>NW_027252090.1:337500-675000 GCF_044704955.1 Pristiophorus japonicus | reverse complement strand
AGTTTGAGTTGTCCCTTTAGTAAATAAGGTCGGTGTGGAAGGGAACTGATCGATCCAACCTAGAGCCGAAAAGTCCGGTGGTAAGGAAACACGCTAGCTTTGTTGCGAAGACAAAGGCTCTCCATAGAGTAGTCGTGGCCGTGAGTATTACAGAAACAAAGGGAAACGTCCGAGACTGGCGAACATGGAAGGTAAGGAAGGGAACGTAAAACGCGGCCTGCCCGGGTCATTAATTTATTCCTATCATTAATTGTAACTTGCGTAATTACGTAATGCCATAAAATAAGTTAATAGTGACTATCTTAAGTGACATATGGATCCAGACATAAGCTTTGTTGAATGAAGAGAGACTTTTGTGAGTGTCTATTTTGAATGAAGAGAGTACTCGAGATTTTGACTGTGGAATGAATGAAAGCTTGCTTGGGAAGGTGTGGAGTTGCCTGCCTGTTTTAGCTCCACCCACTCTTTCCAAACAGAGTGAAATGTTTTTTTTAATCTGCTTCCAAGGCTGACAACAGACAGCAGACAATAAATTATTCATTCAATAAATCTCCCAGTTACAATTTCGCGACAACAATATACTTTCATTCACATATCAATAGGAATAAACTGAATGCAATGAATTGTTGGAAATGGTGACTTGTGTCATGAGCACAATGTTGACAGTTAAATATCGTTTACATAATTAAATAGGGATATGGTCATTTACAAGGAACATCGACAGAAAATGGGATTTGAAAGTTAGAATCCGGAATACAATTAGAATGCTTACATAATTAATATCTGGAAATGGAGACTTACCAGGAACGCCATTAAAAGGGAGAGCAGGAAAAAACATTTTCTGTGTACGTTTAATTATTCTCCATATCGTATATTGAACTGACAGACTACGATCCATTCGTTCTACATCTGTAGAACCCTGCTTCAGTTTGTTCTGCAGAGCAAACTCCGAGAGAAAATTTGGGTAAACACATTGAGCGAATATTTTTATGTAAGGTGGTAGAAATCTCCACTGTATAATTAGACTGTAAGGAGAATGATATTAGTTACAGCGACTAAACAAACAAATTCAGCTAATCACTTTTTTAAAAACATGTTGCAATATCACATTTACATTTAGTCAGATATTGCAGAGAGGGAAGGTCAATCTCCCCTGCAGCCAGGGAAGAACAGACTGTTTGAAATCTTCAGTCTGACAGCACTGGGTGATCGAGAGCAGGTTTGGTTCAGGTTTATGATTAATTCTCTGGTTCCGTTATTTCAGAAAATGTATCTCCAATTCTCAGTGTGAACTTTAAATTCAGCCAATGAATCCATATTATGTGGGTGGACCCCCGTTAATATATTTATATCATTTCGACAGCCCTTAAAATATTGACACCCTCCAAGACGACGAAAGTGTAGTCATGCCGATGAATTGTTCCCAGGAATTTACAACCTTTGAGCCTATACAATGTCAGATATGACATGTACCTGCTCTAAATATTGAGACATTCCTGAGGGCTTCCCACCAATGTTGATACACATCCAGGAGCCTGTCCGACAAGTGTCCAAGAGCCCCATCCCTGTACATGGTGATGCAATCATTGTTAACTGAATAAAGATTTACAATTTCAATAGCCTTACTGGATTTATGGCGCAATTTCTGAGAACGCATCCGAAAATACAAACTTTTCCACAGAACCACTGCAAACAACTCACTGCCAGGAGTATATTGCAGTTATGTTCCTACTTCCAGGGACAGAGTAAAACAACACACATTACCGGGGATCCTCATCAGATCTAACCAATGAATCTATACCAGGCATGACAGTTATGTGGAGAGATTAGAGGAAATGGAAATGTTCTCCTTCAGCAGAGAAGCTTAAGCGGTGATTTAACAAAGAAGGACACTATCTTGAAGGGTTTTGATTGATTAGATCGGGAGAAACTGCTTCAACTGTGAGGAGGGTCGGTAGCAAGATGGTACAGCAGAAAACATTTCGCCCCAAAATCCAGGAAAGTCATGAGGAGGATTGCTTTCATGCATCGACTTGTTCTGATCTGGAACACCATACCTGAGAAGGTGAGCAAGCAGATACAATCGTAACTTTCAAAAGGATATTGAATATATACTTGAAAACATGATCTGTTTGCCTTTATATTCTATTCATCTATTTATAAACCCAAGTAACCGATATCCATTTTAAGCAACTTCACAGCTTTCTCTGCCATCTTTAAAGATTTGTGGATATGCACGCCAAGGATTCTCTGCTCATCTAGAATTTTCTATGTCGTGCCATGTAAGCTTACTTACTTTCCATATTAGTGCTATCAAGCGGTATCACTTCATACTTCACCACATTGAACACCATCAAGCATGCTGCTGCCCATTTCAAAATCCTGTCTCAATCATGCAAAAGCCGATAACAATCCACATCACTACCTACTACTGTGCCAAGTTTTATTTTATCTCTAAAGTTTAGAATTCCGGTCTTTGCACCCGATTCGAGGTCGTTTATAAAAAGTGCAAAGAGCAATTGAGCCAAAATTTAAACCCAGGAACACCAAGGCAAACCTCCTCACAATCTGAAAAACATCCACACACCAGCATAATTCGCTCGTGTTACTGAGCTCATTTTGTATGCATATCGCCACTTTCCTATTAATTCCTTGGGCTTCCATTTCATAATGACCTCTGCTGTGTCACTTTGTCGAATATATTCGCAATGTCCATAGATACAAAATCAACTACTTCAGGTCAAATAATGGCAAGAAAACCTTTTGCTGATTACCAATTACCGCCCTCTCTCAGCTGATGAATCAATTCTTCTTCATGTTGAACACCACTTGGAAGAAGCACTGAGCATAGCATGGGCATAGAATGTTACCTGGGTACGGGACCTCAATGACCATCACCAAGAGTGCATCAGCAGCACTACTATTGACCGTGCTGGACGAGTCTTGAAGGCCACAGCTGCCAGACTGAACTTTCGCAACACAAAAGTGGCAGGCAATGTCAACCTCCAACAACCGAGAGTCTAACACATTCCCTTGACATTCAACAGCATTACCATCGCCGAATCCCCGCCAAACAAATCCTGGGGGTCACCATTGAGGGAAACGTAACTTGGCCAGCTACATAAATAATGTGGTAACAAGAGCACGTCGGAGGCTTGATATATTTTGGCGAGTGTCTCAACTCCTCACTCAGACTTTCTACCATCGACAAGCCACAGCACTGGAGTATGATAGAATACACTCCACTTTCCTGGCTGAGTGTAGCTCCAACAACACTCATGAAGCTCAATCCCATTCAAGACAAAGCAGCCCGCTTGTTTGGAAATGCATCCACGACCTTAAAGATTCACTCCCTCCAAAAGCAGTGCACCTTGGCTGCACTATGTACCATCGACAAGATGCACTGCAGAAACTGGCCATGGGTTCTTTGGCAGCACCACCCAAAACAGCAAACTCTTCCAGCTAGAAGGACAAGGGCAGCAGGTGCATAGGCGCATCATCACTTGGAAGTCCCCCTCCAAGCAACACAGCATTCTGACATTGTAATATTTTGACTTTTCTCCATCGTCGCGGAGTCAAAATTCTGGAAATCCCTACCTAACATTACATTTACCACAAGGACAGCAGCAGTTCAAGAAGGCGGTTTACCACCGCCTTCACAAGGGTAATTAGGCAATTGACAATAAATGCTGGCTTTTCCAGCGATGACCACATCCCGGAATGAATAAAAATACCTCGCGACCCAATTATATCCGCTAATTTGTATTCCACGTCAGAGGACTCGAAATTCTCGACACAGAGGTCGCTAGATACTTGTGCAGAGCATAATTGTGGCAAGTGGTAAAGGCTTTGCTGTGACACTAACCTCACATTCCGGGATAATAATTGCATAGATTTCGTGTAAAAAGAATAGAGGGCGCAGTATTCATAAAATATATTGAGGTGAGCATTTTTAGCCAGACTGAGCAAGACAAACAAGACATGGAGAAGTTCTGAACTTAGTTTTAGTGAATGAAGTTGGGTGGGTGAGTGAGAATATTTTGGTGGTATGGATCATAATTCAGTAAGATTTATAGTAGTTATATCAAAGGAGAAAGATCGACTAGGAGATGCATTTTTCAATTAGGGAAAGACCAGTTTTATTGAGGTGGGATGTGATTTATGAAACTACTGAAGGTAAATCAGTGTCGGAGTAGTGTGAGGCATTCAATGAGGAAATAGTGAGGGTTCAGAGCAAATATCTTCCTGTAATGAAAAAGCGTGGGACTCTATATCTCGAGCCTCCTGTATGTCAATTAATAAGATAATGCAAAAAATTAAGCTTAATTCAGATACAGAAATCTAAATACTGCAGAAAGCCAAGCGGAGTGTAGAAAGTTGAATTAAAAAGGAAATTAAGAAAGCATGAATAAACATTGGCACGTGGAATCAAAGATAACACAAACATGTTTTATAAATACATAAAGGGCAACATCCTAGCTACAGAATGTGTATGATCTATTCGAGACCAAAAAATTAACATGTGTATGGATTTGGAAGACGTAGGAATGATTATCAATGAATAAGTTGTACCTGTCTTCACAAGGGACACGATGCAGACATATTATTTAAGAGGTTGGTGTATGAAATATTAGATTATATGAACGTAGTGAGAGAGGAAATGTAAAGCTGTTTAGCATATTTGGAAGAAGATACTTCACGAAGCTCCGAACAAATATATCCCAGGATGTTAAGATAATCAATGGAAAAAAATAGCGGAGGCTCTGACCATCAACTTCAATTCCGCTCTGGTTAAAGATGTGGTGCCAGAGGACTGGTGGATTGCTAAAGTTGCACCATTTTTAAATTGGAGAAAGGGATTCACCGAGTACTTCAAGCTGTGTGAACCAAATGTAGACGGTGGGAAAATTATTGGAAAAAAATCTGAGAGACAGTATTTATCATCATTTACAAAGGCACAGATTAATCAAGGACAGTCAGCATGGAGTTATTAAGGGAAAATCATGCCTATCTAACGTGATTGAATTTTTTGAGGCAGTAACAAGGAGAATCTATGAGGGCAGTGCATTTGATGTCGTCTGCATGGAATTTATCCACTGCTTGCAGCAAACTCCCACACGGAAGAAAAATAAAAACCATGGGATCCAAGGGAAAGTGTCCAGTTGTATCCTTAACTGTCCCAGTGGCTCGAAGCAAAGGGGAATTGTTGACGTGTGTTTGTGACTGGAAGGCTGTTTCCAGTGGGGTTCGGTTGGGCTCAGTACTCGGCCCCTTGCTTTTGTTTTATATATCAATGATTTAGGGCTAGACTTTCCATTCGTTTCTGCACGCTACCAACCACTTACCACCCATTTAAACGCTCTGATGCGATAACGCCTGTTTATCTCCTAGTTACCCCAAAATTTAAACTAACGTCCATTTATCGCCCATTTATTACCCATTTACTGCCAGCATTAGTTTTAGCGTCAAGTTAACTCCGGGAATTAATATAACGGTCCGCCCATATTTTTATGACATCAATGCTCAGATAACAGTTTTTGTAAGAAATTAATGCCAAGAAACCACCCAGAATATCGCTCGCCCAAGAAAATGCTAAAAAAAAGCTGCACTCACATGACTTTAACCCAGTGGCATGGAATCTATTTTGGAAATCGAAGGACTGTTCATAGAAAAGGCAGCTTGAAGTTCTGTGGAGCTTTGATTTAATCTGTGAGTTATTTTAAGGTGAATATCAAAGTTGAAGAAACATCTTATCATATTGTGGACGAAGTGACTTTATTTTATGAGATTTCGGATGAAAATGTCTTGTTAATGAACAATAAGTCTAATAGTAATTGTAATGGTGCCTGTAATATCTCAGCCTGTATTGATGACTACTCTCATGCTGCAGACCAGATATGGGAGAAGGTATGTTGAAGAACATTATGTGCCCGATCAAGGAAATGGCAGACTGAGGAGGAGGAGGAGAACATACACCCAACGCACTTACAGGGAGAAACAGTCTTTCCTGAACGTGCCCTAGAGCACTTGCCTTAGAAGGGTGCGATTGCAAAAGGAGGTCATCACTGAGATATACCAGCACCTCAAGGAGATCTGCAGTCAAACAGCACCACCTTGACCGCACTGCTCATTGAGGTTAACTTACTGCACCACTTTCCTTTCATGCATCTGGCTCCTTTCAGGCCTCAGCAGGCGAAATGTGTGCTATCTCTTAGCATGCCACACATTGCTGCTTTCAATAGGTGACTGAAGCCCTTTACGCTCGGAGGATGGACTTTATAAGCTTGCTCAATTCATTGTGGTGTGCTGCATGTTGCATAACGTGGCTATCAGGAAGGGACAAGAATTGCCCGAGAGAGGAGAAGAGGACGAAGATAAGGTGGACGATGACCTTGGAGAAGAGACTCATACTGAATTTAAACCATACACCCCACCCCGCTGTAGACGCAGGAAAATGGCCATGGTGACTACAGAGCTGCAAGACTGTTGCGTTTGCAGCTCAGAAATGAAAGCTTTGCTTGAAATAATGTAGACCGTGTTCACGCAGATGCAATTATTGTGTCTGCAGCTCATAACTTAAAGGTTTGCGTTACGTTGGTGACAAGTACTTGTCCGTTTGATGTTAACCTTCAATGGTATGGACTCGCCAATGTTTAAAGTTACAACCAGCTGAATACAATGCACAACAAAGTTAAGTTAAATTTATATAAATATTTTTGACGATATAAAAAAAAATCAGAATACAACATAACACATTACAAGACAACAAAATACTAACCACTCCCCCATCCCAACCCAAACATTGTACATTTTAACATTTTAACAAAACAATAACAAATGCATACCCCACTCTCCCCCAAACGATCTTAATAATGAAACATTTAAAAACAGCAACATTTTAATCAACTAACACGAAACGGAAACACATACACATCCCACAGGCAACAATATTAACGTATAACAAAAATCACTTCCTCCCTCCCCTCGCCAATGCCCTCCTTCCGTTTCCACCATCCGGGTCTGAACACCACCTCTTCCCTTTCCCCGACCAAAACCAAGTTGCTTTGCCGCAATGTTCCTCAAGCATTACTTCGTTGGGCGGGGGCCGGGTGGCAGAGGGCGTGTCCCAAGATCTTCCGATTGGGGAGTTGATGGTGAAGAGGATATTTTTGTGGAAACATTTTCCGAGCCAGATGCAACAGCTTCCTCCTGGCTCTCATGTGTCTCGGCCAATGGGGGTGCGGCACCTTGGGGAGCATTGCCGCATTCCGGGACCAAGAATAATCCTCTGGCATTTATGTTCCTGGCTATTCTCTCCAGTTCCACCGCTATCCGCGTCATTTTCTCGTTCATGTTAGGGGATTGCGTGACAAACTGATGAGATATTCCACCCATCACCTAGAGGAGCCGTTGAACAATCTGAGCGCTCCACCTGGACCATGTACTCGCTAAGTTCTCCCGTTCGTGGAGCTCTCCTATTGCGCTGAACCAACCTCTGTGGGATCGTCGCCTGCAGTGAATCACTGAAGGCACCCTGCAGCAAAGCTCTTGGCCTCGCTATCTCCTCGTTCGAGGAGCACGTGGCCGCAGGGACCTTGGAAGCTAATGCTGCTGCAAGCTTCTCCTCCTCACTGTCCTCAGCGGAGAGGAGGACCCACAGCAGAACGGGCGAAATCCGTGGCTCCGGGCACCCAGAAATAAGTATGACAGGATCCATCGGTTGAAACGGTGGTTCGATCTCCATGTCCTGCGCTCTTGCTTGAGCAAGAAAAAAATGAAGCTAATTTGAGGAGAAGCGGGTGCTAGTGTTACATGGAAATGCAATCGTCTACACCGGCATATACAGGAAAGCAACTCTAGTGTTGTGAGAATGAGGACAGACCTGACATTTGATGAACATCATGCTAGTACAAAATCAGCATTACAATGATTTTCATGATCCCATGATTATTTACATAATATCACTATACATATCATAACATTACATAACATTGCATAAATAAATCCTTCATGATATATTTTATGGATATAATTGGCATTAATTGAATCTACATCATCCAATGGTTGATAGTTTACTCACGTGGCATGACGACGTGTTCCGCCGCAGCACGGGTGGGCGAACGATTGTGGAGACCCAGAAGTGCCAGCGTACACTCCTCGAGATCGGTGAGGGCGCATAGATCTGCTGGGCCGCCTCCCGTGCTCCACTGGTCGGCTCTGTTCTTTGAAAGCTTCTTGTGTGAAAGGTGGCATAAGTTCATTGCCAGGCACAGCTAGAGATACAGATACATAGATTACTGCCAGATATTGTATTATTATCAATATTATTATTAATTTTATTATTATGACGCAACACACCACAACACACATGATTGTCCACCGCAAATATTATAAATATCGCATGCATGGTTACATCTGACGTCTGCAAAAAAATTGTTTAAGATCTTGGTTTTTTAAAATGATGAATGAGAGGTGACCTTATCGAAACGTCTAAGATTAAGAGGGGTCTTAACGAGGTGGATGCAGAGAGGATGTTTCCACTGATAGGGGAGACTAGAAAAGAGCGGCATTATTTTAGAATAAGGGTCCACTCATTTAGCACTGAGATGGGATGGAATTTCTGTTCCTATCTCTGACGTCCTTATGTTCTTATTTCTAACTAAACTCTCACTATGTTCCCCTAAATTACCCAGTCCTCTATTTCTAACTAAACACTCGCAATGTTCCCCTAAATTTCCCAGTGCTCTATTTCTAATTACTCACTCACTGTGTTCCCCTAAATTAACCAGTTCTTATTTTCTACTTAAACACTCACTGTGTTTCCATAAATTGTCCAGTTCTCTATTTCTAATTAAACACTCACTGTGTTCCCCTAAATTCCCCAGTCATCTATTTCTAATTAAACATTCACTGTCTTCCCCTAAATTACCCAGTCCTTTATTTCTAATTAATATTCACTGTGTTACCCTAAATTTCCCAGTCCCCTATTACTAATTAATCACTCGCTGTGTTCGCCTAAATTCCCCTGTCCCCTATTTCTAGTAAGCACTCACATTGTTCCCCTAATTTCCTCACCCTCTATCTCTAATTAAACACTCACTGTGACCCCTAAATTCCCCAGTCCTCTATTTCTAATTAAACACTCACTGTGTTCCCCTAAATTCCCCAGTGCTCTATTTCTAATTAAACACTCACTCTGATCCCCTAAATTCCCCGTCATCTAATTGTAAATAAACACTCACTGTGTTCCCCAATAAACTCTCACAGATTGCACCTAAATTCGCCAATCCGTTATTGGTAATTAGACAATTACTGTGTTTCTCTGGAATTATATTTATATGATTTATCACTGAACAGTTGTTCTATTGCCTTAAATGCACCAGCTCTCTGTTTCTAATTAAACTCTGACTGTATCCCTCAATATTCAACTGCTCTGTATTTGTAATTAAACAGTAAAATTATTACCGAGAATACCCTGATGAACCACATTTCTTGCCGTTTCCTCGCCGAGCTCATTCTGACTACGTGATCCACCTCGTGTTCTCTCGAACCTATTCTCACTCATTCCCATAAAATTGCTGACATCTCCAATTCCGATCCTGGTCCACAATGGTAGTTGATCTGAATGTTTCCCTCTGTTCTCTTACTGACCCCCATCCTTTCAAAATCGCCTTCAAGATTAACTCCGAACAATTCAAAATTGCTCGCTCTTTTTGAACAATTTCACCGCAATCTCCAAATTACCATTCTTCTCCAAGGACCTTGAAGTTATTGTGTGCGTGTTGCCCGTAATTCCATGGTTGAAACTGCCCAATCGGATTCCTGCTCTTGTCACAGCACATATTCATCTAGCAGTAAACTAAATCCAATTCAATATGTACATCAGACATCCGGCACATAGCTTGCAGTGTACCAACGCAGATATCTGGTAGATTGCCTCGGAATTCCCTCTGTGGGCAGTGCAAAATGACGTTCTCCATGTCTGATCAGGAGCTGCACATTCGCTTGAATATTCCACCACTGGTGAAGGCGGCAGCATTTACCATGACCAGTTCTGAAGGAGGCTAATGGCTGTCCATTGGTGCGAGGTAGGTTAGATTCCTTAGGTTGTATTATTTGGTCCTCCGTGGGTAACTCATTCCATCTTAGATTTAATATGCAGTGTGGGCCTCAGTACCGCCAGGGGAGGGAGAGAGTGCGGGCGTCAGTACTCTCAGGGGAGGGAGTGTGGGCCTCAGTATCGCCAGGGCAGGGAGGGAGGGAGTGTGAGCCTCGGTACCCCTCGTGCAGGGAGTAAGGACTTCAGTACCCTCAGGGCAGGGAGGCAGGAAGTGTGGTCCTCAGTTCCCATTGGCAGGGAGTCAAGGATGTGGGCCTCAGTAGCCCCAGGAGAGGGAGGGAGGGAGTATCGACCTCAGTACCCACAGTGAATGGAGGGAGCTAGTATGGTACTCAGTACCCACAGGGCAGGGAATGAGGGAGTGTGGGCCTCAGAAATTCCAGAGCAGAGAGAGGGATAGTGTGAGCATCAGTACCCCGAGGGAGGGAGGGAATGTGGGCCTCAGAACCCTGAGCGCATGGGGGGATGGAGTTTGGGCCTCAGTACACCAAAGGAGGGAGTGAGGGAGTGTGGGCCCCAGTATCCTCAGGGCAGGGAGTAGGGAGTGTGAGGCTCATTACCCGCAAGGTAGAGAGGGAGAGAGTGTGGGCTTCAGTACTCACAGACGAGGGAGTGTGGGCCTCGGTACCCCAATGCAGGGAGCGAGGGATGGAGAGTGGACATCTGTACCCTCAGGGCATATAGGGAGGGTGTGGGATCCTCAGTACCCATAGGGCAGTGAGTCAGGGTGTGTGGGCCTCAGTAGCCCGAGGGGAAGGAGGGAGGGAGTGTCGGCTTCAGTACCCACAGGGAAGGGAGGGAGATAGTATGGGACTCAATACCCACAGGGCAGGGTGGGAGGGAGTGTAGGCCTCCATATCCCCAGGGCAGGAAGGGAGGGAGTGCGAGGCTCAGTACCCCCAGGACAGGGAGTGAGAGAGTGTGGGCGTCAGTACCCAAGTGGAGGGAGTATGGGCCTCAGTATCGCCAGGGCAGAGAGTGAGTGATTGTCGGCCTCAGTACCCCCAGGAAAGGAGTGAGGTATTATGGAACTCAGTATCCACGGGCAGAGAGGGAGGAAGTGTGGGTCTCAGTACCCCAGGGCAGGGAGGGAGGGAGTGTAGGCCTCAGAAGCCCCAGCGCAGAGAGAGTGGTAGCGTGAAACTTAGTATGCCTAAGGAGGGATCGAATATGGGCATCAGCACCATCTGCGCAGGGAGGAAGGGAGTGTCGCCCTCAGTTCTCCGAGGACAGGTAGAAAGTAAGTGTGGGCCTCAGTACCCCCGGGAGGGAGTGAGGGAATGTGTGCACCAATACCCACAGGGCAGGTAGGGAGGGAGCGAGTGTGGGCCTCAGCAACCCCAGGGCAGAAAGAGAAGGAGTGTGGGCTTCAGTACCTACACTCCGTCATGGAGTGTGGGCCTCAGTACCCCCAGGCAAGGAGGTAGTGAGGTAGCGTAGGCCTCAGCACCTCCATGGCAGGCAGGGATGGAGTGTGGACCTCAGCACCCCCGGGAAAGTGAGGGAGGGATTAAGGCCTCAGCATCCCCACGGCAGGATGAAGATGGCGTTGGAAGTCGTAGAACCATGGAAATACAGAAAATAGTTGCGGCAATAGACAATTCATTCCTTCGAGTCTGCACGATCTTCAATATGATCATGTCTGATCATGCAACTTCAGTTCCCCACTCTAGTTTTCCCTCCATACCCCTTGATCCCTTCAGCCGTAACGGCCACATCTAACTCCCTTTTGAATATGTGCAGCGAACTGGACTCACCAACTTTCTTGGTAGATTATTCCACAGGTTCACAATTCTCTGAGTGAAGAAGTTTCTCCTCATCTCGGTCCCAAATTGCTAAGCACTTATCCTTAGATGGTGACGCCTGGTTCTTTACTTCCCCAACATCTGAAACATGCGTTCTGCATCTCACCTGTCCAATCCCTTCAGAATTTTATATATTTCCAGGAGATCCCCTCTCATTCTTCTAAATTCTATTGTATGTAAGCCTAGATGATCCCAGCTTTCTCCATGTGTACATCCTGCGATCCCGGGAATCATTCTGGTGACCCTTGTTTTCACTCCCTCTGCAGCAAGAATGTTCTTCCTCACATTAGGAGAACAAAACTCTACACAATATTGAAGGTGTGGCCTCGCCAAGGCCCTGTACAAATGCATTAATTTTCCCTGCTCCTATACTCAAATCCTCTCGCGATCAAGGCCAACATACCATTTGCAATATTCACTGTATTTTGCACCTGCATGCCAACTTTCAATGACTGACGTTCCATAAAACCCAGGTCTCGTTACGCTCCCCCTTTCCGAAACTATCGCCATGAAGATAAAATACTGACTTCCTGTTCTTTCCACCAAAGTGTATAACCTCACATTTATCGACATTCTACTGTGTCTGCCATGCAGTTGACAACACACTTAACCTATGCAAGTCACCCTGCAGCCTATTGAAGTTGTTGAAACCTGCCCTTGTTGGTAGTACTTTCACGAGTTATGGAAACTGGAACACGTTGTCCAAAGCCTCGTGATGAATCCTGATAACAGGGGGGAAGTGCTGAGTGTTGTGGGCAGGTTGGTATTGGACCTTTCTCTTACGGATGTCTGGTGTAAGGCCCATGCTCTCGTATGCCTCGTTCAAGATGTTGATGATGGCTTCGTCTTCGGCCAGCCAATGTGTGCAGACACAGGCATCATCCTCGTACTGTAGTCCCATTAAAGAGGTTGGGATGAACTTCCTACTCGCCAGGATGCGGCGGATGTTGTACATATTCCCGTTTGGCCTGTAATTTAGCTCCTCTACAGCGGGGTGCTTGCTGAACGTGAGATGGAGCATAGCAACAAATAAACATAGAAATTAGATGCAGGAACAGCCCGTTCGTCCCTTCGAGCCTGCACCGCCATTCAATAAGATCATGGCTGATAATGCAAGCTCAGTACCCCTTTCCTGCTTTCTCTCCCTACCCTTTGCTCCCTTTGGCAGTAAGGGCCATATCTTACTCTCTTTTGAATATATCGAACGAACTGGCCTCAACAACTTTCTGCGGTGAAGAATTCCACAAGTTAACCACTCTCTGGGTGAAGAAGTTTCTCCTCATCTCGATCCTAAATGGCTTCCCCCTTATTCTTAGTTTTTGACCCCTGGTTCTGGAACTCCCTAGCAAAGGGAACATTCTTCCTGCCTCTAACCTTTCCAATCCAGTCAGAATTTTATGTTTCTATGAGATCCCCTCTCATTCTTCTAAACTCCAGTGGATACAAGCCCAGTTGATCCAATCACTCCTCATATGTCAGTCCTGCAATCCCAGGAATCAATCTGATGATCCTTTTCTGTATCTCCCTCAATAGCAAGAACATTCTTGCTGAGATAGGGGACCAAAACTGAACAAAATATTCCAGGTGTGGGCTCACCAGGGCGCTGTACAACTGCAGGAAGAGCTCGCTGCTCCTATATTCAAATCAATTTGCTAAGAAGGCCAACATGCCACTTGCATTTTTCACCAACTGCGGTATTGCATGCCAAACTTCAATGACTGATGAACCATAACACCGAGGTCTCGTTGCACCTCCCCTTTTGCTAATCTGTCACCATTTAGATAATATTCCGTCTTCCTGTTTTTGCCACCGAAGTGGACAACCTCATATTATCCGCATTATGCTGCATCTGCCATGCGTTTGCCCACTCAACTAACCTGTCCAAGTCCCCCTGCAGTCTCTCAGCATCATCCTCACAGCTCATACCGCCACCCAGCTTAGTGTCATCTGCAAACTTGTAGATATTACAATCAATTCCTTCATCTCAATCACTGATGTACATTGTAAATGGCTGGCATCCCAGCACTGAATCCTGCGACAGCCCACCGGGCACTGCCTGCATTTCTCAAAAGGACGCGTTTATTCCGACTCGCTCCTTCATGTCTGCCAACCAATTCTCTATCCACGTCAATACATTAGCCCCAATATAATGTGCTTTAATTTTGTACACGAGTTTCTTGGGTGGGACCTGGTCAAATCGCTTTTGAAAGTCCAAGTACACCATATCAACTGGTTCTCCCTTTTCCACTCTACTAGTTACATTCTTAAAAAATTACAGAAGTATTTTCAAGCATGATTTCCCTTTCATAAATCCATGCTGACTTGGATCGATCCTCTCACTGATTTCCAAATCGGCTGCTATTCATCTTTAAAATTGATTCCAACATTTTCCCCACTACCGATGTTAGGCTAATCGGTCTATATTTCCACGTTTTCTCTCTCCCTCCTTTTTTAAAAACGTGGTGTTACATTAGCTACACTCCAATTAATAGAAACTGATCCATATTCAATGGAATTTTGAGATTTGATCACCAATGCATCCACTATTGCGAGTGCCACTTCCTTAAGTACTCTGGGATACAGCCTATCATGTCCTACCGGCCTTCAATCCCATCAAATTCCCGAACACAATTTCCTGCTAATAAGGATTTCCCTCAGTTCCTCCTTTTCACTAGACCCACGAAACACTCGTATTTCTGGAAGGTTATTTGTGTCTTCGTTAGTGGAGACACATCGAAAGTAGGTGTTCAATTGCTCTGTCATTACTTGTTCCCCATTATAAATTCATCTGATTCTGTCTGCAAAAGACCTACATTGGTCTTCACTATGTTTTTATGTACCAAGCAAGCTTCCTCTCATGCACTATTGTACTGCGCCTAATTAACCCCTTTGTACTCTTCTGATGAATTCTAAATTTCTCCCAGACCTCAGGTTTGCTGGTGACTCTCGCCAATTTATATGCGTCTTCCTTAGATTTAGCACTATCCCTAATTTCACTAGTTAGCCATGGTTGCTCTACCTTCCCCTTTTTATTTTTACTCCAGACAGGGATGTACAATTGTTGAAGTTCATCCATGTAATCTATAAATGTCTGCCATTGCTATACACTGGCAACCCTTTAAGTATCGTTTGCCAGTCTATCCTAGCCAATTCACGTCTCAGACCATCGAAGTTACCTTTCCTTAAATTCAGGACCCTAGTCTTTGAATTAACATTTCACTCTCCATCTTAAAAAGAATTCTACCATATTATCGTCACTCTTCCCCAGGGGACCTCGCACAACAAGATTGCTAATTAGTCCTCTCTCATTACACAACACCCAGTCTTGGTTGGCCAGCTCTCTAGTTGATTCCTCGACAAATTGGTCGAGAACGCCATCACGAATACACTCCAGGAAATCCTCCTCCATCGCATTGCTACCAGTTTGGTTAGCCAATCTATATGTAGATTAAAGTCGCCCATGATAACTGCCGTACCTTTAGTGCAAACATCCCTAATTTCTTGTTTGATGCCATCCCCAACCTCGTTACTATTGTTTGGTTTATGGACACAACTCTCACTAGCGTTTTCTGTCCTTTGGTATTCCGTAGCTATAGCTCTTCAGATTCGACATCATTCAAGCTAATGTCCTTTCTTACTGTTGCGCTAATTTTCTCTTTAACCAGCAACGGCAATCCACCTCCCTTTTCTTTCTGTCTATGCTTCCTGAATGTTGAATACCCCTGGAAGTTGAGTTCCCATCGTGGTCACCCTGGAGCATTGTCTACATAATCCCAATTATAACATAATCATTAATAGCTGCCTGCGCAGTTAATTCATCCACCTTATTCCTAATACTTCTCGCATTGAGGCACAGAGCCTTCAGGCTTGTCTTTTTAACCCTCTTTTTCCATTTATAATTTTTCTGTAATGTGGCCTTTTATATTTTTGCCTTGGGTTTCCCTGCCGTCCACTTTTGCTATTCTCCTTTCTATCTTTTGATTCTGCCCCCATTTTTTTTCCCTCTGAATCCCTGCTTGGCTCCCCATTCACCTGCCATATTAGTTTAACCCCTCCCCAACAGCACGAGCAAAAACTCCCCCCCATGACATTGGTTCCGGTCCTGCCCAAGTGCAGACTGTCTGCTTTGTCCTGGTCCCACCTCCCCCAGAACCGGTTCCAATGTCCCAGAAAGTTGAATCGTTCCCTCTTGCACCACTCCTCAAGCCAGGTATTCATCTGAGCTATCCTGTGATTCCTACTCTGACTAGCACGTGGCACTGGTAGCAATTCTGTGAATATTATATTTGAGGTCCTAATTTTTATTTGGCTCCTAGCTCCCTAAATAATTCTCGGAGGACCTCATCCCGTTTTTTACCGATATCACGTGTACCTGTATGCAACAGGACAACGAGCTTTTCAGTCTCCCTCTTCAGAATGCCCTGCATCCGCTCCGAGACATTCTTGACCCTTGCACCAGGGAGGAAATATACCATCTTGGAGTCTCGGTTGCGGCCGCAGAAACGCCTCTCTATTCCCCTTACAATCAAATGCCCAATCGCGATCGCTCTCCCTCTCTTTTTCCCGCCCTCCTGTGCAGCAGAGCCACCCACGGTGCCATGAACTTGACTGCTGCTTCCTTCCGCCCGTGGTGCGATAACACAACCTTGCTTGACCCTGGTCCGTATGTGGAATTGTTCTGTGGTGAATGCCTTGATCGGGAGCACGGCTTGCATTTCATCCTGCAGAGGTGACAAACCTTTAAGTGCAGTCGAATTTGAGGAGCACGCTCCATAATCCGTCATGAACGACAGCGTTGGAGGCTTTCGTGACGTCAAAGAAGGCCATGTACAAGTATTGGTGATATTCCCTAAATTTATCTTGCATTTGCATCATGATGAAGTTCATATCCATTGTGCCATTTAGTGGGCGGAATCCGCATTGCGACACTGGGAGGAGTTCTTCAGCCACAGGTAGGAGGTGGTTGAGGAGAATTCTTACGACGACTTTGTCTTTGTTTGAGAACAGCGAGATTCCTTTGTCGTTAACGCAGTCAAACTCGTCACCTTTCTTTAAGATCATCGCAATTAAAACTACTGTGAGATCTCCTTCCAGATAATGTCGTGAATACGTGCCAGTCGTGCTTCGCCGCCAATCTTCAGTACTTACAAGGGGATTCCATCTGCTCCAGAGGCCTTGTTATTTTCAGTTGTAGATGGCCTTTTCAAACTCCGACCGAGCTGTGATTGTGCCAAGGAGGTGATGGGTAGCATGCTGTGGGATGCAGTTAAGGACACTCCCGTCGATGACAGATTCTTTGCTGCGATGATCGTCGAAGTGTTCTTTACAGGGGCCACTGGTAGCTTCACTGACCTTGATGAGCACCTCTCCGTTCTTGGCTTTCTGTGTAATAAGCCCTTGGGCCATAGGTTCTACCGCAATGAAATATCCACCCACGTCGTGTTTGTCGGCTCGATGCTAGATCTCCTGCGCTATTAATTATCTATTAGTTGGAGTTACTTTATTACATTCACGTTCTCTATTAGTATGAGTTTCTAAAGTCGTTAGTGGGGCTGTATTACTTGAAGGGCAGTATTAGTTTGAGTTTCTCTAATGGTTTGAAGTGTATTATTTTAGATGGCTGTATTTGTTTGACGTTCTCATGTTGGTTTGAGTTTCTCTCATAGTTTGAGGTTCTATTTTAGCTTGAGTTTCTCTAAATGGTGGAAATTTTATATTATTTGACGCTGCTGTATTTATTTGAGATTCTGTATTAATTTAAGGTATTCATCAGTTTGAGGGGCTGTAGTATTTTGAGATTCTCTAGTAGTTTGCGGTTACCTATTAGTTTGAGGATCTTTATTGTCTTAGGGGCTGTATTTGTTTCACGTTCACTTTTAGTTCTAAGGGGCTGTATTAGTTTGATAGGCTGTTTTATCGGAAATACTGTGTTAGTTTCAAAGGCTGTATCAATATAACTTGCTGTGTGCGGTGGCGTTGCTGTATTAGTTGTAAGTCCTCTATTAGCTTGAGGATGTACTCTATTTATTTAATTATTTTGAGGTTCTCTATTAGTTTTAGGGTCTGCATCAATTAGAGGTTTTCTATTAGTTTGAGAAGCTGTATTAGTTTGAGGTTTTGTATTAGTTTGAGGGACTGAATTAGTTTGATGGGCTGTGTTAATTTGAGAGGCTGTATTAGTTTGAGGCGCAATAATAATTTGAGATTCTCTATTAGTTTGTGTTCTCTATTATTTTAATGAAATATATTAATTTGAGGTTTTCGAAAAGTTTTTATACTTGCCTGATTTTAAGCGGCTGTTTTTGTCCGAGGTCCGCTACGGACATGAATACATTTATTAAAATGAGGTTCTTTATAAGTTTGAGGGATGGTATTAGATACAGGGTCTGTATTAGTTTGAGCGACTGTATTCTTTTGAGGGTCTGTATTAGCTTGAGGGTCTGTAATAATTTGAGGGACTGTATTAGATCGAGGTTCTGTATTAGTTTGAGGGACTGTATTAGATTGAGTGGCTGTATTAGTTTGAGGGACTGTATCAGATTGAGGGTTTGTATTAGTTTGAGGGGCTGTATTAGTTTGAGGGGCTGCATTAGTTTGAGGGTCTGCAATAGTTTGAGGGACTGTATTAGTTTGAAGTTCTGTATTATTTTGTGGGTCTGTATTATTTTGAGGGGCTGTATTAGTTTGAGGGTATGTAATAGTTTGAGGGACTGTATTAGATTGAGGGTCTGTATTAGTTTGAGGTTTTGTATTAGTTTGAGGGATTGTCTTAGTTTGAGGGGCTGTATTAGTTTGAGGGGCTCAATTAGTTTGAGGCGCAGTAATAGTTTGAGATTCTCAATTTGCTTGAGTTTCTCTATTATTTTAAGGAAATATATTAATTTGAGGTTTTCGAAAAGTTTTTATTCTTGTCTGATTGTTAGCGGCTGTATTTGTCGTAGGTCCGCGGCGGGCATTAAGACATCTATGAGAATGAAGTTCTGTATTAGTTTGAGTGGCTGTATTAGCTTGACGGTCTGTATTAGTTTGAGGGACTGTATTAGTTTGAGGGACTGAATTAGTTTGAGGGCCTATATTAAGTTTGAGGGTCTGTATTAGTTTGAGGGTCTGTATTAGATTGAGGGAATGTATAGAATCAGTCTCTGTATTTGTTTGAGCGATTGTATTAGTTTGAGGGTGTGTGTAAGCTTGAGGGTCTCTAATAGTTTGAGGGACTGTATTAGATCCAGGGTCTTTATTAGTTTGAGGGTATGTATTAGTTTGAGTGGCAGAATTAGTTTAAGGGACTGTATTAGATTGAGTGTTTATATTCGTTTGAGGGGCTGTATTTGTTTGAGGGGCTGCATTAGTTTGAGGGTCTGTATTAGATTGAGGGTATGTATTAGTTTGAAGGGCTGTATTAGAACCAGGGTCTGTATTAGTTTGAGCGACTGTATTAGTTTGAGGGGCTGTATTAGTTTGAGGGTTTGTAATAGATTGAGGGTATGTATTAGTTTGAGGGGCTGTACTAGTTTCAGGGGCTGCATTAGGTTGAGGGACAATTTTAGATTGACGGTCTGTATAAGTTTGTGGGACTGTATTAGATTGTGGGTCTGTATTATTTTGAGGGAATGTATTATTTTGAGGTTTTGTATTAGTTTGAGGGACTGTATTAGTATGAGGGGCTGTATTAGTTTGAGGGGCTGTATTAGATTAAGGGTCTGGATTAATTTGATGGTGTGTATTAGCTTGACGGTCTGTAATAGTTTGAGGGACTGCATTAGATTGAGGGTCTGTATTAGTTTGAGGGACTGTATTAGTTTTAGGGGCTGTATTAGTTTGAGCGAATGTATTTGATTGAGGGTTTGTATTAGTTTTAGTGGCTGTATTAGTTTGAGGGGCTGCAATCGTTTGAGGGACTGAATTAGTTTGAGAGACTGTATTTGTTTGATGGACTGCATTAGATTGAGGGACTCTATTAGTTTGAGGGACTTTATTAGGTTCAGGAACTGTATTATTTGGGCGGCTGTATTTGTTTCAGGGTCTGCATTAGTTTGAGGGACTGTATTAATTTTAGCGGCTGCATTGGTATGAGAGACTATATTAGTTTGAGGGTTTGTATTAGTTTGAGGGACTGTATTAGATTAAGGGTCTGGATTAATTTGAGCCACAGTATTAGTTTGAGGGTCTGTATTAGCTTGAGGATCTGTAATAGTTTAAGGGACTGTATTAGATCGATGTTCTGTATTAGTTTGAGGGACTGTATTTGTTTGAGTGGCTGGAATAGTTTGAGGGATTGTATTAGATTGAGGGTTTGTATTAGATTGAGGGATTGAATTAGTTTGAGGTGCTGTATTAGTTTGAGGGTCTGTATTAGCTTGAGGGTCTGTAATAATTTGAGGAAATGTATTAGAGCGAGGGTCTGTAATAGTTTGAGGAACTGTATTAAATTGAGGGTTTGTATTAGTTTGAGTGACTGTATTAGTTTGAGGGGCTGCATTTGTTTGAGGGTATGTAATAGTTTGAGGGACTGTATTAGTTCCAGGGTCTGTATTAGTTTGAGGTACTGTATTAGCTTGAGGGGCTGTATTAGGTTGAGGGACATTATTTGATTGACGGTCTGTATTAATTTGAGGGACTGTATTAGATTGAGGGTCTGTATTAGTTTGAGGGACTGTATTATTTTGAGGTTTTTTATTAGTTTGAGGGACTGTATTGGTATGAGGGGCTGTATTAGTTTGAGGGGCAGTATTAGTTTAAGGAACTGTATTAGATTGAGGGTTTGTATTAGTTTGAGGGGCTGTATTCGTTTGAGGGGGTGCATTAGTTTGAGGATCTGTATTATTTGAGGGACTGTATTAGTTTGAGGGTCTGAATTACTTTGAGGGACTGTATTAGTTTGAGGGACTGTATTAGAGTCAGTCTCTGTATTAGTTTGAGCGACTGTATTAGTTTGAGGGCGTGTGTTAGCTTGTGGGTCTGTAATAGTTTGAGAGGCTGTATTAGATCCAGGGTCTGTATTTGTTTGAGGCTATGTATTAGTTTGAGGGTCTGAATTACTTTGAGGGGCTGTATTAGGTTGAGGGACAATTTTAGATTGACGGCCTGCATTAGTTTGAGGGACTGTATTAGATTGAGGGTCTGTATTCGTTTGAGGGGCTATATTATTTTGAGGTTTTTTATTAGTTTGAGGGACGGTATTGCTGTGAGGGGCTGTATTAGTTTGATGGGCTGTATTAGTTTAAGGGACTGTATTATATTCAGGTTATATATTATTTTGAGCGACTGCATTAGTTTGAGGGTCTGAATTAGCTTGAAGGTCTGTAATAGTTTGAGGGACTGTATTAGATCGAGGGACTGCATGAGTTTGAGAGACAGTATTAGTTTGAGTGGCTGTATTAGTTTGAGCGACTGTATTAGATTGAGGGTTTGTATTTGATTGAGGGGCTGTATTAGTTTAAGGGACTGCATTAGTTTGAGGCTCTGTATTAGTTTGTGGGGCTGCAATAGATCCAGGGTCTGTAGCAGTTTGACGGACTGTATTAGTTTAAGGCTCTGTATTAGTTTGAAGGACTGTATTGGTTTGACGTTTTGTATTAGTTTGAGGGACTGTATTATTTAGAGGGGCTGTATTAGTTTGAGGTGCTGTATTAGTTTGAGGCGCAGTAATAGTTTGAGATTCTCAATTAGTTTGAGTTGCTCTATTATTTTAAGGAAATATATGAATTTGAGGTTTTCGAAAAGTTTTTATTCTTGTCTGATTTTAAGCGGCTCTATTTGTCCTAGGTCCACTACGGGCATTAAGACATCTATTAAAATGAGGTTCTTTATTAGTTTGAGTGGCTCTATTAGCTTGAGGGTCTGTTTAGTATGAGTGACTGTATTAGTTTGAGGGACTGAATTAGTTTGCGGGACTATATTAGTTTGAATTACTGTATTAGTTTGAGGGTCTGTATTAGTTTGAGGGACTGTATTAGATTCAGGGTCTGTATTAGTTTGAGGGGCTGTATTAGTTTGAGCGGCAGCATTAGTTTGACGGTCTGTATTTGCTTGAGGGTCTCTAATAGTTTGAGGGGCTGCATTAGTTTGAGGGTCTGTAATAGTTTGAGGGACTTTATTAGATTGATGATCAATATTAGTTTGAGCAACTGTGTTAGTTTGAGGGTCTGTATTAGCTTGAGGATCTGTAATAGTTTGAGGAACTGTATTAGATTGAGGGTCTGTATTAGTTTGAGCGACTGTATTAGTTTGAGGGTCTTAATTCGCTTGAGAGTCTGTAATTGTTTGAGGGACTATATTAGATCGAGGGTCTGTAATAGTTTGATCGACTGTATTTGATTGAGGGTCTGTATTAATTGGAGGGTCTGTATTAGTTTGAGGGGCAGTATTAATTTAGGGTCTATATTAGATTGAGGGTTTGTATTAATTTGAGGGGCTGTATTAGTTTGAGGGGCTGCATTAGTTTGTGGGTCTTAATTAGTTTAAGGGACTGCAATCGTTTGAGGGGCTGTATTAGTTTGAGTGCCTGTATTTGATTGAGGGACTGTATTAGATTGAGGGTTTGCATTAGTTTTAGGGGCTGTATTAGTTTGAGGGGCTGCATTAGTTTGAGGGGCTGAATTAGTTTGAGGGACTGCATTAATTTGAGCGGCATTATTAGTTTCAGGGTCTGTATTAGTTTGAGGGATTGTATTAGATTGAGGGGCTATATTAGTTTGAGGGACTGTGTTAGATTGAGGGTTTGTATTAATTTGAGGGGCTGTATTAGTTTGAGGGGCCGCATTAGTTTGAGCTTCTGAATTAGTTTGAAGGACTGTATTAGTTGAAGGTGCTCTATTAGTTCCAGGATCTGTATTAATTTGAGGGACTGTATTAGTTTGAGGGGCTGTATTAGATTGAGGTATAGTATTAGATTGAGGGTCTGTATTAGTTTGAGGGACTGTATTATTTTGAGGTTTTGTCTTAGTTTGAGCGACTGTATTAGTTTGAGGGTCTGTATTAGCTTGAGGGTCTTTAATAGTTTGAGGGACTGCATTAGCTTGAGTGGTTGCATTAGTTTGAGCGACTGTATTAGATTGAGGGTTTGTATTAGTTTGAGGGGCTGTATTAGTTTGAGGGGCTGCATTAGATTGAGGGTCTGTAATAGTTTGAGGGATTGCATTAGATTAAGTGTCTGTATTAGTTTGAGCGACTGTATTAGTTTCATGGTCTGTATTAGCTGGAGGGTCTGTAATTGTTTGAGGGACTCTAATAGATCGAGGGTCTGTAATAATTTGAGGGAATGTATTAGTTTGAGGGGCTGTATTAGTTTGCGGGACTGTATTAGATTGAGGGTTTGTATTAGTTTGAGGGGCTGTATTAGTTTGAGGGGCGGCATTAGTTTGAGGGTATGAATTAGTTTGAGGGACTGTATTAGTTTGAGGGGCTGTACTAGCTTGAGGGACTGTATTTGATTGAGGGACTGTATTAGCTTGAGGGACTGTATTGGAGTGAGTGTCTGTTTTGGTTTGAGGGACTGTATTCGTTTGAGGGTATGAATTAGTTTGAGGGACTGTATTAGTTTGAGGGGCAGTACTAGCTTGAGGGAATGTATTAGATTGAGGGACTCTATTAGTTTGAGGGGCTGTATTAGTTTGAGGGGCTGTATTAGTTTGAGGCGCAGTAATAGATTGAGGTTCTCAATTAGTTTGAGTTTCTCTATTATTTTGAGGAAATATATTATTTTGAGGTTTTCGAAAAGTTTTTATACTTGTCTGATTTTAAGCGGCTCTATTTGTCCTAGGTCCGCTACGGGCATTAAGACATCTATTAAAATGAGGTTCTTTATTACTTTGAGAGACTGTATTTGCTTGAGGGTCAGTTTAGTTTGAGGGACTGTATTAGTTTGAGGGACTGAATAAGTTTGAGGGACTGTATTCGTTTGAGGTACTGTATTAGTTTGAGGGTCTGTAGTAGTTTGAGGGACTGTATTATATTCAGTGTCTGTATTAGTTTGAGGGGCTGTATTAGTTTGAGGGGCTGCATTAGTTTGAGGGTCTGTAATTGTTTGAGGGTCTGTATTAGTTTGTGGGACTGTATTAGTTTGAGGGGCTGTATTAATTTGAGGGACTGTATTAGATTGAGGTTTTGTATTAGTTTGAGCGGCTGTATTAGTTTGAGGGGCTGCATTAATTTGAGTGTCTGGATTAGTGTGAGGGACTGTATTGTGAATGTTTAAAAATGTATAAGGTCGAGATGTTGAGACTTGGGAATAATATATGGACAGTATAAGCTAACAAAGAATTCATGGAGGAATTGCCATGTCATCTCAGACTCAAGACTTCAAAATGTTACAACACTAACACATATTGAAACAAAACCCACAGCTTGCAGAAAAACCTCAAGGTCTTATTAAATCATATTATTAACGTGAAACATTAACAGAAGGTCTTTGTTTAAAATCAGACCATCCTTAGGTCGGCTTATGAGTGGTCAAAGGGAAAGATGGATAAAAAGGGATAGGCTGAACTAGGTTGTCACTCTAGCCCTATCTTGTTATCTTTTGCCGAAAATGTATCACCATCGTCCCTTTACAATGTAACGTCACCTTGTCCGTAGGAAACGTCACCTTGTCCGTAGGAAGTGTGTACGCTCAATCAAGAGAGTATTCCTTCTGTCTGATAAGGTCCCCGATCGGGATTTGCTTTTTAAATAAAAGCTTGCTTTGTTTAAAGCACAAACGGTATTCGTTTCAGTAATTTTGCTGAACCAGATTGAGGGAAAAGAATCTACATTTACAGTATTAGTTTGAGGGGCTGTATTAATTTCAGGGTCTGAATTAGTTTGAGGGGCGGTATTAGTTTGAGGGACTATATTAGTTTGTGGGGCTGTATTAGTTCCATGGTCTGTATTAATTTGATGGACTGTATTAGTTTGAGGGGCTGTATTAGCTTGAGGGACTGTATTCGATTGAGGGACTGTATGAGTTTGAGGGACTGTATTAGATTGAGTGTCTGTATTAGTTTGAGGGACTGTATTAGTTTGAGGTTTTGTATTAGTTTTAGGGACTGCATTAGTTTGAGGGGCTGTATTAGTTTGAGGGGCTGTATTAATTTGAGGGACTGTATTAGTTTGAGGGACTGTATTAGTTTGAGGGGCTGTATTAGTTTGAGATTCTCAATTAGTTTGAGCTTCTCTATTATTTTAAGGAAATATATTATTTTGAGGTTTTCTAAAAGTTTTTATTCTTGTATGATTTTAAGCGGCTCTATTTGTCCTAGATCCGCTACGGGCATGAAGACATCTATTAAAATGAGGTTCTTTATTAGTTTGAGTGGCTGTATTAGCTACTCTCCAATGCATAGGAACTGAACCAGAATCTTTGGAATGTTCGGAAAATAACACCAATGCATCTAGTATTTCTCGGGCCACTTCCTAACTTCCTCGGGGATGCAGACTATCAGGCTCTGTGGATTTACCGGCATTCAGACCATTTAATTTCCCGAGGACCATTTCCTGACTAATAAGGATTTCCCTCAGTTCCCTCTTCTCGCTCAACCCTCTGTCCCCGAATATTTTCGGGATGTTATTCGTGTCTTCCTTAGTGAAGACAGAAGCAAAGTATGTGTTCAATTGGTCTGCCATTTCCATGCTCCACATTCTCAATTCACCTAATTTGAGTGCAGCGACCGACATTAGTTTTCAATTATCTTTTTCTCTCACATATCTATAGAAGTATTGCAGTCAGTTTTTTTACTCCCTCCATTCTTACTCTCATTCTCTATTTCCCCCCTCCTGATTAAACCCTTAGTCCTCGTCTGCTGACTTCAAAATTTCTCCCAGTCCACAGGTTTGCTGCTTTTTTTTGACAATGTATTTGCCTGTTTCTTGGATTTAACATTTTCCGTAATTTCCCTTGTTAGCCACGGTTGAGCCAACTTTCATTTTTTATTCTTATGCCTCACGGTGATGTACAATTCTTGTCGATCAGGCATGTTATATTTAAATTTCTGCCGTTGCCGATCCATCGTCAACCCTTTAAGTATCATTCTCCAGTGTATCCCAGCCAATTCACGTCTCATACCTTCGATATTTCCTTTCTTTCAGTTCAGCACTCTAGTCTTTTAATCAACCGTTTCACTCTAATAAAGAATTCTACCGTATCATGACCACTCTTCCCAATGGGCCACGCTCGACCAGAATGCTAATTTAGCCTCTCCCGTTACCTCGAATTTCGCCAAGCTTATCGTCTACAGGGTTGTAGTGATACACGTCCTCCTGTATGAGACAGATTCGTGGACCATATTCAGCAGGCACCTCAAATCGCTGGAGAAATACAACCAGCGATGTATCCGGAAGATCCTGCAAATCCACTTCGATGATGCACGCACCAACATCAGTGTTCTCGATCACGCCAACATCCCCAGCTTCGAAGCACTGACCACACTCGACCATCTCTGTTCGAAGGGCCACATTGTCTGCATGCCCGTCACAAGAATCCCAAAGAAAACGCTCTACTCGGAACTCCTACAAGGCAAGCATGCCCAAGATCGGCAGAGGAAACATGTAAAGGACACCCTCAAATCCACTTTGATAAAGTGCAATATCCCCAGCAACACCTCGGAATCCCTGGACAAAGACCACGCGAAGTGGAGGAAGAGCATCCTGGATGACGCTGTGCACCTCAAGGCTCGTTACCGAGATCATGCTGAAAACAATTACAGGCATCGGAAAGAGGGTGCAGCAAAGCAGACTCCTGGCAAACCCTTTCCTCCAACGACTACCAGTGGCAGAGACTCTAATTACCGTGTTGCACTGTACTGTCACCTGCGAATTCACAGTTTGAATGGAAGCATTTCTACGTCGATTTCGAGGGACTGCCAATTATGAGATGGAAGATTAAAAGATACCAACTTTCCTCAGAATTTTGTTACAACAATTGGAAAAAATCTCAAATATTTCTATATATTTGAATAGAAGTAACTGTCTTTCTTTCTTATTTCTATCATTCTTTATTTTCCCATTAAGCTCGCTCTCTCCTTCTCAATGACTCTATGTCGTTGCTTCTCACGCTTTTATGTCTTGTCCTCTTGCTCTGTTGCTCTGATGCTCGCATGCTCAACTCAGATTTGTATTTATGTAGAATATTTAATGTAGATAGCTCGCCCTCAAGCGCCTTACATCCATCGCAGTATTTTAAGTGTTTTTCCAATTGAATTTTAGGAAATGACACAATAATTTGCGATTAGCGACCTCGAAAATGCAGCAATGTAATCATGACCAGGTCATGTTTTTCTCTGCATGTTGATTTACATTTACATATAATGTTTTGTGTGGGACTGAAAGCCCGTATTACCAAAATGCCTTGCTATTCTTTCTGTGCACTTTGTGAGACTGGCACATGCAGACCTCAACATTCAACCAGCTTTCTGCGTACCGTGGTTTATCAATTGGCTCAGAGAATTTGAGGGCAAGAATGACTTAAAGAAAAGATAAAAGTAGGATCAGCAAGGTTCAATGAGCCATATCTGAACGTGTCACAAGGATAACTCTGGAAAGGAAGTGGAAGATGTTAATGCAGCAGGAAAACAATCAGGGCTATAAATGCATGGATGTTTATTGAATGCTTTTACTCACTTTGCGTTCTTATATATCTTTGAGATACCATACATTATTTCTAGTATGCATCGAATGTCGTGATCACAAGTTTAATTAGAACAAACATGTGAAGGACTATGGCATAGCAACTCACAGTGGAGTTATGGGTAGTGTGTGTCTCAGCAGCTAGTTGACACTTGAATCAAAAAAAAACGCAGGGCAGTGCGTTTTTCAAAAGAAGCTTCCGTTCACGCTGGTTAAGGGAGCAATGTGGCTCAGCAGTTCAGATACTGGTTTTGTGCGGTACGCAAATACTTTGGGATTAATACTGCTTTTGCCAAGTGCGAGGTTTCAAAAAAGTCCTGATCCTGCATTAATATAACTGAGTGTGTGTGTATTCTGAATGGTCAAGTAACCAAAAGAAAAACATCAAGAAATTAGTGCAACATCTTGAAGTTTGAACGTGATTTTTGAAAATTTCTTTGGCTGATTTGGACTGACGTGATTTTATCAAAGTCTGTTCAAGTCGAAATAAGATAACAAACAGAAAGTCGTTAGTTTTACAATGTCTACTGTTGGGAGTGATAATTAGGAGAAGAGGCTCTGGCCAGAAATAGAGAGGTCTCAATCTTATAGTGCAATGAGCTGAATGTCCGGAGCAGTGAGAAAAGACGTGAAAAGCTGTCGATTCCATGCGCTCGGAACAGCCAGGTCTGTTCTGAAGCTATTCAGCATCTTGTGGATGCACGGAACAGGAATCAAGATCTACAGGAAGGGATATCTAATCTGCAGCATGTACAATTGGTGGCCTCACACTGGAGTTATGGGGTGTGTATTTCAGCAGCTAGTTGATACTTGATTAAAAAAAAACGTCGGGCAGATCGTGTTTCAAAGGACGCTTCCATTCACGCTGGTTAAGGCAGCAATGTGGCTCATCAGCTCAGATACTGGTTTTGTGTGGTACGAAAAGACTTTGGGATTAATACTGCTTTTGCCAAGTGCGAGGCCGCTCCCACGCCACGTCCTGCGAAGGAGATGTGAGTGCATCTCCCACTTCACGGACTGTGATGGAGATGCGAAGGCCTGTACCAACACACGACCTATGAATGAGATGGGAGGGCGCCATCCAAAATCACGTCTTGTGAAGGAGATGGGAGGGCACCTAACCACCCACGTCCTTTGAATGAGATGGGAGGGCCGCACCACTCCACTTCCTGTAAAGGAGATGGAAGGACCAGTACCAACCCACGTCCTGTGAAGGAGATGGAAGGTCCCGAACCAGCCCATGTCCTGTGAAATAAATGAGAGGCCCCCCTCCCAATCCACGTCCTGTTAAGGAGATGAGAAGGTGCGCACCACCCTGCGCCCTTTGAAGGAGATGTGAGGGCTATTACCATCCCATGTCCTGTGCATGTGATCGGAGTGCAGAAGCTGGTGATATTAGGTTGCCAAGCGGAGACACAAGTTGATGAAGCCAGGTGGTGTTCAACGGATTCCCAGATCGAAAATTTCAAAAGGGTATTAAGTGACAATAGCTACCGGTCCCTTCCGTGTGCCGTTTATATTTCTCTATTTCGGAGCTCCGAACTCACTGGGAACGAGTGGCGATTTTAGGTATGGAGAAGTAGCATTCAGAATCATGTTACCCCGCAGCATCACACCCGAACTTACGGTAATTCGGAGATTGGGGAGAGCATGTTCGAGCAGAAGAGATGGGAGCATGATCATGAGGTTATAACTCTCAAAAGAACAGGTTAAGAGAACACAGGAGAGAAATTGTACAGCGCCCTGTTTGGGGCAATAACTTTGCGGTTGTGCTGCCAATATTATTTAAGTTTTTCACTGCAAATGTTACATTAAAAAAATAATTTGCGTGGCTGTTCAAAGAACGGAATCAGAGAGAAGAGACAAGAGAAGGATGTTTTGCCTTTTCAGGGAGTGCAGCGAAGATTCACCAGACTGATTCGAGGGGTGGCTGGGCTGTCATATGAGGAGAGACTGGATCAACATTATTCACTGGAGTTTAGAAGAATGAAAGGTGAACTCATTGAAACATATAAAAGTCTGACGGGATTGGACAGGTTAGAAGCAGGAACGATGTCCCCAATTTTGGGGAAGTCCAGAACCAGGGGACAGAATCTTCGGATAAGAGGCAGGCCGTTTAGGACTGAGATGAGGAGAAACTTCTTCATTCAGAGGGTTGTTAACCTGTGGAATTCCCTGCCGCAGAGAGTTGTTGATGCCAGTTCATTGGATAAATTCAAGAGGGAGTCAGATATGGCCCTTAAGGTTAAGTGGATTAACGGGGTTTAGAGAGAATCAGGAAAGGGGTACTGCTGGAATGATCAGCCATGATCTTATTAAATGGCGGTGCAGGCTCGAAGCGCCGAATGGCCTACTCTTGCACCTATTTTATATGTGTCCATATTTCTATGTAGGAGGCTCTTCAATGAGTGGGAGTAGAGAGGAGCGGCATTTTCAATAGCAGGAGCAAGGAAAGCGGCTGATTTTCGAACGGGAGCAGAGAGGAGCGGCTGTTTACAGAGCGGGAGCGGAGAGGAGCGGCTGTTTACAGAGCGGGAGCGGAGAGGAGCGGCTGTTTACAGAGCGGGAGCGGAGAGGAGCGGCTGTTTACAGAGCGGGAGGAGAGGGTCCCGGTTGTTTAAAGAGCGGGAGCAGAGAGGAGCGGCTGTTTAAGAGCGGAAGCAGACAAGAGCGTATGTTTACAGAGCAGGAGCAGAGAGGAGCGTATGTTTACAGAGCGGTGGCAGAGAGGAGCGGCTGTTTACAGAGCAGCAGCAGAGAGGAGCAGATGTTTAGAGAGCAGGAGCAGTGAGGAGCGGCTGTTTGCAGAGCGGCAGCAGAGATGAGAAACAGTACATCGTGTAGGACCTGTGGCGTTTTTCGAGCAGTTGTTGAACAAATTATTTTTCATCACCTACAGTACTTGGCTTTTCTTTATTGTGCTTCACTTTTTATCAAAAAAATTCAATAATTAATTGCGCTGGCTTGAAGATTAAATAACTTAATAAGGTAAGCTTTGGTGCGAGAATACTCGCCTCCGACGTGGGAGACATGGTTATTGTGCAAACAATAAACATAACACATCCCTTAAACATTGTTGCAAATAAAGTATAATTTTGTTTTTATACGCGAGATAGTAAAAATTTCAACGGAGGGCAGAACAGAGATCTAAGGCTGCCGAAATATAAAGTATAAATTACATTAACACTCTGAGAGAAAAACGTTAGTAACAGATCACTTGACTCTGAGAATTTTTAATGCCCCAACATTGGACAGCTCATCCTTCAAAGTGAGTCTGGCCGAATGAAAACGTGCGATCTAGACGTGATTGGAACCCGCTGCCATCTGATCTGGAAGCAGAATGGGTAACATTGCAACACAAGGTCCAAAGCCAGCAAGTGCAGCCGCATCAATAGGACGCGTATAAAATGGGCACGCTGGGAATCAGCCATGATCCTGATGAATGACAGAGCAGGCTCGAGGGGCTAGATGGCCTACTCCTGCTCCTAATTCTTATGTTCTTATGAATATACAGAAGGCCAAACAGTGTCCGTGGGGAGCAAAGCACAGTTAATCTTTCAGGTCGATGAGGGTTCCTCAAAACATGTCTGTAGGTTGGTGCAGTACGGAGCAGCTGTTTAAATGTGGAGCAGATAAGACACGGGTGAGATTCCCGGTCAATGCCGATCCCCCGGTTGTATTAATCAATTTCGCGAAAAAAAATTAATGAACACATTGACATGAAAAGCGGTTCAAAGGAAACTCACATTTTTGGGTTTCAGTTCGTCATATCTCGATCTGTCACGATGCTCTGTTTGCCTGTGCATCCCGGTGCTGTATATATCGCGAAGGCTGGGACTACATTCATACTAAAGCAGTTCCGTTGTCGGTTTTCTATGAAACAAAAGATAATTGCCCTAATTGCTCAATGCTGCGACATAATATACCTAAAAATCCACCTTTGATCTATCGGCATTGCTCGAGCCCGACGCTGGGCGGTTTGTGTGTCTCTTATTTCACGGGGTGTAGGTTTATTGTACAAACAAGATGACTACTTCATTGTCCGAGCAATGGATCGCAGGGATGTGCGCATCACCAGTGCCATGGCAGGAATTGATGAATGCTGGGCTGACCACCACCTAATCCACTCTGGCATTTAAATTAATGTAGAAACATAATCGCAGCAGCCACAGAATAGCTGCTGCAGTAAAATCAACACTGGAGCATTGAAAAACCCTGATAAGAAAGCTCCATTCTGAAAGCGCAACACAACAAACTGACGATTTCCAGTCAATCGCAAACACTGACTGTCCACAGAGCCTGGTCTGCCCTAAAGCTCTCCATAATTATCATCTGTGAAGAGACGCTTGCTTAAATCCATCAGGAAACATCAAGACTGGTGCGACGAGAATGACCTAGACATCCAGGAGCTAATAAGCCACAAATGCAAGGCATTCTTGAATTGAAAACAGCAGCACAGCTCGATGGCAAGAAAGCAGCTCTTTCGAAATCTGAAGACCGAGGTCCAAGATAAAACTCGCCTTATAATAACAGGTGATGGGTGGATATAGCGTCGGCGACCCTGCAACTAGTTGACAAACACGACGTGCATGGATTCTTTAACACAGTCAAAACCACCTCCGCTACAAGCAGCCAAGTTTTTACACCACTGAGGACAAGAATGTAGAGGTAGTTATCAAGGACAGAGACGCAATCAGTGTCCGCTGGATAGCGTACATCAAGATATCCCTAAACGACAAAATGTCTTCGATGTGAATGTCCTCATTTGCATCCCACAACATGCTACACGCCACCACCTCAGCACAACACCAGCCCGGCATGAGGTTCAAAAGGCCACCCGATAATTAAAGATCAAAAAGGCCACAGGAGCAGCTGGAATGCCAGCCGATGAACTGAAGCATGGCGGAGCAGCAATGTTGGCGCTACTCCATGCACTCAATACTCTTACTTGGAAGGCGGTGAGCATGCCAGTGGACCTCAGAGAAGCTATAATCTTGAACCTCTTCAAGAAAAGCGACATTTCTGATGGCAGTAATTAAATCGGAGTTCCGCTGCTGTCTGCCACATGGAAAATCGTCACAATAATCCTCCCCAATCATCTTCCCGCAGTGGCTGAAGAGTTCCTCCCAGAATCGCAAAACATATTCCGCCCACTGAGCGCGACAGTCGCCATGATCTTCACCACACGTCAAATTGACGAAAAATGCAGAGGGCAGCATCCACCTCTATAAGTTGCCTTTTTTGACCACACAAAGGCCTCCGATACCCTCAACCCTGAGGGATTATGGAGCGTCCTTCTCTAATTCGGCTGTCCTCAAAAGATTTTCACCATACTCCGCCTCCTTGACGATGACATGCAAGCCTTGATCATGACAAACGGATCCACCAGATATTCAATACCCATGCGAACCGGGATCAAGCAAGGCTGTGTCGCCATAACAACGCTCTTCTCGCTCTTCATTTCTGCAATGATGCTTCTCACCCTTTTTAAGCTCGCCACTTTATTTGAGCTAATTTGCAGAGTTAACGGGAAATTGTTCAACCTGCATTGCCTCCAGTCTGGATACAAAGTCGCCCCATCCACTGGCAAAGGGCTATTGTTTCAGGAAGGCAGAAAAAGCTGAGGCAAGAGGCGCGTTTGAATGAGTAAACATGTTTCTGCCGCCAACAAAATAATATTTATTTCAGATAGTAAAGGTTGATGTTTTGCTATGATCCATCAGCAGATAACAGACAAACTGTGCCTTGACTCGGATTCGAACCGAGGTTGCTGCGGTCACACCCCAGTGTATGAACCACTATACAACCACGGCGCCCCACATCAGCTGCTGTAAATCGATCCTGATCACAGCAATGTCACACACAGCACTGTTTAGAAAACATGTTTTTTTTTAGATGAGACCAAACTTTGCCCTGACAGAAATTATGTCAGTGGTGGGATTTGACCCATACCCTGCAGCGAATAGAGCGTTAATCCAGAATAGGAGCGACTGCAGCCGCAGTTACATTTAAAAGGATTGTTCCCCTTTCACACGGGAAGAAATTCGTCCATTGTGCGTTGTAAAAAAAAAGCCTGGTCCCCGCTGAGAGTTGAACGCAGGTTTCCCCTTTGTAAAGGAAGCGCTTTGACCACCTAACCCACGGGGCCAAATATAACGCGACCGACTTCCCTCCACTAAATGCTATCAATCAGCTTCCTGTCACTGCCTTTTGGACTCTGAAGCCGTTTTGGATCTAACCACCTCTCTTGTCTATTCCGCCATGTGTCCGGATGCTGCCACTATCTCTCGCTGTGTTTATCCCAGCTTCAATCTGTGGGTTAATGTGGAAAGATTTCCAGTGTTTGTTTTGAACATGAACTAAAGGTGAACAAAACAACATAAGGAATATGAGCAAGAGTTGCAAATATGGTCACTCGAGCCTGCTCTGACATTCAATAAGATCATGGCTGACCCGATCATGGACTCAGCTCCACTTCAATGCCCATCCTTTAATCCAGTATCGCTCGAAAATCTGTCCATCATTGCCTTAAATATATTCAATGACCCAGCCTCCACAGCTGTCTGGGGCAAATAATTCCAGACATTTATAAGTCTCTCAGAGAAGAAATGTCTCCACATCTCAGTTTAAAATGAGCGGCCCCTTATTCTGAGTGTATCAGTCAAACAACTTTTAAAACTGGGCAACTAATCAGCAAAATTTCATAAAAAGATGTTATTTATTGTGATAAGGCAAATACAATATTCGGACTCGCAAGAATTAGCTTCAATTATGTGCAAAACGAATCTGTGACAGCAACGCGATTCCAACTGCCCTTATATTAATTGGCATATAATTAATGTGACAGGTATTGAGCGTGAATACTTCCTAAAATGTATTCAGGAGAATGTGTTATTCATCCAGTATGTAGCAAGCCCAACAAAGGTTCTGGACTTAGATTGAGGGAATGAAGCTGGGCAGGTGGTAGGAGTATCAATTGGACAACATTTTTCTGCGAATGATCATAATTCAGTTAGATAGTGTGTAGTTGCGGAAAAGGAAAAAGATAGATCAGGAATAAAAGGTTTCATTCTGGGGGGAACCAGTTTTACTGAGCTGAGATATGATTTTGCCAAAGACGACTGGAAACAACTGTTGAAGGTAGATCAGTTTCATAGCAGTGGGAGGCTTTAACGAGGAGAACCTGATGGTACAGAGCAAGTATGTTCCCTTAAAGAAAAAGAGTGGGAATAACAAATCTAAAGCCCCAGGAATTAAAGCGGCATACAGGGTAGTTAAAGCAAAAAGTGGAGGCTTGTGACAGCACCGAGGGCTCAATTCTATAGAAACCCGATCGGAGTACAGAAAGTGCAGCGGTAAAATTAGAAAAGGAAGTTTGGAAAGCAAAGAGAGACCAGGAAAAATTGTTTGTATGTAAAATCAATGAAACCCAGAACATGTTTTATATGTACATTAATGCAAGACATTAACTAAAGGAAGAGTCAGGCCTATTAGAGATTGTGAAGGTAAATTTTACGTGAGGTTCGATGGCCTGGATATAGTTCTTCCTGACTAAAATACATCTGTTTTCAGAAAAGGGAGTGGCGATGCAGACATTGCATTCAGGTTGGAGGAGTGTGAAATATTAGATGAAATATATATCGTGAGATTGGAAGTATTTAGGAACGTAGCAGCATTGAATGTGGATATCTCCCCAGGCCCGGCTAAACTGTATCCCAGACTGCTAAATGAGGCAAAAGAGGTAATTACAGAGGCGCTAACATTCATTTTATATTCCTCTCTGGCCACAGGTGTGATGCCGGAGGACTGAAAGACTTCTACTGTTGTACATTTGCATAAAACTTATAAAAGGGCAGATGGAGTCTGCCTAAACTTGGTTCTGGGAAAATTGTTGCAAAACATTCTAAGGGCGGAATAAGTGTTCATTGAGAAATACATGGATTAATCAAGGAGAGTGCAGTGGCCTGCAGTGACTTGTGGGGCACCACAGGGATCAGTGCTTGGGATCCAGCTATTCACAATACATATAAATGATTTTGATTAGGGAAACAATTGTAATATTTCCACATTTGCCCACGAAGCAAAACCAGTGTGAGTTGTGAGGAGGAAGCAAAGACGCTGCAAGGAGACTTAGATAGGTTGAGTTAGTGGGAAAACACATGTCAGATGCAGTCGAACGTGGATAATCGTGAAGCTATCCACTTTGGTTGGAAAAACATAAGGACAGAATATTATTTAAATCATTATGGCTTCGGACATGTTGAAGTACAGAAGGACCTGGGTATCCTTGTACACCAGTCAGTGAAAGCAAACATGCAGGTGCAGCAAGCAGTTTGGAATGCAAGTGGTATGTTGGCCCACATTGCAAGAGGATTTGAGTAGGAAGAAACATAGAATTATAGAAACATGGAACATAGTTGCAGGATTAGGCCATTCGACCCTTCGAGCTTGCACCACCATTCATTAAGTTCATGGCTGATCATTCAACTCAGTACCCATTTCCTGCTTTATCACCATACCCCTTGATCCCTTTAGTCATAAGGGCCATATCTAATTCCCTCTTGAATAGATACAATGAACTGGCATCAACGCATCTTTTCCACAGGGAATTCCACAGGTTAACAAGTCTCTGAGTGAAGAAGTTTCTCCTCATCTCAATCCGAAATGTCTTACCCCTTATCCTTAGAATATGTCCCCTGATTCTGGACTTCCCCAACATCAGAAAGTCCAGACTGAGGGGACACATTTTATATGTCAGAAATTTAGATGGATGTATGAGATCCCCTCTCATACTTATCAACTCCAGTGAATACAGGCCCAGTCGATTCAATCTCTCTTTTTGTCAGTCCTGTCATCCCAGCAATCAGTCTGTTGAACTTTCACTGCACTCCCTCAATAGCAAGAACGTCCTTCCTCAGATTATGAGACCTAAACTGCAGACAATATCCGGGGTGTGGCCTCACAAAGGCCCTATACAAATGCAGTAAGACCTCCCTACTCCTATACTCAAATCCCTTAGCTATGAAGGCCAACATACCATTTGGTTTCTTCACCGCCTGCTGCACCTGCATGCCAACTTTCATGACTGGAATAGCATGACACCCAGGTCTCGTTGCATCTCCCCTTTTTCTAATCTGCCGCCATTCAGAAAATATTCTGCCTTCGTGTTTTTGCACCCAAGTGGATAACCTCACAGTTATACACATTATACTGCATCTGCCACGCATTTGCCAACTCATCTAACCTGTCGAAGTCACCCTGCAGACTCTTCGCGTTCTACTCGCAGTTCACACCGCCATCCAGCTTAGAGTAATCTGCAAACTTGGAGCAATTACACTCAATTCCTTCAACTAAATCATTGATGTATGTTGTTAATAGCTGTGGGCCTCCCCACTGAGCCCTGTGGCATCACACTAGTCACTGCCTGCCATTCTAAAAGGACCCGTTTATCCAGACTCTCTGCTTCCTGTCTGCCAAACAGTTTTCTATGCACGTCAGTACATTATTCCAATAGCATTAGCTTTAATTTTGCAAACTAATCTCTTGTGTGGGAGCTTGTCAAAAGCATTTTGAAAGTCTAAACACACCACATCCACAGGTTATTTCTTGTCCAGTCTATTGTTACATCCTTAATAAATTCCAGAATTTTAGTCAAGTATGATTTCCTTTTCATAAATCCATGCTGACTTGGATGATCCTGTCACTGTTTTCCAAATGTGTTGCTATTTCTTCGTTAATAATTGATTCCCAATTTTCCCCACTACTGATGTAAGGCTAACCGGTCTATATTTTCCCGTTTTCTCTCTCCATTTTTTTTTCAGTGGTATTACATTACCAACCTCCCAGTCCATAGGAACGAATCCAGAGTTGATAGATTGTTGGATAATGATCACCAATGCATTCACTATTTCTCGGGATACTTCCTTTTGTACTCTGGGATGCTGACCATCAGGCCCCGGGGATTTATCGGCATTAATCACATCAATTTCCAGAACACAATTCCCCACCTAATAAGGATTTTCATCAGTTCCCGCTTCTCATTAAACCCTTGGTCCCCTCGTATTTCCGGAAGTTCATTTGTGTCTTCCTCCGTGAAGACATGACCAAAATACAGGAGCAAGGTTGTCTTACTACAATTAAAATGGCCTTGGTGAGACTGCACCTGTAGTATTGCGTGCAGTTCTGGTCTCCTTACCCAAGAAAGATATAGTTGCCATGGAGAGAATGTAGCGAAGGTTCACCAGACTATTTCCTGGGAAGGCAGGACTTTCGTATGAGGAGCAATTGCATCGAGTAGGACTGTATTCACTGCAGTTTAGACGAATGAGAGGGGATCTCATTGAATCGTCTAATATTCTCGCAGATATGGATAGACTGGATGCGGGGAGAATGATTTTACTGATTGGGATGTCTAGTTAAAGTGGTCACAGAATCAGGATATGGGGTAGGAAATTTATGGACGAAATGTGGATTTATTTTCACTGAGATATTGGTGAACCTGTGGTATTCTATACCACAGAAGGCTGTGGAGGCCAATTACTAAATACATCTGAGAGAGATAGATTGATATCAAAACAAAAAAGACTGATAGGGCTATGGGGAAAAAAACGGGAATATGGTGTAGAGTTACAGGAGCAGGCATGATTATATCGAATGGTGATGCAGTCTCGAAGGGCCAAATGGCCTACTACTGCTCGCATTTTCCATGTTTCTAAAGTTTGCATTTTCGAGGGTCTAAATGCACTTCTACTCTTCTGGGAGAACAAGTTCAAGAAACTGATAAACTTCTGCCTGTCCTATGACTTTGGCTTGAAGTGTTAATATCCTGATCCTTTCCCTGGGTAAAAGTCCGAAGGAGCTGAATGGCCTCTTCCTAATTCTGTTAAATAGGACAGTGTGCCTCCTCGTCATCTATGCAGCAGGACGAGAGGCCGAATGAAGATCCACTATTCTTGTATAACAGGCTCAAGGAGCTGAATGGCTTCCTCTTGTAATTTGCAACTGGCTCATGGGGTTAATCGATTCATCCTGTCCCTATGGAGCAGGCTCGGTGGCTTGCTCTTGCTCCTCTGTGAGAGGCTCAGGAGCTAAGATAACCCAGAGGAACAGTGGATGGGATTGGAGCCACTTGTTTAACAGGAAATGCAGGGTCCGCAGCTTCCCTTCTCTGAAATATTGATTTGCTGCAAAATGCACTGTGCGGCCCAAGAAACACTCGATCCTGAACTAAATTCCGAATAAAATCCGAGCTATCCAGACTAATACCACTGCCTAGCTGTTGGTCCGTAGCCGTGAGTTCCAAAACCTGGCAGTGAGTTCCAAACCCTTACCAGCCCCTCGTGTATCCTCCTACCAATTACATTAATCTATGCCCCCAGTTTGTTGACCACTCTGCTAAGGGAAATACATCCATTCTATGCACTCTATCCAGGCCACTCATCGTTTATTCACTTCGATACGTTCCCCCGCTCAGCCTCCTTTGTTCCAAAGAAAAAATGCCCAGCTTTTGCAATCTTTCCTATAGCTAAATTCACAATTCCAAGCATTACCTGCGTAAATCAACTCTGTATCCTCACGAGTGCGGTCAGCTCCGGTAGCCAGATGCGGTGACCAGAATAGCATGCGATACTCGAGCTGCAGCCTAACTAGTGCTTTATTTATTTCAAGCAAAACTTTCCCGATCTTATATTCTACGGCTCAGCTAAAAAGGCAACTATCCAATGTTGCGTCTGAACCACCTTATCTACCTCACTTACTACAATCAAGGATTCTGTGGACATGCACTACACGGTACTTTGCACCTCTACACTTATGAGTTTCCCAATATGTAATGTTTATCAGCTTGCTTTATAAGAACTCCACAAGTGCATTATCTCACAGTTCTCCGAGCTGAATTTCATTAACCTCCATTCTGCTAACCTGATCAGTTCATTGATATCTTCCAGAAGTGCACAGCATTCGTCATTATTATCAACCATAATCTGCTTGACCAACTTTTAGTCACCTGTGCTAATTTCTACTTATGCGTCTCGGTGTCAAATTTTTATTCCATTATATTCCTGTGAACGCTTTGGGACGTTTCAGTACATTAAAATGCTATTTAAATTGAAGTTTTTGTTATTGTTTAAAAAGGATTTTATATGATGTCATTCAAAATTTGCACCACGTAAAGAGTGCATTTACTCCATCGTGTTTTGCAGGAGTTAATTCTGCACACGCATGCCCTCCCTCCGGTCCTAATTCACTTCATCGTCAGCATATCTTTCTATTCCTTTGTCACACATTTTCTTAAGTACATGCATTTTAAGTGCATCTGTGCAATTGCCTCAACTCCTGTTCGTGGTAGCAACTTCCACATTCTTATGACCCTTTGTTAATGAAGTGGCTCTTGAAATGCCTATTGAATTTATCGGCGAGTGGCTTATATTTATGACCACTAATTCTGTACTCGAGTAAAATAGCAAATATTTCCTCTACGTCAACCCTATGAAAACTTTTCATCATGGTAATGTCAGTATCTGCCTTGTCATTTCTAGAGAAAAGCTCCTCAGTCTGTTCAGTCTTTCCAAATAAGTAATGCATTTCATTTCAGGCCGAATTGCTTCCTTCTGTGCTGTAAGATTCTATGATTTCACGATTTACTTTTCACATCGGCTAGGAGATACAACAGGGAAAGCATGCAGGTCAGCGGTCTGTTATTTTGCACCGACCATTGCACTATCAAGACAGCACCATTGTGTAGCTGCGATGGACGTGTAGTGAAGGCCTTGTTTTGGGAATTCATGGCTTTTGCCCATAAAGGATCGAGCTCTGCTCGCAGCGATTTCTTCTTGTATTTTTTTTTATCGACTCCCTGTGGATATCACTGGCCCAGAATCAGATCACAATTCCCACCAGTGGCCTGCATTGCACTGATTGCCGCGAAGTTGTTGTTCGAATTGGAAACACTAATAATTTATCGGCATTAATTAATGAATGTTCATTTGATGGAAACTATTTTCAAAAATCCTTGTGAAATACTCATAGGAAACAGCATGAAAAAATGCCTTTTAATCAAGAGCAATGCAATATTTGGATAGAAATCATCCTTCAATTATACGTCTTCAGTTAATAAGTGATTTGATTTGATAAAGTTGAACAAGATTTGACAAACGACCACAATAGGACTCGAGCCCTTTGATAACATCAGCATTTATAAGGAAGTCGAATGCCACGTGTCAAGGTAACAGCTTGAATGCAGACTAATGGTGAGAATTAACGATTACCCACCGGAATTGTATTTATATCCGTACCATACATTGCACTGCAAACCAATCAGTGGCAGTGAGCCATTCACTGATTGAAATACGAGAAGTCACAAAATCCAGGAGTGTATGGAATTGTTCATTAAATTCTGGAAACACTCCGCATGTCCATGAGCTCCAGGCAGCAGTAAGTTTTTTCAGCATTGCTTCACAGAATTGCAGGTCGCATGTGTGTTTCATACATAAATGTTTAAGCTGCTCAATATAACAAACTTGTGAGATACTCGCAAACCCACCCGCCCCACCCCAAATAAAATAATAAAATAAATCGCAAGTACGGGGATCGTAACCGCGACCTTGGGGTTACTGACCTAACCGTCTTTATTACCATATGATTTTTGGACGCGGTAAATGGAAAAAACCTAGCATTCCTAAAGCGACATTCACCTCAGGACTTCCCAAACCGGTTCAGAGCCAATTAATTACTTTTAAAGTGACTGTTGTAATGTAGGAAATGCAAAAAATGACAGCACGGATGTAGGCCATTTCTGCCCATCGTGTCCGCGCCGGCCGACCAAGAGCTTTACAGACTAATTCCCACTTTCCAGCGCAAAGTTCGCCCTGTAGGTTATATCACTTCAATTGCGCATCCAAATATTTTTAAAATATGTGGCGGTTTCTGCGTCTGTCATCATTCAGGCAGCGATTTCCAGACTTCCACGACTCTCTGGGTAAATACATTTCCCCTCATTGCTCATCTAACCCCCCCAGCTCCACAATTACTTCAATCTGTTCCTCCTTGTTGTTGACCCGTCTGCCAAGGGAAACACAATCTATCTAGGCCCCTCATAATTAAATGCAACTCAATAAGGTGCCAACTCTGTTCAAGGAAAACGAACCTAGCATTTCCAATGTTTCCACAAAACCTAAATTCTAAAGTCCAAGCAACATAGAAACATAGAAACATAGAAAACAGGTGCAGGAGTAGGCCATTCGGCCCTTCTAGCCTGCACCGCCATTCAATGAGTTCATGGCTGAACATTCAACTTCAGTACCCCATTCCTGCTTTCTCGCCATACCCCTTGATCCCCCTAGCAGTAAGGACCTCATCTAACTCCTTTTTGAATATATTTAGTGAATTGGCCTCAACAACTTTCTGTGGTAGAGAATTCCACAGGTTCACCACTCTCTGGGTGAAGAAGTTCCTCCGCATCTCGGTCCTAAATGGCTTACCCCTTATCCTTAGACTGTGACCCCTGGTTCTGGACTTCCCCAACATTGGGAACATTCTTCCTGCATCTAACCTGTCTAACCCCGTCAGAATTTTATATGTTTCTATGAGGTCCCCTCTCATTCTTCTGAACTCCAGTGAATACAAGCCCAGTTGATCCAGTCTTTCTTGATAGGTCAGTCCCGCCATCCCGGGAATCAGTCTGGTGAACCTTCGCTGCACTCCCTCAATAGCAAGAATGTCCTTCCTCAGGTTAGGAGACCAAAACTGTACACAATACTCCAGGTGTGGCCTCACCAATGCCCTGTACAACTGTAGCAAAACCTCCCTGCCCCTGTACTCAAATCCCCTTGCTATGAAGGCCAACATGCCATTTGCTTTCTTAACCGCCTGCTGCACCTGCATGCCAACCTTCAATGACTGATGTACCATGACACCCAGGTCTCTTTGCACCTCCCCTTTTCCTAATCTGTCACCATTCAGATAATAGTCTGTCTCTCTGTTTTTACCACCAAAGTGGATAACCTCACATTTATCCACATTATACTTCATCTGCCATGCATTTGCCCACTCACCTAACCTATCCAAGTAGCTCTGCAGCCTCACAGCATCCTCCTCGCAGCTCACACTGCCACCCAACTTAGTGTCATCCGCAAATTTGGAGATACTACATTTAATCCCCTCATCTAAATCATTAATGTACAGTGTAAACAGCTGGGGCCCCAACACAGAACCTTGCGGTACCCCACTAGTCACTGCCTGCCATTCTGAAAAGTACCCATTTACTCCTACTCTTTGCTTCCTGTCTGACAACCAGTTCTCAATCCATGTCAGTACACTACCCCCAATCCCATGTGCTCTAACTTTGCACATCAATCTCTTGTGTGGGACCTTGTCGAACGCCTTCTGAAAGTCCAAATATACCACATCAACTGGTTCTCCCTTATCCACTCTACTGGAAACATCCTCAAAAAATTCCAGAAGATTTGTCAAGCATGATTTCCCTTTCACAAATCCATGCTGACTTGGACCTATCATGTCACCTCTTTCCAAATGCACTGCTATGACATCCTTAATAATTGATTCCATCATTTTACCCACTACCGATGTCAGGCTGACCGGTCTATAATTCCCTGTTTTCTCTCTCCCTCCTTTTTTAAAAAGTGGGGTTACATTGGCTACCCTCCACTCCATAGGAACTGATCCAGAGTCAATGGAATGTTGGAAAATGACTGTCAACGCATCCACTATTTCCAAGGCCACCTCCTTAAGTACTCTGGGATGCAGTCCATCAGGCCCTGGGGATTTATCGGCCTTCAATCCCATCAATTTCCCCAACACAATTTCCCGGCTAATAAGGATTTCCCTCAGTTCCTCCTCCTTACTAGACCCCCCGACCCCTTTTATAACCGGAAGGTTGTTCGTGTCCTCCTTCGTGAATACCCAACCAAAGTACTTGTTCAATTGGTCCGGCATTTCTTTGTTCCCCGTTATGACTTCCCCTGATTCTGACTGCAGGGGACCTACGTTTGTCTTTACTAACCTTTTTCTCTTTACATATCTATAGAAACTTTTGCAATCCGTCTTAATGTTCCCTGCAAGCTTCTTCTCATACTCCATTTTCCCTGCCCTAATCAAACCCTTTGTCCTCCTCTGCTGAGTTCTAAATATCTCCCATTCCCCAGGTTCGCTGCTATTTCTGGCCAATTTGTATGCCACTTCCTTGGCTTTAATACTATCCCTGATTTCCCTTGATAGCCATGGTTGAGCCACCTTCCCTTTTTTATTTCTATGCCAGACAGGAATGTACAATTGTTGTAGTTCATCCATGCGGTCTCTAAATGTCTGCCATTGCCCATCCACAGTCAACCCCTTAAGTATCATTCGCCAATCCATCTCAGCCAATTCACGCCTCATACCTTCAAAGTTAGCCTTCTTTAAGTTCTGGACCATGGTCTCTGAATTAACTGTTTCATTCTCCATCCTAATGCAGAATTCCACCATATTATGGTCACTCTTCCCCAAGGGGCCTCGCACAACGAGATTGCTAATTAATCCTTTCTCATTACATAACACCCAGTCTAAGATGGCCTCCCCCCTAGTTGGTTCCTCGACATATTGGTTTAAAAAAACATCCCTTATGCACTCCAGAAAATCCTCCTCCACCGTATTGCTTCCAGTTTGGTTAGCCCAATCTATGTGCATATTAAAGTCACCCATTATAACTGCTGCACCTTTATTGCACGCACCCCTAATTTCCTGTTTGATGCACTCCCCAACATCACTACTACTGTTTGGAGGTCTGTACACAACTCCCACTAACGTTTTTTGCCCTTTGGTGTTCTGCAGCTCTACCCATATAGATTCCACATCATCCAAGCTAATGTCCTTCCTAACTATTGCCTTAATCTCCTCCTTAACCAGCAATGCTACCCCACCTCCTTTTCCTTTTATTCTATCCTTCCTGAATGTTGAATACCCCTGGATGTTGAGTTCCCAGCCCTGCTCATCCTGGAGCCACGTCTCCGTAATCCCAATCACATCATATTTGTTAACATCTATTTGCACAGTTAATTCATCCACCTTATTGCGGATACTCCTTGCATTAAGACACAAAGCCTTTAGGCTTGTTTTTTTATATATCTGTATATCTTCTCTGCGGCCTTTCCAGTACAGTGACATCTTTCCTGAAATGTGGTGATCTTAACTGCACACATTACTCCAACTGCGGCCAAACCAGTTTTATGCAATTCAAGTATTATGTCCTAGCTCTTGTATTCAATGCTTCGACAAATAAAGGCTAGCATTCCACGGTGGACCTGCACTCCAAGACCCATTTGTTTCAGTGTCGTACGCTTTAATGTTTATTTCATTGTTTTGTTAAACTTCCCCACATGCATTACCTCACACTTGTCTGGAATTAATTATATTTGCCACTGTTCTGCCAACCTGACCAGTACATATCGTCCTGCAGTCTTCACCTTTTGTCTTCATTACCAACCACACAGAAACAATCCATTTGGCACAACCAGTCATTACCGGCATTCATGATCCAATTCCTCCACGTGGAACACCAAGAATCACCTTCTGCCACTGTGAATATATATCTTTCAAATGATTCAATTCGCTGGAGAAATACGAACAACGATATCTCCGCAAGATCCTGCAAATCGCATGAGAGGACAGATGCACCAACATTCGCGTCCTCGATCAGGCAAACATCCCGAACATCGACACACTGACCACACTCCACCAGCTTCGGAGGGCGGCAACGTTGTTCGTATGCCTGACACAAGACTTCCAAGGCAAGCGCTCTACTCAGAACTCCTACACGGCAAGCGAGCCGCAGGTGGACAGATAAATGTTTCATGGTAACCCTCAAGGTCTACTTGATAAAATGCAACATACCCATCGACACCTGGGAGTCCCTGGCCAAAGAACGCCGTTAATGGAGGAAGAGCGGGTGGGCGCTGAGCAACTCGAGCCTCGTCGCCGACAGCATGCAGAAAGCAAACGCACGCAGTGAAAGAATCATGCGGCTAGCCATACTCGCAACACAACCTTCCTTCAAGAAACGTCTGTTCCACATGTGACAGCGAATATATTTCCCGTATTGGACTTTGCACTCAACTGAGAACTCACTTTTTGAGTGAAAGAAAGTCTTCCTCGATTTCAAGGGACTGCCTATGATGATGATCTTCCAGTTAAGACTGTTGTGAATGGTAACCCCAAGGATGTTGTTGGTGGGGGAATATGTGATGTCATGACGCTGAATGTCAAGCGGCGCAGATTTGAATCTCGCTTGCCTGGCACTTGTGTGATGCGAATGTCATAATCTGTTGGATTTGGTCATTTGTGGCTCACAGTAATATATGCACAGCAGCTGCCAATAGGGTAGTGAATGATTGATAGCTGCAGTCTGAATGAAGAGCGTTTTTTGCCGGTAGTTGAACGATAGATCCAGGATTTTAAGACGTCTCGAATATATAAGCCTTGGACACAAAAGCATGTTGAATTAAAGCATTCACATTAAGGTCGGTTACCTCAGTTGGTTAGATAGTGATGGTAATTTGGCTAAATTCTCCGGTGCGATCCCTGTATCAACCATTGCATTTTTATGGGCTTGCTAGTAATTTATCTGTGCTATTTTTAAGCAGCTTAAAAAGTTTGGTAGAAAATCACACAGGACCTGTAATTCTTTGAATTAATGCTGCAAAACATTAGTTCTGCCGAGAGCTCATGGGCCTATGTTTCTCTGGTCAAAGATGTTCCCTGACCTGCCGAGCGTTTCCAGCATTCATTGAACAATTCCATATGCAGCATCTGCTCTATTTTGCCATTTATTTTGGTGCTGTGTCGCCGTTTATATTATGAAATAAAATTGGTCCAAATAAGTTGCTGAGGTTGGAAAGTAAAATTAATTATAATTCGGTGCAATGTTGATTCAGCGGTAGAATTTTCACCTCGTCATAAATCTGTGCAGTAACCTCTCCAGTACAATCACATCTTTCCTGTAATATGGCGCCCAGAACTGCATTGCTGTGGCCCAATTAGTGTTTAATTCCTTTCAAGCATAACCGCCCTGCAGTTATATTCTGTGCCTCCCCTAAGAAACATCGGTATCCGCATGCTCTCTTCACCAACTATCCTTCTACCTTCATTGATCTGTGGACAGGAACACCATGGAACCTCTGTTCCTGTACACGTCTCAGTGTCCTATCATTGATTGTGTATTCTCTTGGATTGATATCTCTTCCCAAATGCACTACCTCATACTTCTCCGGATTGAATTCCATTTTCCACTGTTCTACACATCTGCCTAAGTAATTGCTGTTCAGCATCAGTATGATCTGGAAACGTCTTAATCATACACCCTACTTTTAAGTCTAAATCACAAAAAGCAAGAGACCGAGTATTGCAGCCTGCGGAACGCCATTGGAAACAGCCTTCCTATCACGTCTTCATTGGAAGGTAAAGCATAGAATCAGAAAGGAGAAAAACAGAGCTACATATAGATGTTAGAAGTGTAGCAAGGTAGTTCGGAAGACAGAGCATTAAAGATTGGATAATACACAAAACATGAGTCTGGCCGTGCCTAATGGCATATTACTAAATGCAAGGAGTATTGTGAATAAGACAGAGAAGTTAAAGGCACAGATCGACACGTTAAACTATTTTATCTTAGTGATCTTAGGGCATAAAGAGCGCAGCATATGTAACCCAACATTACTGGCTAAAGGGTTTTTCAACAAGACAGAGATAGGGTTAAGAAGGAGTGCGTGACAATGTTGATTACAAAAAATATAACGCTGTGAGAGAAGATAATATGTTAGAAGGATCTTCAAATGAGTCTAAATTGGTTCTACATAAGGACAAAAGTGAGTAAGTACACTGCTGGCAGTGTATAATAGGTTCCCAAACAGTCAGAGGGAGTTTGAAGAAGAAATTAGTTGCCAATGTCTGACAAATGCATAAATATTAGGCATTAATATTGGGGTTATTTTTTACTCTAATATTCACTGGGATGCAATCAGTGTAACAGTTATAGACGGCACAGAATTCCTCAATTGCATTCAGGAGAACATTCTTTTAGCCCGTATGTAGCAAGCTCAATAAAGCAGGTGGCGGTTCTTTACTTAGCTTTAGGCAATTAAGCTGAGCAGGTGGAAGGGTATCATTTGGACAATCACAGCAGTTATTTCGCGAGGCCGGCAACTTCGTGGATATCACGTTTCTATGAGGTGGCCAGCACGCAGCTTAAGAGTGTGCGGGCAGATAATGGATCTCTGGGCGCCAGACAGAAGAGGAGGACCAGCCCGGACGTGCAGGAGTCCCCTGAGTGCATCTCGCTCCCCACCGGCATTCTGTTCTGAGTACATCGAGTTCATCGGGGAAAGCAGCCAATGCCACGTCCATGCTATCAATGCTCCCTCACATGTACAACGGCGAGGAAGATGAGTGGAAGAAAAATAGTGGCAATGGATTCCATCGTTAGGGGAGCAGACAGGCCGCAGACATCACTCCAGAATGGTATAAGAACATAAGAACATAAGAATTAGGAACAGAGGTAGGCCATATAGCCCCTCGAGCCTGCTTCGCCATTCAACAAGATAATGGCTGATCTGGCCGTGGACTCAGCTCCACTTACCCGCCCTCTCCCATAACCCTTAATTAACTTATTGGTTAAAAATATATCTATCTGTGACTTGAATACATTCAATGAGCTCGCCTCAACTCCTTCCTTGGGCAGGGAAGTCCACAGATATGTTGCCTCCATGGTACCAGGGTCAAGCATATCAATGAATGGCTGCAGGTGATGCTGGGGTGAGAGGATGAACAGTCAGTCGTGGTCCATTATGGTAGGAATGATATAGGTAGAAGGAGGGAGCAGATCCTGCAGGCAGAATTTAGGAAGCCAACAGAGATATTAAAAGCAGCACCAGCGAGGAGTATGATAATATAGCTATTACTGGGACATGGCTGAAAAAAAGGGCAGCTAAAGTAGTTCCACATTCCTTGTCCCATTGCTTTTAGGAAGGAGAGAGAGGGGGATAAAACTGAGGGAGCGTGGAGATCGCTGAATTTAATTTAGAAACAATTACAGCTGTGAGGAGAGATAATATGTTGGATGGATACTCAAATCAGACTATATGGTTTAAATTCAAATTTTCTGCTGATAGGGTCAGATGAAGAGGGTTTCTTGGAGGAGCGTGTGGAGCATAAAGGGGAACATGAAGCAGATGGGCCGAATGTCCTGTTTCTATCTTGTACATTCTATGTAATTTGTTTCATGGAGCATTACGCAAAGCTCTTTTCTCAGGCCTCGCATGGATTCAATCAGACCAAATTACTACCATTAATTTTATTTCTATTGGATAATTTATATGTATTTGTTCGCAGGATATTGTGTTTAGATGTAACACAGACATGGATGGGGATGTCAGCAGAAGATGAGCTGAGGCAGGGCCAGAGACGGACGATGTTATGGAGGGGAAAATTACGATGCAAACTACTCATGACGCCTCGCATGGTTCAGCAGCAACATTCAGCACTGAACCGTGAAGGAACTGACTGAGTAACCCAGACCACAGCGAGAGACAAAATCTTCCGGAGTGAGTCGGAAGATTTTTATAATAACAGGGTCTGACGTACAAAGAGGGCGAAATTGGCTCTTGCCCAAATGAGATATCACAGATTTGGGGGTCATACCTTAGCATGGATACAGTATTAGAGAACTAACTGTAAACAGAATCTGGAAAAAATGGGTTATTTTCATGTTGGCAAAGTGCAACCATTTGTGGCTCGCAGGGATCGGTGCTCGGGCCTCAAATATTTACAATCATTGATGAATTGGATGAAGGGACCGAATGTAAAGTACCCAATTTTATTGATAATAGAGGTACAGGTGGGAAAGCAAGTTGTGAGGAAAAAGCAATTAATCTGCAAAGCTTTATAGATAAGTTATGGGTTTGGCGAATGGAGTGGAATATGAGAAAATGTGAGATTGTACACTTTGACAGCGAAAATAAAAATAAACATTGTTTTATTTAAATTGGGAGAAAATACAAAATTCTGCGGCACAGAGAGTTCTGGGTTGCTTGTTCTTGAAACTGAAAGAGTTAGCATGCAGGCAAAGTAATTATTTGGAAGACAAAGATAATGTTTGCCTTTATTGCAAGGAGAATAAAGAATACAAGAAGGGAGTCTCTGTTGCAGATGTACAGGGCATTGGTGAGATCACACCTGGAGTACTGTGTGAGGCCCCTTGGGGAAGAGTGACCATAATATGGTGGAATTCTGCATTAGGATGGAGAATGAAACAGTTAATTCAGAGACCATGGTCCAGAACTTAAAGAAGGCTAACTTTGAAGGTATGAGGCGTGAATTGGCTGAGATGGATTGGCGAATGATACTTAAGGGGTTGACTGTGGATGGGCAATGGCAGACATTTAGAGACCGCATGGATGAACTACAACAATTGTACATTCCTGTCTGGCATAGAAATAAAAAAGGGAAGGTGGCTCAACCGTGGCTATCAAGGGAAATCAGGGATAGTATTAAAGCCAAGGAAGTGGCATACAAATTGGCCAGAAATAGCAGCGAACCTGGGGACTGGGAGAAATTTAGAATTCAGCAGAGGAGGACAAAGGGTTTGATTAGGGCAGGGAAAATGAAGTATGAGAAGAAGCTTGCAGGGAACATTAAGACGGATTGCAAAAGTTTCTATAGATATGTAAAGAGAAAAAGGTTAGTAAAGACAAATGTAGGTCCCCTGCAGTCAGAATCAGGGGAAGTCATAACGGGGAACAAAGAAATGGCGGACCAATTGAACAAGTACTTTGGTTCGGTATTCACGAAGGAGGACACGAACAACCTTCCGGTTATAAAAGGGGTCGGGGGGTCTAGTAAGGAGGAGGAACTGAGGGAAATCCTTATTAGCCGGGCAATTGTGTTGGGGAAATTGATGGGATTGAAGGCCGATAAATCCCCACGGCCTGATGGACTGCATCCCAGAGTACTTAAGGAGGTGGCCTTGGAAATAGTGGATGCGTTGACAGTCATTTTCCAACATTCCATTGACTCTGGATCAGTTCCTATGGAGTGGAGGGTAGCCAATGTAACCCCACTTTTTAAAAAAGGAGGGAGAGAGAAAACAGGGAATTATAGACCGGTCAGCCTGACATCGGTAGTGGGTAAAATGATGGAATCAATTATTAAGGATGTCATAGCAGTGCATTTGGAAAGAGGTGACATGATAGGTCCAAGTCAGCATGGATTTGTGAAAGGGAAATCATGCTTGACAAATCTTCTGGAATTTTTTGAGGATGTTTCCAGTAGAGTGGATAAGGGAGAACCAGTTGATATGGTATATTTGGACTTTCAGAAGGCGTTCGACAAGGTCCCACACAAGAGATTGATGTGCAAAGTTAGAGCACATGGGATTGGGGGTAGTGTACTGACATGGATTGAGAACTGGTTGTCAGACAGGAAGCAAAGAGTAGGAGTAAATGGGTACTTTTCAGAATGGCAGGCAGTGACTAGTGGGGTACCGCAAGGTTCTGTGCTGGGGCCCCAGCTGTTTACACTGTACATTAATGATTTAGATGAGGGGATTAAATGTAGTATCTCCAAATTTGCGGATGACACTAAGTTGGGTGGCAGTGTGAGCTGCGAGGAGGATGCTGTGAGGCTGCAGAGCGACTTGGATAGGTTAGGTGAGTGGGCAAATGCATGGCAGATGAAGTATAATGTGGATAAATGTGAGGTTATCCACTTTGGTGGTAAAAACAGAGAGACAGAATATTATCTGAATGGTGACAGATTTGGAAAAGGGGAGGTGTAAAGAGACCTGGGTGTCATGGTACATCAGTCATTGAAGGTTGGCATGCAGGTGCAGCAGGCGGTTAAGAAAGCAAATGGCATGTTGGCCTTCATAGCAAGGGGATTTGAGTACAGGGGCAGGGAGGTGTTGCTAAAGTTGTACAGGGCATTGGTGAGGCCACACCTGGAGTATTGTGTACAGTTTTGGTCTCCTAACCTGAGGAAGGACATTCTTGCTATTGAGGGAGTGCAGCGAACGTTCACCAGATTGATTCCCGGGATGGCGGGACTGACCTATCAAGAAAGACTGGATCAACTGGGCTTGTATTCACTGGAGTTCAGAAGAATGAGAGGGGAACTCATAGAAACATATAAAATTCTGACGGGGTTAGACAGGTTAAATGCAGGAAGAATGTTCCCAATGTTGGGGAAGTCCAGAACCAGGGGTCACAGTCTAAGGATAAGGGGTAAGCCATTTCGGACCGAGATGCGGAGGAACTTCTTCACCCAGAGAGTGGTGAACCTGTGGAATTCTCTACCACAGAAAGTTGTTGAGGCCAATTCACTAAATATATTCAAAAAGGAGTTAGATGAGGTCCTTACTGCTAGGGGGATCAAGGGGTATGGCGAGAAAGCAGGAATCGGGTACTGAAGTTGAATGTTCAGCCATGAACTCATTGAATGGCGGTGCAGGCTAGAAGGGCCGAATGGCCTACTCCTGCACCTATTTTCTATGTTTCTATGTTTCTATGTACAGTTGTGGTCATATGTAAGGTGGGATATCCTTGCATTGTCGACAGTTCAGCGAAGATTCACGAGATTGATTCCACAGATGAAGGGGTTATCGTATGAAGAAGCATTCCACAGGTTGGTCATATACGCATTGGACATTAGAAGAATGAGAGATGATCTTATTGCAACATATAAGTTTCTGATGGGGCTTGAGGGTAGATGGACAATGATTGACGTGTTTGGCGCCTTCGCAAATGCTTTCCTTCATTTTGAGCCATCTTGGGCCAAAGATTTCTAGCTGATGGTGGGGATGTTGCAATTTTTCAAGGGGGCTTTGAGTCATTTCGTCTGCCCACCAGGGACTAGAATGACCTGTTGGAGATATGAATAGAGCAGTTGTTTTGGCAGATCAGTACTGTACAGGCAGACGATATCGCCCGTCCATCGGAGCTGATGTAGCGTGGTCAATGCTTCCATGCTGGGGATGTTAGCCTGAGAGGGAACCTGCCGTTGGTGCTCCTATCCTGCCAATGTATTTGCAGGATCTTGCCGATGAAGCACTGGTGGTATTTCACCAGTGCTTCAAATTGCCAGCTGTGCATAGTCTATGTTCCTGAAGCAAGTAGCAGGGCGGGCAAAACGACTGTCCTGTAGACCATGAGCTTGTTGCCGGGCCTGACATTGTGGTTTTCGAAAACTCTCTTCCTCAAGCGACCGAGTGAGGCACTGACATACTCAAGGCGATGTTGTATTTTGTAATCGACATCTTCACTTTTTTACATAAAATGGACAATGTTCTACGTTGTCCAAGGTCTCGTATTGGATCGTGAAAATAAGGGGGCCACACTGTGTGGAGGGAGTGACTGGTAGACAAGCTTTTAATTATGGATGTTTAATGTAAGGCCCTCGCTCTCATTGACCTCGTTGAAGGTATTGTCAAAGGTTTATAGTTCGATTCCCACTGTGCACAGCCGCAAGCTTTGTCACCATACTGTAATTCAATCACAGATGATGGGACGACTTTGGATCTGGGATGGAGGCGACGGAGGTTCAACAGTCTCCTGTTTATTGTGTAGATTAGCTCAAAGCCAGCGGAGAGCTTATTGAGGGTGAGATGGATCTTTGCAGAAAGGAAGATCTAGAAGCGAGTTGGTACGGCGACACAGCCATACTTGACCACGATTCGCACCTGTATTGAATCTGTGGTGGGTCCGTTGGTCATCATCACGGCTTGCATGTCATGGTGAATCAGGCGGTGGACAGTGAACAACTTTTGAGAGCACCCGAATTTGAGGAGGACACTCCATAATCTTTCACTGTTGAGGTTGTCGAAGGCCTTTTTTAGGTCAAAGTAGGTCGTGTCGAGAGTTCATTGCTCCTCCCTGCGTTTATCTTGAATTTTGCACGCGGTGAAGATCATGTCCATTGTGCCCCTTACTGGGCGGAATTAGCATGGCGAATCTGCGATTCTTCAGCCACTGGGAGAAAGTGATTGAGAAGCATTCTTCCGATGAATTTCCCTGGGGCAGACAGCAGAGACACTCCTCTGTAATTACTGCATTCGGATTTGTCACCTTTCCTGAGGATGACCATTGTTACAGCGTCTCCGAGATTACCGGCATGATCTCCACATTCCAAATGAGAGAAATGATTTCATGAATTCGCACCAACAATAATACACCGCCATGCTTTAGTACTGCAGCTAGGATTCCATGTGCTCCTGTGACCTTGTTGTTCTTCAATTACTGGTTGGCCTTTTGAACCTAATGCCGGGCTGTGGTTATGCTGAGTTGGTGGTGGGTAGCATGCTGTCGAATGGAATCGAGAAGACTTACGTCGAAGACAGAGTCTCTGTTAAGGTGATCTCGAAATATGCCTTCCAACGGGCACTGACTTCCTCACTATCCTTGCTAGATAAGGTTCCAATTCTGCCCTCATTGGCGTGCAAACGTCACTGCTTGGACCGTAGTTGGTCTTGACTGCGCCAATGAATCCATGCACACCGTGTGGATTAGCAAGTTGCTGGATCTCCTGTGCTATTTCCCTTCATCATCTCTTCGTTACGTCGCTAGTTTTACCTTGGACCTCGGCCTTCAGACATCTAAATAAGTGCTTTCTTGCTCTCGAGTGTTGCTGCTGTTTGCAGTTAAAGAATGCCTTGCATTTGTGGCTTATTAGCTCCTGGGTCACCTGCTTATTCTTGTCGAACCAGTATTGAAGTTTCCTGGTGGATTTACCAAGCGTCTCGACTCAGGTGCTAACTATAGAGGCCTTGAACACAGATCAGGCACTTTGGACACTCTGTGTTTCCTGTTGACTGGAATTCCTGAAGTTGATTGGGGGCGTTGTCTGAATAGGGCTTACTTAGGAGGGTATTTGACTGCTCCAGCTTTGGTTTTCCTGCGCCAGCGTTTCTGTTCACGCTGCTGTTTTGAGTCTACATTAATTTAATAATAGAGAGGATTAGGCAGCGATCCATCCAGCAGTCACCAGCTCTTGTCATGGCGTGGGTGTTGTGGACCTCGTTGCGATCCGTCACCCAGACGATGACATAGTCATCTTGATGGAACAATAAACCAGCCACCCGGTGACAGAATTGAAACACAAAATGCCCAGCTTCGGAATCGAGTTATGCCGATTGGTCAAAAGCGGATTTTAATACATATTCTGTTGCTGCATTGAGCAATTAGGGCAATCAGCTTTCAGAAAATCGACAAGTGAACTGTTTCAGAATGAACATAGCCCCAGTCTGCCATATGTAGCACCGGGATTCACTCGCAAATAGAGCAGCATCACAGACTGTGACATGACCGGCTGAAACCCACAAATGAGATTTTTCTTTGCACAGTGCTTCATGTAACTTTTTAAATTTAATGTGTTTACTGAAATTGATTATTAAAACTGGGGGATCGTGATTGTCCTGGAATCGGACCCGCGTCTTCTCTGCTCCACACTTAAACAGCTGCTCCTCACTGCACCCTCCTATAGACATGTTCTGAGGGATCATTATGGACCTGAAACATTAACTGTGTTTCGCTCCCCATGGATACTGCCTGACCTTCTGTGAATTGCCACCATGTCCTGTTTATACCCTTCCTATAGGTGGGGTTGCAGTTGTCGGTTTTGGATCTTGTGCTGCAATGGTAGTGGTTCTGATTCCAGATCAGACAGCAGCGGGTTCCAATCACGTCTAGATCGCACGTTTTCATTGGGCCAGCCTCACTTATAAGGAAGAGCTGTCCATTGTTGGTGAAATAAATATTCCCACAAACAAGTGATCTGTTCCTTTCGATTTTAGCACACTGTTATTATTTAATTTATACTTGATATTTAAACACTATTTCAGGGATGTGTTATGTTTATTGTTTGCACAGTAACCATGTCTCCTGCGTGGCAGGCGAGTATTCTTCCCCGAATCATGAAAGCTTATCCTGTTTTTGTCGTGTACAGAAGAACTCCACGAGTGTGCGTCCAGTGAGCTGTAGTTATTGTGTACTTAGACTTCTTTAGTACAACTGTAGAATGCCAAAGCAACATGTCAAACATTATTTTATACTGGCCCTGCACGTGTGTGCAGGGGACCATTCGGACTCCAATAGTCGTGCCATCTGGTGGCAAGTATTACATAGTTATATGCATACCATCACTCCCACCTTCGGTACAACTTATTTACAAGTTGAGGAGATCCAGCGCCTTTCACCACCTGGTTTATCGTCTAATTACAAACCCTGGCACGTATGAGTTGGCGGGACCATTTCTGCGCTGCAACACGGCTGGCCTGACCGGACTGTCAGGAACGGTGGATTCATCCTCGTGATTGACAACGGGTTCGATTGCCGGTTGTGAATGTGTTGGTAGGTCGTCGATGGTGATGTCCTCTTCAAGTCGTACCTGGTTGTCAGTAAATCGCAAATTGGTCTGATCTAAATGCTCTCTGCACTTTTCGGCATTTCGCAGTGTGATTATTATCATCCTATTCCCTTCCTTGTCAAAAACAGTGCTAGCAATCCACTTGGAACCATGACAGTGATTCAGGACAAATAGAGGGACGTTAACATCAATGTCACGTGACTAGCCGCGTGTTCGTGGTAAATGTTCTGCCGGTGTCGCCAGGTTTACACGTGGTAACTTACATCCGGGTAGACTAGAGAGAGCCTGTTTTTTCAGCGCTCTCTTCATTAACAATTCTTTATTCCAACTCCACAGTGACTAAGCAAAATGTCCGCCAATCTCTTAAAGTGGCGCTGCACTTGCCTGCACTTGTGTACAGATGTCGATTAGGAATCGAACAGTCGCGTCCTCTGATGGCAAGAATAACATTGTTACATACATAACAGTTTTGTTATTTAATCTTCAAGCCAGCTCATGTAATTATTGCATTATTTTAATATAAATTGAAGGAAAATAACGCAGAGCAAAGTACTTCAGATGCTGAAAAATAATTTTTTCAGCAACTGCTCGAAAACGTCGCAGGTCCAGCAGTGGGCACTGCCACTCAGCTCTGCTCCTGTTCTGTAAACAGACTCCCCTCTCTGCTCCCGCTCTGTAAACTGCCGCTCCTCTCTGCTCGCGCTCTGCAAACAGCCGCTCCTCTCTGCTCCCACTCTCGACACAGTCGCTCCTCTCTGCTCCTGCTCCGTGAACAGCCGCGCCTCTCTGCTCTCGCTCTGTAAACAGCCGCGCCTCTCTGCTCCCACTCTCTAAACAGTCGCTCCTCTCTGCTCCCGCTCTGTAAACAGCCGCTCCTCTCTTCCCCCGCTCCGTGAACAGCCGCGCCTCTCTGCTCTCGCTCTGTAAACAGCCGCGCCTCTCTGCTCCAGCTCCGTGAACAGCCGCTCCTCTCTGTTCCCACGCTTTGAACTTCCGCTCCTCATCCTCTTCCTCTTCACACCCTCCACGTGTGTAACACATCCAATGAGACACACAGCCACAAACACCCGGAATGTAATAACTTTACTCAGTTATTTGGTTTTAACGTTGCTGCTGTGAAGCGTGTGATTTCGGACGATGTGCATAATACGGTGCAAATTCGCACATTTTAACTTAAATTATTGATCTTTTCTCCAGTGCGTTTCGGCTGCAAAAATGTGATTTTTTTCTAAACCCTTGTGACAACAATCCGGGAATTGCACCCAGAATCTGTGACATTTCAAAGCTGAAAATCCCAAAGCGAGAATCAAATCGCTAGACCAACGAGCCTCCAATAAAAAGAAAGAAAGCCACTCATGACGTATTGAAATCTCATATTCTGTCGGTAAAGAATAACATTTTAACGCCCATCCTGCCTGTGCTGTGTCTGTGAGAGAGCTAAACAATCGTCCCACACCCCATAATCCTACAATTTTTTTTGAGTACAGCATATTTGGAGCAAAAGGCTAATTTGGACATTAAGTTTACGGTGATTAACAAAATAAACTGAAGCATCAAATGTTGAAGGCAATAACAACGAAGATTATATTAGCATCCGTGCATATAGCGCATAATGCATTAGCAGACATTTGCATGTACCATTCGGCCACACGTTTTACTGCAAGAATGTAATCAGTCACTCAGCTTCTGCTTTTTGCATCCAAATAGCAATCCCCAGCGACAAACGGAACTCAACGCTCGTCCTGCCCATGCACCAAGTTGCAACAATGTTGAAAGAGTACAACTTGCGTCTGTCAGTAAAACGCCTTCCGTTGCTTCAGGTGAGGGAGCACCAGAAATGTTATGTTGTGACACAGATTCAAAGCAGAGAAAAAGAAACGATTGACCAGGGGAATTAAATGACCACGACAGAACTTCATTAGCATCGCCTTATCTATTAACCCACACAGCGACTGCTGCCGCCACTACAGTTGTTAATGGGAGCGTTTTAAGGAAGGCAGAAAAAGCTGAGACAACAGGCGCGTTTGAATGAGTAAACATGTTTCAAATGGCAGCAAAACAATACTGTTTAATAAAGTAAAGATTGACGTTTTGCTGTGTTCTATCAGCAGGTGCTATAGAGGAAAAAATATAAAAAGAAAACTGTGCCATAACTCGGATTCAAACCGAGATTGCTGCGGCCACAACGCAGAGTACTAACCACTATACAATTACGGCACCCCAAATCAAACACTGCAAGTCTGCCCTGACAAAAACAAAGTCATACACAGCACTGCTTGGATTTTATTGATCAAGCGAAAATTAGCCCCACCAGAAATTATGGTGTGTTATTTTCTAAATAAAATATTTGTTCTTGCACCAAACAGTTGTCTGTCTACATCTATCACATCCCCTAAATAATTCCAAGGCCCAGAACCAGGGAGTAGGACGATTCGAACCGTCAAGGTCAGAATGGCAACTGGTGCAGCGGTCGTTATATTTGAAAGCCCTTTCACGCGGGAAGAATTTTGGCCATTGTGCGCAGTGAAAAGATATTAGGCCCTGTTGATGTTTGAACCCAAGACTGTCGTTTTATACTAGACGAGTGCTTTGACCACGGAAGCCACGGAGCAAGACCACAACTTTAGCGACTGTCCTCCACTGACTAATTTCAGTCAGCGACCTGTCACTGCCTTTTGGATTCGGAGGCTGTTTTGGATCAAACCATCTCTCTTGTCCATTCCGCCATCTTACCCGATTCTGCCGCTATAATTCGCTGCGTTTATCTCAGTTGCAATCTATGGGTTGATGCTGAAGGAATTCATAGAAACATAGAAACATAGAAAATCGGTGCAGGAGCAGGCCATTCAGCCCTTCTAGCCTGCACCGCAAATCAATGAGTTCATGGCTGAACATGAAACTTCAGTACCCCCTTCATGCTTTCTCGCCATAACCCTTGATCCCCCGAGTAGTAAGGACTTCATCTAAATCCCTTTTGAATAAATGCAGTGAATTGGCCTCAACTACTTTCTGTGGTAGAGAATTCCACAGGTTCACCACTCTCTGGGTGAAGAATTTTCTTCTCATCTCGGTCCTAAATGGCTTACCCATTATCCTCAGACTGTGACCCCTGGTTCTGGACTTCCCCAACATTGGGAACATTCTTCCTACATCCAACCTGTCTAAACCCGTCAGAATTTTAAACATTTCCATGAGGTCCCCTCTCATTCTTCTGAACTCCAGTGAATACAAGCCCAGTTGATCCAATCCTTCTTGATAGGTCAGTCCCGCCATCCCGGGAATCAGTCTGGTGAATCTTCGCTGCACTCCCTCAAAAGCAAGAATGTCCTTCCTCAAGTTAGGAGACCAAAACTGGACACAATATTCCAGGTGTGGCCTCACCAAGGCCCTGTACAACTGTAGCAACACCTCCCTGCCCCTGTATTCAAATCCCCTCGCTATGAAGGCCAACATGCCATTTGATTTCTTAACCGCCTGCTGTACCTGCATGCTAACCTTCAAAGACTGATGTACCATGACACCCAGGTCTCGTTGCACCTTCCCTTTTCCTAATCTGTCACCATTCAGATAATAGTCTGTCTCTCTGTTTTTACCACCAAAGTGGATAACCTCACATTTATCCACATTATACTTCATCTGCCATGCATTTGCCCACTCAGCTAACCTATCCTAGTAACTCTGCAGCCGAATAGCATCCTCCTCGCAGCTCTTTCGAACGTGAACAAAATGAGAACGTAAGAACATGAGGAATTGTGGCACGAGTCGTCTATTTGGCCACTCCAGCCAGCTCCGACATTCAATAAGACCATTTGTGCTCTGCTCATGGACTCAGCTCCACTTCCCTGCCCGCTCTCCATAATACTTTAAAACCTTAACACTCAAAAACCTGTCTATCTCCGCATTAAATATGTTCAATAACCCAGCCTTCACAGCTCTCTGGGGCAGCGAATTCCTCAGATCCACAACCCACTGAAATAAGACATTTCTCCTCACCTCAGTTTTAAATGGACGGCCTCTGATTCTAACATTATGCCATCTTGATTTAGTCTGCCCTATCAGTGGAAACATCCCCTCTGCTTCCACCTTGCCAAGCCCTCACTTAATCTCCGACGTTTCGATAAGCTCACCTCTCATTCTTCTGAATTCCAATGAGTAGAGGCACAAACGACTCAACTTTTCCACATCTGTCACCTCCTCATCTCTGGAATCAACCTTGTGAAAATGCTGTGTACTGCCTCCAAAGCGAGTACATCCTTTCGTAAATGTGGAAAACAAAAATGCACGCATTATTCCAGGCGTGGCCTCACAAATACCCTGTACTATTGTAGCAAGACTTCCCAGCTTTTATACTCCAATCGACTTTGCAATAAAGGCCAAGATTCCATTGGCCTTCCTGATCACTTGCTTTACCTGCACACTACTATTTTTGTGTTTCATGCAAAAGTACCCCCAGGTCCGGCTGTACAGCATCATTTTGCAATTATTCTACATTTAAATAATAAATAACTCTTAATTTTTGCTGCCCTCGTACTTTCAAACATTGTACTTCATCTGCAAAAGATTTGCCAACTCAATTAGCCTGCCTATTTCCTGTTGCAGATTTTTTGTGTGCTCTCCACGCATTGCTTTTCCTCCCATCTTTGTATCGTCGGCAAAATAGCTACGTTACATTCGCTACTTTCCAGCAAATCGTTAATGTAGATTGTAAATAGTTTGATCCCAGCACTGACCCGTGAAGCATCCCGCTGGTTACTGATTGCCCATCCTGAGAATGAACCATTTATTCCTACTCTCTGTTTTCTGTTCATTAGGCAATCCGCTATTAATGCTAATATATTTCCACCGAGCACGTGAACCTTTATCTTGTGCAGTAATATTTTACATCGCACGTTGTCAAAGGCTTTCTAGAAGTCCAAATACACCACATCTACTGGTTCCCTTTCATCCACCCTGTTCGTTACGTCCTCAAAGAATTCTAGCCAATGTGCCAAACATGTATTTCCCTGCACAAATCCATGGTGACTCTGCCTGACCTAATTTTGCTTCTCCAAGTTTCCTGCTACTGCTTCTTTAATAATGGACTTCAACATCTTCCCATCCACAGAAGTTAGGCTAACTGGTCTACAGTTATTTGCGTTTTTATCGGCCTCCTTTTTTAAATAGGGGTGTTACTTTTGCTGTTTTCCAAACTGCTGGGACCATCCCAGAATCCAGGGAATGTTGGTAAATTGCAACCAATGCATCCACTATTCCTGCCGCTACTTCTCTTAATACCCGAGGATGCAAGCCATAGTGTGCAGGGAAACTATCTGCCTTTAGTCCTATTAACTTACTTCGTGCCAAATTCTTAGTGATTTTTATTGTGTTAAGTTCCTTCCCCTCTATAGACCCTTGACTATCCATTGTTGTCATATTATTAGTTTCCTCTACCGTAAAGAATAATACAATATATTTGTTTAGAGTTTCTGCCATCTCCATGTTGCCCAGTACTAATTCCCCGGTCTCGTCCTGTTAGGAACCAACATTTAGCCGAGCCACAATTTTCATTTTTATATACCAATAGAAACTTTTTCTCTGTGTTTTTATATTTCGTGTTGGTTTACTTTCATAGTCTATCTTCCCATTCTTAATATTTTTTTGTCATTCTTTGTTGGCTTTAAAACGCTTTCCAATCTTCTCCCTCCCACTAGTTTTGGCCATATTGTATGTCCTATTTTGAATTGGATACCGTCCTTTAGTTCATTAGTTCGACATGGAAGGCTATCTTTTCTCTTTCGCTGTTTCCTCCTCAGTGGAATATATTTTTCTTGAGAATTGTGAAATATCTGATTTTATGTACACCGCTGTTCATCAACCATTCATCAACCTAATGATTGGGCATGCAATTTGGTTTTATAAAGTTAAAATATAATTAACTAGCGTATAATGCATCCAGGACAAGACTCGAACCTGCAAACTTCTGATACCATTCTGATTTACACAAGAATCACACACCTTATTATTTAAATCACGTCGTATCTGCAATTAACATTCATGTAATGACGATAATGATAGATTCAAGCCCCTGATTATATTTATTTCAGTTCCATTATTTACACTCCAACAACGGATGTGAACCATTCACTGATTGAAATAGGAGAAGTCGGGAAGTCGAACCACAATCAAAGCGTTTCCTCACCTCCTCCTTTCCAGTTTTTCTGCCACCCTCGCGAAATCTCTTTGCATCTTGACCTCCACATAAAACCTCCTAATTCAATTAAATAAAACCACAGCGAAGGCTCTTAATCTGTGTCGCTGACTGCATTGCACCAACACCCTCACCCGTCGGTGCCAAACGTTTGCTCCTGAGCTGTCTCATTGAGGAGTGTCCCCCATCCTTAACATCGCCTGTCAGCACCGCTACCGCCACCCATCAGCTGCTGAAATCCTGACCATGCCTTCGTTATCTCTGACTTGTTCATATGGACATATTTTTGAGCGATAAGAGAGCAAAGGGTTAGGAAGTGCGTGATGGGAAGTATAGCTTAGTCCATGATCAGATGAGCCATGATCAAATACATTGGCAGAGTGGGGTCCAGGGGCCAAATGGCCTCCTTCTTCGACTATTTTTTATGTTCTTATGGTATACAACGATAATCTAATACTGAGCCACATCAGGTGAAATAAGAAAAGATCAGGATATCTCCCACGCATTCCTTACTGGCCTCCCACGATCTACCCTACGTAAACTTGAGGTTATCTCAAATTTCTCTGGCTGTATCCAAACTCGCATCAATCCCATTCACCCAGCACCCTGATGGTCGCTCACCGATATTGGCTCGCGCTGAAGAAATGCTTGGATTTCAAAATTCTCATTGTTGTTTTCACATCTCGTCATGTCCTCGCCCCTCCCAATGCCATTAATCTCCTCCATCCCTATTACCACTGGAGATATAGGCACTCTTCTAATTCTGCCATCTTGAGTATCCCTGATTACAATCGTTCATCAATCGCTGGTCATCCCTTCCGCTGCCTGAGCCCTAATCTCTGGAATTCGAAACTAAACTTCTCCACCTCTCTCCACTACTTTCGGAGGCTTTGAAACCAAGCTCTATGACAAAGCTTTGGCTCATCTATTCTTATTTCTCCTGATGTGGCTCTGTATCAAATTATCGTTTTATACCATAAGAACATAAAAAGTATGAGAAGAAGTAGGCCATTTGGCCCCTCGAGCCAACTCTGTCAATGTATTTGATCTTGGCTCATCTGGCCATGGACTAAGCTACACTTTCCATCAAGCACACCATAAACATTTGCTCTCTTATCGCTCAAAAATATGTCCATCCCCTCCCTAAATATATATGATGACCAAAGTTTCACAGTTCTCTAGGGCAGACAATTCCATAGATTTACAACACTCTGAGAAAAAAAATATATAATCTCAGTTTGAAATGGGCGGCTCTTTATTCTGAGACTATTTCCCCTCGTTTTAGTTTCCCGTATGAGTGGAAATATCCTCTCTGCATCACCTTTTCTAGCCCTCTCATTTTCTTACCAACTTCAATAACATCACCTCTGATTCTTCTGAACTGCAATCAGTATAGGTCCAACCTGCACAGCCTATCTTCATAAGTCAACGTTCTCATCTCCGAAATCATTCTAGTGAACCTTCTCTGTACAGCCTCCAATGCAAGTATATCTATGTAACTAAGGATACCAAAACTGTATGCAGTACTCCTGGTATAGCCTGACTAATAACCTGTAAATTTGTAGCGGGACTTCTCTGCTTTTATAGTCTATCCTCCTTGCAATAAAGGCGATCATTCCATTTGCGCTCTTGATTAATTGCTGCACCTGAATACTAACTTTTTGTGTTTCATGCACAAGGCTCCCCACGTCTCTCTGTACTGCAGCGAGTTGCAATTTTTCTCAATTTAAATTATAACTTGCTTTCCTATTATTTCTGCCGAAGTGTATAATCTCACAATATCCCACATGATTCGCTACCTGCCAAAGGTTTGCTCACTCATTGGCTGTCTATCTCCCTTTGCAGATGTTTTATTTCCTCCTCACAATTTGCGTTCCCAACCATCTTGGTATCATCAGCAAACTTGGCTAAATTACACTCGGTCCCTTCATCTAAGTCATTATTACAGACTGTAAATAGTTGAAGACTCAGTGCCCTGACCCTGCGGCACCCCACTCGTCAGCTTTGCCAACCGTACAATGCCCCATTTATTCCGAATCTCTGTTTTTTGTTATTTACCCAATGCTAATACATTACCGCCAAATCCATGAGCTTCTATCTTGTGCAGCAACCTATTATGTGGCAGCTTATCGAATGCCTTCAATAAATCTAATTACACCAAGTGCACTGGTTCCTCCTCATCCATCTGCTCGTTACATCCTCAAAGAACTGCAGCAGATTTGTCAAGCCTGATTTCCCTTTCAGAAAACATTGCCGTCTCTGCTTTTTTGCATCAGACTATTCCAAATGTCCAACCAGGTGGGAACAGGTAAGGTAAGGGGAGCAAAATAGTGTTGAAACAGGGAGACATCAGTTCAATGGGGCACGAACAGGCTGAAGCGATGGTTGTCTTTGGCTGCGCGGTTTGGGGAACTATGAGGTTAGCGGCCGTGTGGGAAGGTCCCCAGAGGAGCTGAGATCAGTGACCTTCTTGGGAACGATGGACTGATGTTCGCTCGTGGGCCATAGTCCAGGGTGAGCTCGGATGAAGTGTGAGACTAATGGGAACAATTAATGATCAAACAACGTGATAGTTTTTATTTCCATTTCTTTCAAAACGATATAAGAATTAGGAGCAGGAGTCAGCCATTATTGCCCCTCGAGCTTGCTGCGCTATTCAATGAGATCATGGATGATTTTCGACCACAAATCTACTTTCCTGCACTGTCCCATGTCCCTTAATTCCCTTAATCTCCCCTAATCTATCGATCGCTGTCATGTATAGACTCAAAGATTGAGCCTCCACAGCCCTATGGTGTATATAATTCAAAACATTCACCACCCTCTGAGTGTAAACGTTTCTCCTGATTCCAGTCCGAAATAGCAGATCTTTTATTCTGAGACAGTGCCCCCTGGTTCTCGACTCGCAAGACAGAGTAAAACGTCCTCTCTGCATTTATGCTGTCAAGCACTGTAAGAATGTTGCATATTTCAATGAGTTCACCTCTCATTATTCTAAACACGAGCGAATATATTCATAGTCTACTCAATCTCTTATCAGCAAACAATCGCAACATCGCAGGAATCAGTCTGGTGAACCTTCCTTCCTCCCTCTCTATCCTTCCTGAGGTTATGAGACCACAACTGTACACATTCCTTGCACTCCAAACAAATCAACGGCTGTGAACCGTTCAATGATTGAGAAACAAGAATTCCAAAGTTAATCTCCATTCCGTGCGCTTCCTCCTCGACAGTTTTTTTTGCTGCCGTCAGGAAGTTTCTTTGCTTCTTGACTTCATTCTAACTCCTCCTCAATCCCATAACTTAAATCACAGTCCATTAAACTAAACCGCGGACTGCATGCAATCAAATCCTTCCTCACTAGTTGCCAACCTTTTACCTCTGAGTTCTGGAGTATCCCACGTGCGTAACATCAGCTGTCTCAACCCTAGCCTCAGCGCGTCTGCTGCTAAAATCCTTATCCATGCATTTTTTGCCTCTGGAATGGAATATTCCAATGCACTCCAGAGTGGCCACCCACGTTCTACACTATGAAAACTTATGGTCATCCAGACAATAGACTGCCTGTGTACTAACTGGCACTTAGCCCGTTCACCCATTGCCCCTCTGCTCACTGACCTACATTCCCTCCCGGTTAAGCACGTCATCGATTATAAAATCTAATCCTTGCTTTCAAACCGCTTCATTTCCTCACCTCGCCCTATCTCTGTCTTCTTCTCAAGCTCCATAAATCCCTGACAAATCTTCACTCCTCTTATCCTGTCTCGTGGAACACCCCTGATTATAATCGCTCAACCATTCATGGCCGTATCTTCAGCTGCCTGGGCTCTTAGCTCTGGAATTCCCTTTCGAAATCGCTGAACCTTTCTAAAACGTTGTCCTGATAGAATAATAGAAATAATACGACAATAAGGGAAGCCATTTTTCTCATTGTATCTCTGCCCGCCGACAAATAGCTAACAGCCCTACTCCGACCTTCAACACGAGGTCTGTAGCCCTTTCGGATACGGTTCTTTAAGTGCGCATCCAAGTACGTTATAAATAATGGTGATGGGGTTCTGCGTCTACCATCCTTTCAGCTAGTGAGTCCCAGAAACCCATCATCATCTGGATAGATTTATTCCCCTTATCTCCTTTCTCATCATGATACCAACTATTTGCATCGATGTGCTTGGTTTTTGATCACTCACCTAAGGCAAATATTATTTCTAATGTCCTTGCTACCCATTCTATCTCGGGCCCTCATATTTCATGCACTTCAATTCAATCTTCCATCAGCCTCCTCAATTCCAATCAAAGTAAAACACAGTTCATCGAATCTTTCCTCATAGCTTCAATTTTCCACTTTATCCATCATCCTCGTAATGTCCTCTGTGCCCTCTGGAGTGCAATCAAATTTTTCCTGTAATGTAGTGAGCAGAACTGCAGCAGTACTTTAACTGTGCCTAAAATATTGTTTTGCAGTTGTTCCGTAACTTCCCTGCTCTTACATTCTATCCCTCGGCTAATAAAGTAAATGATTCCATAGGCCTTTTTAACGACATAATCGACCTGTCCTCTAACTTTAAGGATCTAAGGGCACGCACTCGAAGGTCCCTCTGTTCTTCCACACCTCTCAGTATCCTGCAATTTTGTGTGTATTCCTTGCCTTATTGCACCTCCCAGATTGTATTAGCTCACACTTCACTGGATTGATTGCCAAGTTTCTCTTTTCTACCCAACTGACTGGACAATCGATATTTTCCTGCAGTCTAAACTTCCTTCATCACTGTCAAACACACAAACAATTGTTGTATCTTTTGTGAACTTCTTTACCATGCTTCCTACATTTATGTCGAAATCATTAATGTGAACTACAGAAAACAAGCAACCGAGAACTGTACCCTACGAACCCCATTGGAAGTAGCCTTCCATTCGCAAAAGCATACATGAACAATTGTCTTCCTCCCACTGAGCCAATTGTCGATCCGATTTACCACACTCACTTAAATACAATGGGCTTTTAGTTTTTTGATCAGCCTGCTATGTGAGACTTTGTCAAAAGTCTTGTTAAAATCTATGTGGATTACTTCAAATGCACTGCCCGTATCGTACTTCTTTGTTCCCTCCTCAAAAAATTCAATGAATTAAGTCAGACATGACCTTCCCTTAACAATTCGATGCTGACTGTTCTTTTGAATCAATGTCTTTCAAAATGAAGGTTTATAATCTCCCTCAGCGTTGATTGCAATAATTTTCCCATCACCAGGATTAAACTAACTGTCTTTAATTATTCGCTGTTTCACTTTCTCCCTTTTTAAATAATGGTACAACGTTAACAGTTATCCAATGTTTTTTCCCTCTCCTGCACCTAGGGAGGTTGCTCAAATGATCGTCAGAGCCTCCGCAATTTCGCCACTTGCTTCTTTTAATAGCCGAGGATATATTTCATTATTTTCATTTGTAGATGCCAAACCCCTTAATCTTTGCCCCCTTACTATGTTTATCCAATCCAATATTACAATCCCTTCTTCCTTACCTTTAACGCTGGCATCGTCGCCCATCCTTTATTAAACCTGTGCAATACATTTGTTAAGTACCATTCGCAAATACTCATCATCCACACATAGATTACCATTTGGTCGCTAAATGCCATATTCTACCCGTCGTTATCCACTTGTTATTTATGCAATTGTGAAATATCTCTGGGTTTTCTTTGATTCAACGTGCCAGTATTTTTCATGCATTCTCTTCTCTTTCCAAAATTCATTTTTAATTTCACCTCGAAGCTTTCTGCAGTACTGGGCTATCGATTGCTGAAAAAAGCTTGCTCTCTTTGCCTTATCTTTCACGTTATGCACCTTGTTATCCAGGCGGCTCTAGATGTGGCACAGTTGCCGTTTTTCTTTCTTAGAACATGTTGACACTGAACTGGTATCTCCTTCTTGAATGTCTCCCACTGCTCTGACACTGATTTACCTTCAATGAGCTGTTTCACGTCCACTTTTTCTATTCATCGAAATATGTAATCACAGAAATTTACAGCACAGAAAGAGGCCATTTCTGCCGATCGCATTTGCACCGTCCAATAAAGAGCTATCAAGCCTAATCCCACTTTCTACCTCTTGATCCACAGACCTGTAGTTTACGGCACTTCAGATACACATCCGAATACTTTCGAAATGTGGTGACCATTTTTGCACCTACCACCCTTTCAGGCAGTGCGATCCAGGACAATTCGGCTCTCATGACCCCTCTCCCAATCAGCACCACCATGATCTGGGTGAAGAAATTTCCTCTGACTCCCCACTAAACCACCTACCAATTACTTTAAAGCTTTGCCTCTTCGTTGTTGACCTCCTCTGCTAAGGGAAAAAAGATCCTTCCTCTCCACTTGATCCAGGCACCTCCTAATTAAACACCTTAACAACCTGTCCCCTCAGACTCCGATGTTCCAGAGAAAATAAAACCAGCCTGTCTAATCTTTCCCCAGAGCTAAAATTCCCCATTCCAAGCCACATCCTGGTAAATATACTATGTAACCGGATATGGAGAGAAAACTGGAATGGGAACTGAAGTTGCTTTATCAGACATGATCGTATTGAATGCTCGTGCAGGCTCGAAGAGCCGAATTGCCTATTGCTGCAACTATTTTCTATGTTTCTATGTTTCTACGACTTCAAACCCCATCTTCAGCCTGCTTTGGGGTTGCTGAGGCCCCACTCCCTCCCTCACTGTCCCGGGGGTGCTGAGGCCCACACTCCATCCCTGCCTGGCCTGGGGGTGCTGAGGCCTACGCTACATCACTACCTCCTTGCCTAGTGGTACTGAGGCCCACATTCCCAGACGCCCTGCCCTGTGGGTTCTGAGGCCCACACTACCTCGCTCCCTGCCCTGGGGGTACTGAGCCTCAAACTCCCGACCTCTCTGCCCTGGGGGTACTGAGGCCCACAATTACTTTCTCCCTGTCCTCGGAGAACTGAGACCCACACTCCTTCCCTCTCTGCGCAGATGGTGCTGAGTTGCACATTCCCTCCCTCCATAGGGGTTCTGAGGCCCACACTACCCCTCTCTCTGCTCTGGAGTTTTTGAGGCCTACACTCGCTCCCTCCCTGCCCTGTGGGTACTGAGTCCCATACGACCTCCCTTCCTTCCCTGGGGTACTGAGGTCGACACTCCCTCACTCCCTCCCCTGTTGCTGCTAAGGCCCACACTGCCTGACTCCCTGCCCTGTGGGTACTGAGGACCACGCGCTCTCCCTTGCTGCCCTGAGAGTACTGAAGCCCACACTCCCTCACGGCCGCACTGGTGGTACTGCGGCCCACACTCCCTTACTATCTCCCTGGTTGTACTGAGCCCAAAGCCTACTTTCTCCCTGCTCTGGGGCATCTGAGCCCTACACTCCCTCCACTTGGGTACTGAGGCCCACACTCTCTCCCTCCCTGACAGGGGGTACTGAGCCTCGCACTCGCTCCCTCCCTGCCCTGGGGGTGCTGAGGACCACACATCCTCCCTCCCTGCCCTATGGGTACTGAGTCCCATACTACCTCCCTCCTTTCACTGGGGTACTGAGGCCGACACTCCCTCCCTCCCTCCCCTGTGGCTGCTGAGGCCCACACTGGCTGACTCCCTGCCCTGTGGGTACTGAGGACCACACACCCTCCCTTCCTGCCCTGAGAGTATTGACGCCCTCCCTTCCTGCACTAGGGCAACCGAGGCCCACACTCCCTCCCTCCCTGCCCTGGCGGTACTGAGGTTCACACTCCCTGCTTGCCCTAGGGGTACTGAGGCCCACTCTCCCACACTCGATTTTAAATCTAAGATGGAATGAGTTCCCCACGGAGGACCCAATAATACAACCTAAGGGATCTAACCTACCTCGCACCAATGGACAGCAATTAGCCTCCTTCAGAACTGGTCATGGTAAATGCTGCCGCCTTCACCAGAGATGGAAGATTCAGGCAAGTGGATAGTATTCTATCACACTACTGTCATGTGTCTTGTAGATGGTAGAAACTCTGAGTGAGCAGGTGTGACATTCGCCAAGAATACCCAGACTCCTACGTGCTCTTGTGGTCATATTATTTATTTAACAGGCCAAGTTAAGTTTCTCCTCAATAGTCGGGGAATCGGCGTTGGTAATGCTGTTGAATGTCAAGGGAAGGTGTTTCGACTCCCGATTGTTGGAGGTTGACATTGCCTGCCACTGAAATGTTGCGAAGGTTCAGTCTGGCAGCAATGATCTTTAAGCCTCGTCCAGCACGGTCAATAGTGGTCCTGCTGAGCCACTCTTGGTGATGGTCATTGAAGTCCCATACCCAGATTAAATGCTGTGCCCATGCTATGCTCAGTGTTTCTTCGAAGTGATTTTCAACAACAAGAAGAATTGATTCATCAGTTGAGGGAGGGCGGTAATTGGTAATCAGCAGAAGGTTTTCTTGCTCTTATTTGACCTGATGTAGTTAATTTTGTAGCTGTGGACATTGCGAATATATTCGACAAAGTGACACATCAGAGGTCATTAAGGAGATGGAAGCCCAGGTAATTAAATGGAAACTGGCGGTATGCATGCAAAATTAGCTCAGTAACATGACCAAAGTATGGTGGTGCGTGGATGTTTTTCAGACTGTGAGGTGGTTTATGTGGTGCTCCCCAGGTGCCAATTTTTGGTCCATTACTTTTCAATTTTAATAAACGACCTAGAATCGAGTATAGGAAGCGGAATTCTAAACTTTACAGATAAAACAAAACTTGGCATAGTAGTAGGTAGTGATGTGGACAGTTGTTGGCTTTCGGGTGATTGAGACAGGATGTAGAAGTGGGCAGAAGCATGGCAGATGGAGTTCACCGTGGAGAAGTATGAAGTGATACCCCTTGGGAGCACTAATATGGAAAGATATTATGTTATAAATGGCACGAATTAGAAAATTATAGATGAGCAGAGAGACCTTGGTGTCCATATCCACAAATACTTAAAGGTCGCAGAGAAAGTTGACAAGTTGGTTAAAATGGATATCGTTTAGTTGGCTTTATAAATAGAAGAAAAGACAATACAGCAAACAGATCATGTTTTCAAGTATATATCCAGTATCCTTTAGAAAGTTACTATTTGAATCTGCTTCCTTAACTTGTCAGGTATTGTGTTCCAGATCAGGACAAGTCGATTCATTAAAGCAATCCTTCTCATGTTCTTCCTGGATTTTTGGGGGGAAATATTATCTTACTACCGACCCTGCTTCCAGTGGAAGCAGTTTATCCCGATCTAATCTGTCCAAACCCTTCAGGATAGTGACCATCTTTGTTAAATTGCCGCTTAAACACTTCTGCCAAAGGAGAACATTCCCAGTTCCTCTAATCTCTCCACATAACGGTCCTGCCTGGCAACAATTCAGGATTTAGGTCTGATGAGAATCTCCTGTAATATGTGTTTTTTTTACTCTGTCCTGGAAGGATGAACATAACTGCAACATAATCCTGGGAGTGAGTTGTTTGTAGTGGTTCTGTGGAACAGTTTGAGTCTACGGACACAAAGATTCGTGGGAAAGCGGGTTGTGTAGAGGACACAGAGGGGCTGCAAAGAGATTTTGATTGGTTAAGCGAATGGGCTAAGGTTTGGCAGATGGAATACAATGTCGGAAAGTGTGAGGTCATCAACTTTGGAAAACAAAACAGTAAAAGGGAATATTATTTGATTGGGGAGAAAATGCAACATGCTGCGGTGCAGAGGACCTGGGGGTCCTTGTGCATGAATCCAAAATGTTAGTTTGCAGGTGCAGAAGGTAATCAGGAAGGCGAATGGAATGTTGGCCGTCATTGCGAGAAGGATGGAGTAAAAAACAGGGATCCTTATGCAACTATAGAGGGTATTGGTGAGGCCGCACCTGGAATACTGTGTGCAGTTTTGGTCACCTTACTTAAGGATGGATATACTGGCTTTGGAGCGGGTACAGAGACGATTCACTCGGCTGATTCCGGAGATGAGGGGGTTACCTTATGATGATAGATTGAGTACACTGGGTCTTTACTCGTTGGAGTTCAGAAGGTTGAGGATGATCTAATAGAAACATATAAAATAATAAAAGGGATAGATAAGATAGACGAGAAAGTAGGGGGCACAGCCTCAAAATACAAGGGAGCCAATTTAAAACCGAATTGAGAAGGAATTTCTTCTGCCAGAGGGTTGTGAATCTGTGGAATACTCTGCCCAAGGAAGCAGTTGAGGCTAGCTCATTGAATGTATTCAAATCACAGATAGATAGATTTTTAACCAAAAATGGAATTAAAGGTTATGGGGATCGGGAGGGTAAGTGGAGCTGAGTCCATGACCAGATCAGCCATAGTCTTGTTGAATGGCGGCGCAGGCTCGAGGGGCTATATGGCCTACTCCTGCTCCTAATTCTCATGTTCTTATGTTCTTTTGTACGGATGGGTGCTCAGGAATGGTGCAATAAATGCAGTAAGTCTATTGAAATTGTAAATCTTTATTCAGTTAACAATGATTACATCACCATTTACAGGGATGCGGCGCTTGGACACTTGTCGTGCAGGCTCCTGCATGTGTGTCAACATTGGTGGGGAACCCTCAGGGATGTTTCAATATTTAGAGCAGGTACATGATCATATCTGACATTGGATAGGGTCAATGGTTTTGCATTTTTGGGAAAGATTCATCGGCATGACTACAAATTCGTTGTGCTCTCTCGGAGGGTGTCAGAATTGTAAGGGCTGTGGAAACGTTATAAATATATTAACGGAGGTTCACCCACAAAATTTGGTTTCATTGGCTGAACTTAAATTGCACACTGAGAATTAGAGAGAAATTTCCTGAATTAACGGAACCACATTATAAAAGAATTAATCATAAACCTGAACCAAACCTCTTCTCAATCACCCAGTGCTGTTGGACTGAATATTGCACATAGTCTGTTCTTCCCTGGCCTTTGGGGAGATTCACTTTCCAGTTGTGCAATATCTGACTAAATATAAATGTGATAATTCAACATGTTTTTAAAAAAGTGATGACTGAATCTGTTTGTTTAGTCGCTGTAACTTATATCATTCTCCTTACAGTCTCATTATATAGTGTAGATTTCTCCCGCCTTACATAAGGGCAGTCGCTCAATGTGTTAACCCACACTTTCTCTCGGAGTTTGGTCTGCAGAAGAAACCGAAGCAGCGTTCTGCAGATGTCGAACGAATGGATCGGAGTCAGTCAGTTGAATATACGGTATGGGGAATAATTAAACGTACACAGAAAATATATTTTCCAGCCCTCGCTTTTACTGGCGTTCCAAGTAAGTCTCCATTTCCAGATATTAATTCGAAAACCATTTTAATTGTATTCCGGATTCTCACATTCAAATCCCAGTTTCTGTCGATGTTCCTTGTAAATAACCATATCCCTATTTCATTATGTAAACGATATTTAACCGTAAACATTGTGCTCATTACGCAAGTCTCCACATCCAACAATTCATTGTATTCAGTTTATTCCTCTTGTTATGTGAATGAAAGTATATTGTTGCCTCGATATTGTCACTGGGTGATTTACTTAATGAATAGTTTATAGTCTGCTTTCTGCTCTGAGCCCTGAAAGCAGATTTGAATCGTTTTCATCTTCGCGTTAAACAATAACTGACAAGGCCAGTGGAATCAAAAGTGAGTGGAGAATGATCTACTTAACCAACCATTGTCCTTGCATTGAATTTAAAGTAAGCTAAATGGGGCAGGTTCTATTATTTCTGAGCAGTCTGTTCCCCGCCTGATTATCATTGTGTGCTCCGGACAGGGAATGTTAATTGTTAGACAGTGAAAACCATATCACAATAAATCAGACAGATATTCATTGCTTTAAGGATATTGTTTTTATATCTACTGGGTAAACTGAATGATACAGATCTGCAATTGGCCAAAAACCATTCCAATTGATTTTACTTCCAATTGATCGTAATTGGAGCAATGTTTAGAGTAAATTCCATTGTGATTTAATCACTTTATATTCCATCGATCAAATTGTAACCTATTCACTTCTCACTCACAGTTGGAAAACAGCAGAATAGCATCGATCCGTTTCCATTCAGATACCTACTCAACGGCGAGGTGGAAGGTCACATTGTTAGTTACACATCAGCCCATTCATAGTGACTGGGGTGAATAGCTTTGAGATGTAAATGTAAATTCTCACATTTCATGAATTATTAGAAAAAGATAGATAGAGATAAAGGAATGGATAAAGAGAAAGATAGACAGACAGACAGAGAGACAATAGACAGATATAGTTTTATGGACAGATAGACAGAGAGACAGACAGTAAGACAAAGAGGAAGAGGCAGTTATATATGTATATATACATATATATTTATAGATATTTAGGTATTGATATATAGATACAGATATAGATGTAGATATATATAGAGAGACAGATTTATGGATATATAGACATAGATTTTTAGAGAGATAGCGACATGAAGATACAGAGAGATGGAAATAGATTGATAGACAAACATTTAGACATACAGACAGACAGATTGAGTAGAGTTCAGTGATTTATTTTTCATTGACTTAAATGGATAGCAAAACCGAGTACGGTTTTAGAAATATTGGCCCATTCGACAGCATCCGGTTTCCCTCTTCGCCGAAAGTTGAAAGGTTGCCCCAGTGATCATTGACTGAATGGAGCAGAGTAGAAAACCCTCAGTCAATCCGCTACTGCCATTACATATCCAGGAGCAAAAGAGAAAATTCTGGTATTATGGCCAATACCCATTTTTAAAAAATGTCTCTCTCTTCTTGCCCCAAAGGATTTGAGTCCTTTTTGAGTTTTCACAATAGAGGTACCTCATTTGCCACAGGTAATGACATAATATTCTCATTTGGTGCATTTTGCTGGTGTTGTTTCACACCCCAGGTGTTTCTTGCCAGATAGAGAACATTAAGCCTTATTCTGTCTGCGCTGTTTGCTGGAGTTTGACACTCAAACAAAGCACTCGCTCCTCATGGCCCGCTGTCCTCCTCTGATCCTTGTGCTGATCTCTTTAGTTAGAAGTATATCATCTGAGAGTGATTATCGCTCTCTCCTGCTCTGACCCATCTCATTGCTGATGTTTATTTTAAAATGTCTACCAGATGATTTTAATTCACTCATGGTCTCTGCCCCTGCATCTAATTTCAGGTAAAACTTAACCCACATGCTCCTGATTGACTGTGCGAGCTGTGAGGAGGACGCAAAGAGGCTGCAGGGTGATTTGGACAGGTTATGCGAGTGGGCAAATACATGGCAGATGCAGTATAATGTCAGTTTATCCACTTTTGGGGCAAAAACACGAAGGCAGAATATTATCTGAATGGCGGTAGATTAGGAAAAGGGGAGGTGCAGCTAGAGCTGGGTGTCATGGTTCATCAGTCATTGAAGATTGGCAAGCAGGTACAGCAGGCGATGAAGAAGGCAAATGCTATGTTGGCCTTCATAGCAAGGGGATTTGAGTATAGGAGCAGGGAAGTCTTACAGCAGTTGCACAGGGCCTTGGTGAAGACTCACCTGGAATGTTGTGTTCAGCTTTGGTCTCCTAATCTGAGGAAGGAGGTTCTTGCTATTGAGGGAGTGCAGCGAGTGTTCACCAGACTGAGTCCAGGGATGGTTTGACTGCCATATCATTAGAGACTGGATCACCCGTGCCTTCATAAACTGGAGTTTAGAAGTATGAGAGAAGATCTCATAGAATCATGTTAAATTCTGAATGGACTGGACAGGTTAGTTGCGGGAAGAATGTTTCCGATGTTGGGGAAGTCCACAACCAAGGGACACAGTCTTAGGATAAGGGGTAGGATATTTAGGAATGAGATGAGGAGAAACATCTTCACTCAGAGAGTTGTTAACCTGTGGAATTGCCTGCCGCAGAGAGTTGTTGATGCCAGTTCATTGGATACATTCCAGAGGGAGTTAGATATGGGCCTTGCGGCTAAAGGGATCAAGGAGTATGGAGAGAAAGCAGAAAAGGGGTACTGAAGGAATGATCAGCCATGATCTTATTGAAAGCTGGTGTAGGTTCGAAGGGTCGGATTGCCGACTACTGGACCTATTCTAAGTTTCTATGTTTCCAGGCGGGAACAAGGCGAATTCTGAACGGACATGTTTTACAGGCCGCGTGGTTTGCTCCCCATTGAATTCAAAGTTGCATGCAATTGGACGGGGAATTAAGCTGGTGTCGGACTTCAACCGGCCCCTTTCCACTGGCCTGGTGAGTTTAAAATCTGGATCTATAGAGTTACTTGCTTAGTTCCGGTTCCAAGACCCACTCTGAAATTGCCATTCTTAAAGTTTGAGCGAGGCACCCGCAGTTACAGGTATTTCTGCCACGGCACTCAACCTGGCTGACCAAACATTTATCTCCTCGAACATGCAAACACTTTCCAGCAGAATACATTGCACACTGATCAGCATCAGCCCCGAGGAGATTACCCCAATATATTCCAGTATCTCTGATCAGGAGCAGGACACAGGAGATTAGCCACAACACATCCCCATGTCACTGATCAGGAGCAGGACACAGGAGATTGCCCCAATATATACCAGCATCACTGATCAGGAAAAGGACCCAGGGAATTGCCCCAATATATCCAAGCATCAGTGATCAGGAGCTTGACACAGTGGATTGCTCCAATATATCTCAGCATCACTGATCAGGAGCAGGACCCAGGGGATTATCCCAATATATACCAGCATCACTGATCAGGAAAATTAACCAGGTAATTGACCCAATATATCCAAGCATCACTGATCAGGAGCAGGACCCAGGGGATTGCCCCAATATATACTAGGATCACTGATCAGGAGCTTGACACAGTGGATTTCCCCAATATATCTCAGCATCACTGATCAGGAGCAGGACCCAGGGGATTGCCCAATATATCCCTGAATCACTGATCAGGAGCAGGACCCAGGGGATTGCCCCAATATATACCAGCATCACTGATCAGGAGCAGGTCTCGTGGACAATGGTGAACAGAAGAGATGAGAAACAACATCAATCTAATGGAAAGAACCTACAAACGTGATGATAATAGTCTCGTAGGGGTGGATTGTCAGAGATATAAGTAACCGCAAAGTTAGACAGTAAAATATAACAAGAGCTGCAAAGAGGTAATTGGAAATTAAACTTGTGACGGATATCAAGAATTAAACATAACTTTTTTATTATAATGTGAGGAAAAAAGGATTCAATGGTAATGTGAGCCCTTTAAAACAGACACGGGTAATATTGCAAATGAAAATAAGGAAATACAAGAGTTTTTCAGTAATTATATTATTTCCGCGCTCACAGTAGAGGGAGACGATATTTTACATGAAATTCCAGGATTTTTTTTGTCAAGGACTGGAACTCACTAAAGTCAACGTAAGCAAGAAACTAGTAATAGAAAAATTAAAATTAAACTCAGGAAAAATGAAAAACACCAAGACCTGATGGTTTCCACCAATTGTTGTTGAGCAATTAGATAAACGTAGGTGTTTAGTTAGAGCCAACATGGAATCATAAAAGGTAGTTAATGTCTCCCGAACGTTTGTGATTTGTTTTGAGATAATAACCGAATTAGCAGGCAAGGGACAGTCTATGGATGTAGTTTATATGGACTTCCAGAAGGCAATCAATTAGGTTGCACATAAAAGAATGTTAGTTAAAGTGAACGCGAGAATTAAAAGCCAATCATTGAACTGATTAATAGACTGGTTGTTCAGGAAAATATAGGGAATAATGATCATTGGTGAGTACATGAATTGGAAGGAAGTGCTTAGTAATATGCAACAAAGAAAATGTTGGTGTCTTACTGGACGAGACTAGGAAATTAGTGAAGGGGAACATGGAGATGGCAGAAATTTTGAACAAATATTTTGTATCAGTCTTTATGGTAGAGCAAACTAAAAATATCCAAACAGCAGATAGCCAAGGGGCTATCGTGGGGAGGAAACTAACGCAATCAATATCACTAACGAGGTGGTACTCAGCACTATAATGGGACTCAAGGCTGCTAAATTACCTGGACCTGATGGCTTGCATCCAAGGGTCTTAAGAGGCCTAGAAGCAGGGATAGTTAATGCATTGGTTGTAATTTACCAAAATCTCCTGGACGCTGGGGAGGTCCCAGCAGATTGGAAAACTGCAAGTCTAACGGCCCTATTTAAAAAAGAAGGCAGACGAAATGCATGAAAATATAACCAGTGAGCCTACCATCTGTGGTTGGGTAATTGCTGCACTCCATTATTAAAGAAGCAGAAAGCAGGACAGTTGGAAAAGCAAATTTCAGTCAGGCTGAGTAAGCATGGCATTGTGAAGGTGGAATAGGAGAATAGAGTAGATGAATACATGGCTGGAGAGATAGTGCAGGCGGGAGGGCTTTAGATTCATGAGGCATTGGGACCCCTTCTGGGGCAGGTGGAACCTGCACATGACAGACGGGTTGCACGTCAACAGAGCCGGGACCAAAAACCTCGCGGCGGGGCGCGGGCGGGGTGGGGCGAGGGTTGCAAGTGCTTTTGGGGAGAGTTTAAAGTAGCTTGGCACGGGGATGGGAACCTGAAAATACATTCACAAGGGAGAGGATCTTGAGTTGTAAAGCAAAAATCAAGAAAGTGATTTTGAAGGAGAGAGGCTGCAAGCAGGAAAATGGAGTAAAAAAACAAATTTAAAAGCACCATGTCGAAATGTACGTAGCATTCGTAACAAAATAGATGAGTTGACGGCACAAATAAATACAAACGAGTGTGCCCGGAAGGACAGACAGAAAGGAAGAGGAATCGGGATAGCTCTATTGATCAATACTGGACGAACTGCAACAGTGTGAAACGAAATTGGCTCAAATGATCAGGATGTTTAACAGTTTTGGTGGAGATAAGGAATAATAACTGGAAAAAGATCACTGGTGGACGTCGTCTATAGGCTGCTAACACGAGGATCTCTGTTGTGTCGGGCCATAAACCAGGAAATAGTGGGGGCTTCTAAAAAGGGAACAGCAATAATCATGGCTGATTTTAAACTCCATATTCATAGGACAAATCCAATTGGTCAGGATAGCCTTGAGGAAGAGTTCATAGAGTGCATAAGGGACAGGCTCCTTGAGCTGTCTGTAACGGAACCAACCAGGGGGCAGGCTATCTTGGATCTGCTCCTGTGTAACGAGAAAGGATTAATAAACAATCTCCGAGTAAAGGATCCCATCGGAATTAGTGATCATAGCATGGCTGGATTTCAAATTCAGATGGAGGTTGAGATACTTGGATCTTAAACCTGAGTACTTAGCTTAAATAAACGTTGCAGTGAAGGTACGAGGGCAGAGTTGGTTATGCGGACTGGGAAAATTGGACGAGGAATAAACAGTGGCGTACATATAAGATATTTCACAACTCTCCTGAAAAATGTATTCCAGTGAGGAGAAAAGGCTGTCATGAATGTAACCTTCATGTAACAACACTGCAATACTGCATATACTTGAGAAATGCACACGTTGACCACAGGGGGTGAACTTGTGGGTGACATTCCTCACCTTGACATCCAGGTATGTAAAGGGAGGTCCCACGCAGGGTCATCACTTCTTTGTCCTGTGAATAAAGGTGCAGGTCACAGAGTGACCTTCTCCATAGAATGGTATTGTATCAGGACTTTACAAAGAGTGTGAAAGAAAAAATAGCATCCGTGGCTAACTGAAGCAAAAAAGCACGGTATCCAACGGCAAACAAATAGGCCAAAACTAGTGGGAGGATAGAAGATTGGGAAGCTTTTAAAAGCCAACAAAGAATGACTAAAAAATGATTAAGCAAAGGAAGAAAGAGAAAAGTAAGACTATGAAATTAAAGGAGCAGGAAATAGAAAAACATATAGCAAGATATAGGAACATAAAAAGGAAAAGAGTGGCTAAATAAATGTTGGTTCGTTAGAAGAGGAGAACGGGTAATTAGTAATGGGGTACATGGAGATGGCAGAAAATCTGAACAGATATCTTACATCAGCCTGTACGGTATAGGACACTTACAATATTCCGACAGTAGATAGTCGAGGGGCTATAGAGGGGTGAGAAACTTAACACAATCACAATCACGAAGGAGGTGGAACTGAGTAAGATAAAGGGACTAAAAACGGATAATTCCCTTCATTTGATGGCTTGCATCCTCGGGTCTTAAGTGAAGTAGCATGGATAGTGGATGCATTGGTTGTAATTAACCATTTTTTACCAAAATTTCCAGATTGTGGGAAAGTCCGTGCAGATTTCAAAGCTGCAAATGTAACGACTCTATTGAAAAAGGGAGTCAGAGAAAAAGCAGGGCACTATAATACACTTAGCCTCATAGCTATGGTTGGGAAAATGTTGAAGTCAATTATTAATGCCGCAGTCGGAGGACATTTGGAAAAGCAAAATTCGATCAGCAGAGCCATTAGGGATTTATGAAGCAAAGTCATCTTTGACAAATTTGCTGGAATGTGTAACAAACAGGGTGGATAAAGGGGAAACAGTGGATGTTGTGTATTTGGACTTCCCGAAGGCAATTGACAAGGTGCCACATACAAGGTTACTGCACACGATAAAAGTTCACGGGGTTGGGGGGAAAGATATGCACATGGAGAGAGGATTTGCTAACTAACAGAAAACAGAGTGAAGGGATGAAGTGTTCATTCTCGGTTTGCCCAACATTAGCTTATGCGGTGCTGCAGGGATCAGTGCTGGAACCTCAACTATTTACAATCTATATTAATGAATTGAAAGAATGGAGCGAGTGTAACGTAGCCAAGGTTACTGATGATAAAAAGATGGGGGGAAAGCAATGTGTGAGGAGGGAACAAAACATCTGCAAAAGGACATGGACAGGCTAAGTGAGTGGGCAAAATTTTGGCAGATGAAGCATAATGCAGTAAAGTGTGAGATCATGCACTTTGGCAAAAAAAGTCAAAGTGCAAGTTATTATTTAAATGCAGAAATGTTGCAAAGTGCTGCAGTTCAGCGGGACCTGGGGTTACTTGTGCATGATTCACATAAGGATAGAATGCAGGTACAGCAAGTGATCAGGGAAGCTAATGGAATCTTGGGCTTTATTGTAAAGGGGATGGAGTATAAAGCAGGGACGTCTTGCTAAAAATATACAGGGTATTGGTGAGACATCATCTGGAATTCTGCGAACAGTTTTGGTTTACATATTTACGAAAGGATATACTTGCTTTGTTGGAGATTCAGAGAAGGTTCACTAGGTTGATTCCTGAGATGAGAGGATTGATTATGAAGGAAGTTGAGGATGTTTGGACTCTACTCATCGGAATTCTGAAGAATGAGCGTGATCTTAGCAAATTGTTTTAGACTATTAAGCGGCTTCACAAGGTGGATGCATAGGGGATGTTTCCACTGACAGTGGCGACTAGAACGAGGGGGCATAACCTTTTTGTGAAAGCTGGGTAATTGAATAAATTTAAGAGAGCGATCGACAGTTTCATAACCGATAAGGAAATAAGATCTTCTGGTGAGCGGGCAGGGAAGTGGTGCTGAGTTCATGATCGATTCAGCCAGAATCGTAATAAATGCCGGAGCAGGCTCGAGGGGCCATATGGCCGACTCATTATTCTGTTTCTTCCGCTCTTATGTTGTTATGTAGGATCAATTATATTCGTTATTGTCTTCAAGAACACAGTAGATAGCCATATATCAAAGGTTGCGACGAAACAAAGATTTATGAGGTAGTAAGTAGCATAACATTACAAAGAGACATTGATAGATTAAGTGAGTCGGCAAAACTGAGTAATTTGGGGCTATTTAGGGACAAGGAACCGAAGCAGATGAATGGAGTTTGGATAAAGATCAGCCATGAGCTCATTAGTAGAGGAACAGTGTGAAGTGGTTGAACATTCCTATTCCTGTATTTATGTCAATAGCCCCACAATATCTCAGCGACAGTGATCAGCATCAGGACAGAACAAATTTGAGGATACAACGAGCATGGTGGATAGGGGTGTACAGATGGATGTGGTGTATTTAGATTTCCAAAAGGCATTGGATAAGGTGCCACACAAAAGGTTACTGCAGAAGATAAAGGTACGCGAAGTCAGAGGAAATGTATTCGAATCGATAAAGAATTGGCTGGTTAACAGAAAGCAGAGAGTCAGAATAAAGGGGTCCTTTTCGGGTTGGAAATCAAAGGTTAGTGGTGTGCCATAGGGATCGGTGCTGGGACCACAACTGTTTACAATATACATAGATGACCTGGAAGAGGGGACAGCGTGTAGTGCAACAAAACTTGCAGATGATACAAAGATTAGTGAAAAAGCGGGTTGTGTAGAGGACACCGAGAGGCTGCAAAGAGATTTAGATACGTTAACCGAATGGGCTAAGCTTTGGCAGATGGAATACAATGTCGGAAACTGTGAGGTCATCCACCTTGGAAATAAAAACAGTAAAAGGGAATATTATTTGAATGGGGAGAAATTACCACATTCTGCGGTGCAGAGGGACCTGGGGGTCCTTATGCAAGAATCCCAGAAAATTAGTTTGCAGGTGCAGCAGCTATTCAGGAAGGCGAATGGAATGTTGGCCTTCATTGCGAGAGAGATGGAGTACAAAAGCAGGGAGGTACTGCTGCAACTGTACAGGGTATTGGTGAGGCCGCATCTGGAGTACTGCGTGCAGTTTTGGTCACATTACTTAAGGAACGATATACTAGCTTTGGAGCGGGTACAGAGACGATTCACTCGGCTGATTCCGGAGATGAGGGGGTTACCTTATGATGATAGATTAAGTAGACTGGGTCTTTACTCGTTGGATTTCAGAAGGATGAGGGGTGATCTGATAGAACCATTTAAAATAATGAAAGGGATAGACAAGGTACAGGCAGAGACGTTGTTCCCACTGGTCGGGGAGACTAGAACTAGGGGGCACAGCCTCAAAATACGTGAGAGCCAATTTAAAACCGAGTTGAAAAGGAATTTCTTCTCCCAGAGGGTTGAGAATCTGTGAAATTCTCTGCCCAAGGAAGCAGTTGATGGTAGCTCATTGAATGTATTCAAATCACAGATAGATAGATTTTTAACCAACAATGGAATTAAAGGTTATGGGGATCGGGCGGGTAAGTGGAGCTCAGTCCACGGCCAGATCAGCAATGATCTTATTGAATGGCGGAGATGGCTGGAGGTGCTAGATGGCTTACTCCTGTTCCAAATTCTTATGGTCATATGTTGTTATGTTGAGTGGGCCAGCCCAATTGTTCTAGTCCTCCAAAAGTAATGGCACGGTAAGGATTTGCGGCGATTGTAAAGTAACTATTAATCGTTTCTCATTTCAGGACGAATGCCCGCTACCTAAGGCAGACGACCTTTTTGCGATGCTGGCAGGAGGCAAGACGTTCACCGACGCAGGGTCGAAATTGGACTTTTCTTGTTTTTAGTTAACACCTCAACTGAAAAAAATTACCTAAAAATGTTCTTTGTGGATGCCTAATCAAAATGTCATTTCCAAGTGTCCAGTTACCCGCTCCTTAATAATGGAATCCAGCATTTTCCCAACGACTGATATCAGGCTTAGAGGCTATAGTTCCCTGTTTTCTCTTTCTCTCCTATCTTGAATTTTCAGTGGCTACCTTCCACTCCGCTGGGATCATTTTGGAATCTCGGCAAATTTGGAAAATCACTCCCAATGCATCCATTCTTTCTGCAGCTACTTCTTTTCGATCCCTAGGATATCGACCATTAGGTCTGTGGGATATCTCACTTTTTAGTCTCTTTCGTTTCTCAAGTACTTTTTCTACTCTTCTTTATTGTGTTATGTTCCTCATTAAATTAACCCCTTCTCCCCACTAGTCTTTGTATGTTAATGTATCTCCGACTGGGAAGCAGATACAACATATTTGTTTACATCTCTTCATTTTCTCATACCCCATTAGAATATCTCCTGACTCAGCCGCTGAGTGACCAATGCTTACTTTTGCTACTCTTTTCCTTTTCACATACGTTCAAATGCACTGTTTTGATAAGTCTTGCTACTTTACTCTCATATAATATGTTGTCCCATTTTAACAATTATTAGTCATCCTTTGTTGGTTTCTGAAACTCTCCGAATCCTCATGCTTCCTACTATTCTTGACAACATTATTAGCCTCCCCTTTTAATCTAATACTCTCCCTCCCTTCTTCACTTATCTACGGATAGATCACATATTCCATTGAGTTTTTATTTATCAATGGAATCTATGTTCGTTGACAATTTTCAAACATTTGTTCAAAATATTGCAACTATTTATCTAAAGTCATATATTGTAATTACATTTGCCAACCTACAATAGCCAGCTCGCCCCCCAAACTATAAAAAAGCAAAATACCGCGGATAGTGGAATCTGAATTAAAAAAACAAACTATATCATTGGCTTTATTTATTTTTAAGGTTCTCGTTTCAGAATTAATTATTTCACTCTCAAAATCAGCATGACATTCCATCATACTCTGATCATTCCTCAACAGCGGATCCTTTACTATGAGGTGAATAATTAACCCCGTCTCTTCAAACAAAACAACATGCAAAACAGCCTGTTCCTGGTTGGTTCCATGAAGTATTGTTCCAGGATACTGTCTCGAACGCATTCCATGAACTCAACCCCCAGACTACCCTTGCCAATTTTATATGGCTCGTCTATCTGTTGATTCAAGTTCCCCAAGATTAATGTATTACCATTGTTACAAGCTCCAATTTTATGTAGATTAATAGTCTGTCCAACGGTATAGTTCCTACACACATCCCAGAAGTTTTTCTCCCCTTGTTATTTATTATCTTTTGCCTTACTGATTTTACCTCCTGGTCTTCTGAGCCATGACCCTTAATCACTAATGACCATATGTCATCCTTTATTATAAGGGCTACCACAGTCCTTTTATACTCTGCTTGTCTTTTGGAAATATAAAGATCCCTATAATAATTGGGTACGAACCTTGGCCATCTTGCAAACATTTATCTGTAATGGCTATTAAATCAAAGCAATTTCTCTCTATTCGTGTCACGGATTCCACAATTTTGTTACAAACGTGGTTCACTATTATTTCCTATTTTACCTTATTTGCTGATGCACTGCAACCACTAATCTCTCTGGCAGATATAAACATGGTTCTTAATGCTCTGTTGGGAACAGGAGCACACCTCGTGAGATGAATCTGTATTTCGCTCTGTGCCCAACACCGTGAGGCAATTTATGTGCTAAAGACCATTTATTGAATGATGTCGTGGCAAAACAGGGAACAGACGGGTTTGATATGGGATTGTGTTCTGATTCCCGCATGCTTCTAGATTAAAGGGAATAAAGGATGAATGAGAGAGTGAAGCATATTGAGAGATGGGTTGATAGAAGAATGTGTGCATGTACCTGATTAAATGTGGCCCAAACATGAAGCAATAGAACGATATCATCAGCAGACTAGCAGAACCTCAGCTCCGAGATCTGGTCGGGGCCAATTCTCCTTCAGTGAGGAAGCAGCAGGAGTGATAATTCTACCCTGGGTAACATTTTCCTCCAAGAGCATGTAACATGACCCAAGTTCTCTGAGGCAGAAAGAGTTCATTGGGAGAGCGTTGGATCAAAAGGTCCCGGCTTGTATCCCTAGAAGCGCGAAGTTTCGTATTGTGCCTTCTTCTAAAAAGGGAGAAGCAAAAGGGGTATTTTCTGCTGTGAACCCCGGTTCTCTCTGACTGATGAGAGGAAAACCACATCTGACCCTAACCACGTGTTTACAATCAATGAATCTTCTCTGGAACTTGTATTCATGTAACCTTCACGAACTGGAAATGTCTGGTTGACAATCTTTTCGTTTATATTAATGGAGTGGAGGAGAAGTTGCGTGATGCTGTTCAACGAAGACGTTTGTAGAGGGTGAAGAGACAAAAGGGCAGAGGGGCGGTGGGTGTGAGAGGGGCAGCGAGTCGGCTACGGTCTCTGGAACCGAATTAGTGAAGTCCAGAGGAGTAGAACAGGCTGGAAACAAGGAGCAAGTTAGGAGCAGCCAATGTGGAGACACGTGAGTGAACGGCTTGTCAGTCTGGTTGTTTGGTGCTGGTGTTTATAATGGCGGGTTGCAGGGTTCACTCCCGTTTTGTGTCAGAAGGAATTGTGCTCAGATTCCTAGCTCTGAATTTCACAGCATAGAGCTCAAGGAGTGTTTGATATCAATGAGATTCAACGTCAGTTTCAGGAATTGGTGTCATGCTTCGGGACTCTCTCCAGGCTCACTGTGGCTTCAGACACGTCTCCATTGACAACAAACTAGTGCCGAGAAGACAAAGGTCACATTTATGGGCACAGCTTTGGTATCATTACAAACGAAAGGAAATATTTGCTTTAGAGATTAAGTATAATAGACCTATAGTCTCAGGAAATGAGATGAATGTGAGGTGATCTCATTAAAACATATAAAAAATATATATAACGCGTGAACCTTCTATCTCAGAGGCGGTTGCACTCCCAGTGGAGTCATGGCAGACAGATGGCGGTTCAGACAATATTAAGTCAGTGATGCAACGCTAACCTCAGAATGGCCAATTCATCTGCTTCGGGAGATGGAGGAGTTCATTGCTTGTTGCTTTCCTCCTAGGTCTTTTTCTTGCCTCTTTCCGACTACTGCACCCTGCTTCTCTGTGAACTATAATGTCTCATGGGCAGTGTTCCCCTTGTCACTTTAGAACAGCTACTTTGATACCATTTCTGCTGAAATAAACAAGATTTCCTGTAACTTTCAATTCGCTCCCCCCATGGGTTACACCAACTGACGTTACCAGAGAACACCTGGTGTTTAAAGCAATTCCCCACAGTTCTTGAGCCCTCCCTATCTGTAGCTTTCCACATGGCCTGAATAACACATCGGGCTTTGGCCAAGCTTCCCAGAACGCAATCCTGAACAGTTGATTAATACATCATTTTTTGAATTAATATCTTTAACCAAACTCAGCTCCTTTAGCAGGGCAGTAATGCAGCCTGACAGACAATCATTTAGTATTTTAAATGTAAACGAGAAATGCCTTCTAGAGGAAGGGGATTATAAAATATCAACTGTCACAAGCATTGAGTCCAAAAGTGAACAGATCCGCTGCGAGCAAGGTTTGAACCTCGGCGAGAAAGAAAGGCAGCACCCAGTACTTTACATTCTCAAACCATCGAGCCTGCACTGTGTGCTAATTCTCTGAAATATTATGACAGTGAAAAGTGTAGAGGAACAGAGGGAGTTTATAGAGCGGGTCCACCCATGCCTGAAGGAAGCAGGCCAGGTAGAAAATGTTATCAAGACTGCAAATGGAAAACTTGCCTTTTTTAGTCGAGGGATGGAATAAAAGAATAAGGACATTATGCATCAATTGTATAAATGTATGCTTAGGCAGCAGCTGGAGCACTGCGTGCAGTTCTGGTCACCACATTACCGAAAAGCTGTCTGGACTGGAGAATTTTATCTATGAGGAAATATTGGAGATGCTGGGTCTGTTTCTTTGGAACAGAGGAGACAGACAGGAGATCTTATCGAGCTGTATAATATTATGAGCAGCCTGGATAGTGGTTAGGAATGGACTGTTTCCCCATGCAGAGGAGTCAGTAACCAGGGGAGAAAGATGTACATTAATTGTGGGGAGGATTAGAGGAGATATGAGGGGAAATGTCTACATCCAGATGGTGCCGGGAGTCGGAACCCACTGCCTGAAAGCAGGGTAGAGGCATATCACCTCACCACATTCAGGAGCTACTTGGACAGACACGTAAATATATTTTCTATATTTCTATGTAAAGTGCTGTAACCTACAGGGCTACGGAGCAAGAGCTAGAAAGTGGCATTAGGCTAGATAGCTCTTGGTCGGCCGGCGGGTACACGATGGACCGAAATGGCCTCCTTCCATGCAAAAATATATATGTTTCTATGTTTCTAAGAAAGGAGTATTATACTGCTTTTCTGCATAATAATAAAAAGCAAAAGAATTGCACTGACAGTTAACATAATCAGAACCCCTCACATATGTAACAATGTTTTGAAAACAGCTGTAACCCACGTTTTCTTTTATTCACGTTTATTGCGATGTGATTTCCAGGACTGCAATTTGTGGCAACTCTTTAAGCCACAGGTACAACAATGAGTATCTAATTCCCTGATCTGAATTAACTGACACTGAGCTGGCACTGTTCCAGCAGCTAGGGCACTCCCTGCAGTACACTGAGTGTGGATATAAATGTTTTCAATTGTTCAGCCCAACTGAGTTTGTGTTCAGTTATCTTACCCTGAAACATTATTGTCAAAAAGGAGTTGTTGGAGAAGCAGAAACTCTCGCCCCATTGCTTGGTATATAACCTGCATTACTGAGCCTGACTGCTGCAGTTAAACAGGTGAGTTTACCTGTCTCCGTGTGATCTACATGCCTTCGGGATATTCACTCAGGGAGTTTGATGATTGAAGTGACATGGACTGTACTGTTGAATGGCTCTCAATGTCCGTGCCCAATATCTCTGGTTAAATATATTATGCTGTGTTGTAACCATCGGTGGTTATATAATCTCACGCTGCTGGGCCCACCTGACTGTTACTAATAAGATAACAATACCTGACAGTCTAAACGCAGGTTTCCTTTGTGTGTGAATTAGGTGTCCAGTCAAGTGATCAGCAGGCTCTGCAAAAACGAATGAAATGAACGCTTCTCAGAGAAAATGCGACAAGATTCAATCATAAATAGATCCAAATAATCTTTCTAGCTTACGCCAACATGCGGCACGGTTAGTGAGTGTTTCTTGGCAGTTCCTAATTCTACAAATCTGTATGCCACGTTGAGATCGCTTCTTTCCTGCCCTTTTGAATATTCAGCCCTTTTGTTCTGAGTTGTTTCTTACAGAGGCTGGGTGGTTGGGTTTGTTCTGTTCAGTGATGTCAGTGCCGAGAGTGTCGTGCTTTTATATTTCATTAATTATTCATTTGGCCGCCTTATTCAGTTTAGAATACTCTTGGAATCTCCGACATCGGTAAGGTAACCAGGTTAATGTCTTCATCCAAACTTTGAACAAATTCTCAATCAGGCTGAGCTCTGGGAGCATGTATGGATGGTCGATAACTTTAAAGATTCCGGTTCAGTTAATTGGGTCTGGAACTGTTTCTGGGTGCTGGGTAGGTTTACAGTGCGATGGGTTCAGTAATGGTTACTTGCTCAGTTTCTGTGTCCTGGCTCATTTTACATGCGTTGGTTTATTGATGGTCACTTGGTCTGTATCCACCATTGTATTAGGCCGGGCTGGCTCAGTCATTAAAGCAGCAAACTCTTATTTACAATCTCGTAGCTTTTAAGTCCCTCATTGGATGGTTGGAGCTCTGTGGTTTCAGGTTGAATTCACAGGGGATCCTTCAGAATTCAAGGGCAAAGATGACAAGGATTGTTTCATATAAATGAGAACAGTATCAGGAAATATATATCTGATTAGTGACACTCTCCAGCATCTCGCTGCCCAAGACTGAGGTTTATTTAATGTCACGGAGAACTTGGGGTCAGTGGACCAACCCACATTCATGACCCTTCGCTGCCGGGAACTCAGCAGGGAACTTGTACTGTGCACTATTTTGATCTCCTTACCGAAGGAACGAAAACGCTGTTTTAATGGGGATTCAACGAAATATTCCGAGATCTATTTCTGGGCCAAAAGGTTTCTCTTACGAGGAGAGATTGAGTAGAATGGTCCTACATTATCTGGTGTTTTGCTTAATTTATTTTAATTTCCAAATATACTTCATTCATGTAAGAATTTGCACAATACATTGGTAGACTGATCAGTACATTTGGATGCGGTCAGCAATTCCATACAATACATTTGGATGCTAAAAGCAGATCCGTTCAATAGATTTGCTTGCTTTACATTTGGAGGTACATTTCAGTGTAATCCAGGATACATTGCAATACAATCATCATATTACTTTACTAGTGGCACTATACGGTGCACGGAATGGGTGAGGGTACAGTTACATCTCTTTGCAACATACATTGCTCAACAGAACTTGCATTATACATGGCACTGAATCGGCTTTTTCAGATCCTGGTGCTCAATGTATACAAAAAGTTTACAAGATCAGCCCGAGGGGAGTTTTATACTTATTCCAGCCCCTGGGTTTATCGCGACGGAAGGGCTTTAAACTGTGGTTCTTCCCGACCACGCCTTTGCAGCGACTGCACCAATGTTTAGTGCGTCCCTCAGCACGTACACCTGGACCTTGATTTGTGCCAGTCTGCAACACCGAGACGTGGACATCTCCTTGTTCTGGATGACCAGCAAGTTTCGGCAAGGCCAAAGTGCGTCTTTCACTGAGTTGATGGCCCTCCAGCAGCAGACGATGTCTGTCTCGGTGTGTGTCCCTGGGAACAGCCCGTATAGTACAGCGTCCTGTGTTACGGAGCTGCTTGGGATGAACCACGACACCAACCACTGCATCTCCATTCAGACCTGCCTTTCAAAGGGGAAATTCCAAAGGAGATGGATGACTGTCTCATCCGCACCACAGCCAACTCGGGGGCAGAGTGCCGCATTAAGTGTTTTGCTTAATGAGAGGTAATCTCATTGAAACGTGTAAAATTTGTTGCTGGAATGAACCTTCTAACTCAGCGGAGTGCGCTCCTAGCTGAACCTCGGCAGACTGATGGTGGTTCACACAACTTTTATCTCAGTGGTGTAAATCGGATCTCAAAACGGCGAATTCTTCTGATTTGGAAGCCAGAGAAGTTCGTTACTTGTTGATGTCCTCCTTGGTAGTGTTATTATCTGTCTTCAAATGTTTCTCCCTGATTGCCTGTCACCTGGACTCTCCCATGTAATGTGTTCTCTTTGTCACTTCAGATTTTCCGCTTTGATACCATTCCTACTCACAAAAACAAGCTTACCAGTGTATTTTTATTTGTCGCCATGGTTACACAGACTGAGGCTACCTGACCACACTTGGTGTTAAAAACGCTTTCCCACAGTGTAATTTATCCTCCTGATCTCTCGCTTCCAGACGGATTGAATGACACTTTTGGACATTGGCCAGTCTTCCCAGAATGTCGTCGTGTATAGTCAGTTTAATCGTTTCTTTTTTGAGTCATTACAATTAACTAACCTCAGCTCCTTTAGAAGTTCAGTAATACAACAATCCTAAATGATCCTGAACAGCGTTATTGGAATGTCCAACACCTTTCTAGAGAAAGTGGTTTAAAGAATATAAACCATTACAGGAGCCAACACTGGGCAGATCCGCTTCGAGCAAGGTCTGAACCTGTGGGTGGAAACAAAGGCAGCACCCAACAGTTTACATTCTCCAATTGCTGACCTGCTCTGTCTGCTAAATCGTTGCAATTTTAATTGTACTGCTCTCCTGATGTTCAATTTGCTCAGTTTCGTTAAATCGAAAAGATTGGCAGCAACTATTAAAATCTCTCCTCTCTGAAGTGCAATAGTAATGTAGCATCTTGGGAGCAGTTACAAACACACATTACATTGTATTCATATTTGGTACAATATGATTACCAATACTGCGAATGTTGTTTCCTCTGTCAGCCATAGATACACAGAGGAGAATCTGTGTCCCTATTATCTGTGTACGTGACACTAAGCTGGCGCTGTTCTACCAGAGAGGGCTTTCCCACCAGCTCACTTACTCCAATTGGTAAATTAATCTCCATCCTTCATCTCCATGGAGATTGATGTCGGGAGAACTTTCCCTTTCGTGAGACAATACTTTTAAAAGTAAATTTTTTTGAAAGAGGAATTTGTCCTCCACTGCGGAGAATATAAGATCCATTGCTGTGTCTGTTCCCACAGTTAAACAGCTGGCTTTTCCTGTCTCTGTGTGAACCACATGTGTTCGGGTTCTCACACGGGGACTTTGAAGATTGAAGTGACATGGACTGTGCTGTTGAATTGCTCTGAGTGTCCATCCTCAATATTTCCGTTTAAATATTTTGTTCTGTTGTAACCATGAGTGGGAATAACGCTGCTGTGTGTAACCGACTGTGACTAATAGGGGAATGTAACCTGAGAGTCTCAGTGCAGGTTTCCTTTGTGTGTAAATCAGGCATCCTGTCAAGCGCTCAGCAGCCTCTACAAAAGCACAGAAATCATCAGTTCTCTCAGCAAATGCGAGACGATTCGGTGGTTATGGCTGCTAAAGATGGTTTCTGCTTTTCTGCCTCATCCAGTGAGGTGAGTAAGTTATCCTGCACAGTTTGTACTGTGTAAATATCTATCTGTTTCTCTCCGGGCGATCTGAGGTGTCAGCCCCTTCGTTCCGAAATGAATCTTAAACAGGCGGCTGTTTAGTGAGGCCAGTGGCGAGAATATAGTGATTTACCTTTTATGACTTATTCCATGTGATCGCGTTGTTCAGGCTGGAATAATTTTGGAATCTACAACATCAGTAATTAATGTTTTAGTTCGACATTTAATGGTTTCTTACTCAGGTCAAGGTCTGAGATTATTTTCGGGCGATGGGTTATTTCATGTTTCTGCCTCAGTTCATTGATACAGGAGCAGTTTCTGGGTGTTGGGTAAGTTTGCATGTGTTTGGGCAGTTGGTCATTTTTCAATGTTATGTGCTGGGTCTTTTTACTTGTGCCGGGTTAGATGATGGTCACTCGCTCAGTTTCTGTGTAATGAGTCAGCTTACATCTGTTGGTTCAGATGATGCTCAATTGGTCAGTTTCCAGGTGATGGGTCTGTTTAATTATGCAGGTTTATTTGCTGCTTTGTTAACTTTCCGCTGTTGTTTATGTCTGGCTCGCTCAATGGAAAGAGCTTGAATCTCTTCATGTCAGCGCCAATGGTTCAAGCCTCCATTGGTCGGTTTGAGCTTTCCAATTTTTGTCAGATTTCACAGGTGGTCCCCAGCTCTAAATTTTTCGGTGCAGTTCAAGGTATGTTTGCTGTAAATTAATTTCAGCAACAGGATCAGAAAATATCTCCCTGACCCTGGACCGCTGCTGGAGATTAAACTGTATTTATTTTCGCCTGCTGCTGGGGGTCACACTGGCTCAATGCGTCTTGCGTCCCATCTCTCCCTTTAAGACCCATCGCATCGGTGCCGAGAAAATGATGGGGAATGTGCACTGTGTACTGTTTTAATCTGCTTACTGAAGAAAATGAAAAATCGTCTTCAGAGGTGAAGGTTTACTGGATTGATTCCTCGGACAATTGTTCTATATGATGAGTAGAGTGTGAATAGAATTGGCCTATATTCTCTGGTTATTGGAAGAATTAATAAGAAAACCTATTGAGAATTAAAACATTTGTAGAGGGCTTGAACCGCCTAATTCTGATGCGAGCCGCTACCTGCTGAGCCGGGGCAGACAGATGACGATTCAGACAACCTTTAAGTTAGTGGTGCAATTCATAACTCAGAATTGGAAATTCACCTGCTTTGAGTGAACTCATTAATTCTTGACCTCCTCCTTGGTATTATGTTTAATGCCTCTTCAAGGTCTTCCCCTGTTTGTCTTTCTCCTGGTCTGTCCCATGGAATGTGGTCTCTTCCTGCATTCAGAATGGCTGCTCTGATAACATTCCTGCTGACAGAAACATGTGAATTGCATCAAGGCAAGTGACTGTCAATTCTATCTGCCCAATGGCTACACATGCTGAAGCTAACAGACAGTGTCTGCTGTTGACAGAGGTGCCGCACAGGCTCGTGAGGACTCCACATCTGTAGCTTTCCACACAGCCTGAGTCAAACTTTTGGAATCGGCCAAGCTTCCCAGTCAGCATTCTTGAACAGTTAGTTTCAAAGTTCATTTCTTGAATTAATATTTGTAACCGACCTCAGCATCTAGAGCAGGTCAGTCATACAACAATTCTTTCCTACCCTTAAAAGCGACATTGAAATGACTAAACCCTACTAGAGTAAGTGGATTAAAGAATATAAACTATTACACACATTGAGGCAAACAATGAGCAGTTGTGCTGCGAGCAAGGTTTCAACCTGTCCGGGGAAACAAAGCTGCGCCCACGCGTTTGAATTCTCACATTGCTCACAGTGCACTGTGTGTTAAATCACTGCAGTGGCTATTGTGCTGCGTTCGTGATGTATAATTTGATGCAAATTCGTGAAATCCAAAAGAATCGGAGAGATCATTAAAATATTCTAACCCCTCCGAAATAATATATAACTTATAGAGAACATTTGCAAACCCATATTTTTCATGACTGCGATTTTTGGTTCCTCTTTATGCCAGAGTTACACAAACGAGTCTGTCTCCCCAGTCTCTGTTCTCGCAGAAAGGGATTTTCCTGCAGCTCACTTGCTCATATTTATAAATCATTGTCGATTCTTTTCAGTGCCTTAGACATTACTCATAAATGTCATTTTATTGAGAAGCAGGAATTCCTCCCTCTCTGCCGGGAAACTAAAATCATTGTTGACCCTGTTTCCGCTGTTAAACAGGTGAGTTTACCTGTCTCTGTGTGATCTACATGCCTTAGGGTTTGTCCATTCCGGGACTTTGATGTTTGAATTGACATTGGCTGGACTGTTGAATTACTCTGAGTGTCGATCTTCAATATTTCCGTTTAAATATATATTGTTCGGTTGTAACCATGAGTGGCAACAATGCTGCTGTGTGCAACTGACTGGCATTAATAGGCGAATGTAACCTGAGAGTCTCAGTGCAGGTTTCCTTTGTGTGTAAATCAGGCATCCAGTCAAGCGCTCAGCAGCCTCTACAAGAAGAACAGAAAACACCAGTTCTCACATGAAATGCGCGAAGCTTCGGTCGTTATTACAGCTAAAGATGATTTATGGATTATTTCCTCAACCTGTGCGGTCAGTAAGTTTTTCTGGACAGTTTCGTACAGTGTAAATATATATCTGCTTCTCTCCGGGCGATCTGAGATGTCAGTCCATTCGTTTCGACCTGTTTCTTAAACAGGCGGCTGTTCAGTGAAGTCACTGCCCAGAATATCCTGCTTTTACAATTTACTATTTATTCCAAGTGATCGCATTATTCAGACTGCCATAGCGTTGGAATCTGCAGCATCGGCAATTTAATGTTTTAGTTCAACATGGAAAGGTCTCTGACACAGTCCGAGGTCTGCCATTATTTCCGAGCTCAGGTTCATTTCATTGTTTCTGGTTAATGTTAATATTTAAGAAGAAGTTCAGTTCATTGGAAACCACAGCGGCCTCCAGATCCTGCGTCAGTTTTAATGTTCTAGGTTAGGTGTTGGTCACTTGTATTGTTTCTGCTACTTGGTTAGTTTTCAAGTGTTGGGTGAAGTGATTGTCACTTGGTCAGTTTAAGGATATTTGGTCTGTTTTGTTCCACTTGGTTTGGCACAGCTCACTTGGTCAGTTTCTCGAAGTTGGGTCAGTTAACGTCTGCTTGATTATGTGCAGGTGAAGTGTTCATGTTTCCGGAGATGGGTCTGTTAACACGCATTCGGCTAGTTGCTCACCTGTCAGCTTCTAGGTGCTGGGTAACTTTACGTGACCTGTGATAGATGATGGTTACTTGATTAGTTCAAGGAAGCTGGTTCAAATTAATGTGTTGGGTTCGGTTGTGATCAACTTATCAGTTTCCTCATACTGGCCCTGCTCACATGTATTGGCTTAGCTGATGGTCACTGCCCAGAATATCCTGCTTTGGAGTGCTGGCATAGTTTTCGTATCCCAGCTTGGTGATGTAAAGTTGGTAGTACCTGGGAATGTGTCAGTTTCAGTCTGCTTGTTTTGGTGATTTACAACTGACAGGTACTCATTGAGCTTTCTTGTACTGCGATGTCTGTGGTTAACATGGTCAGTTTCTGGGCGATGTGTCTGTTGATGCATCTGTAGCAGGAGATGATCAATTGATCAATTTATGTGTATTGGGACAGGTGATGTGTGATTGGTGAGGTGATGATCTCCAGGACAGTTTCTGGGTGCTGGTTAAGTTGATATTTGCTGTGTTTCATATTGATCCTTTCGTCAGTTTCTGGTACTGAGTACTGAGTTAGTTTATATGTGCTAATTAAGGAGATGTTTAATTGGTTAGTTTCTGGGTGTTGGCCAGTTTACCAGTAATAGATGATGTGCTGGTGACGCGGTCATTTTAAACTTTGTGGGTAAGTTTATGTGTGCTTGGTCAGATGATGTTAATGTCATAATTTCTGCATTCTTGGACAGTTTCCGTGTGATTGGTTCTGTGACCACCACTTGGTCCATTTCCAGCTGTTGGATCATGTAACTTGTGGTGCTTTAATTGATGATTATTTTCAGGATATATGGTCAATTTTTTTACATTGGATGAGTTGATAGTAACTTGTGCAGTGTGTTGGTGCAATTAACTTAAGCTGGGTTATATGATGGTCAATTGGTCAGTTTTAGGGCATTCGGTCAATTTACCTGCGTTGATATAAGTTATGATCACTAACATAAGGAATTGGAGCCGCATTGGGCCATTTGGCCAGTCGAGCCTGCTCTGCCATTCAACACAAGTATCCACCTCAACTCCACCTAACTCTACTTCCCCAAATCCCTTAACTCTGTTAGTTCCACAAAATATATTGTCCTCTATCTTGAATATAGTCAACGACTCAGCATCCACAGCCGTCGAGAAACCCAGAAACATAGAAACATGGAAAATAGGTGCAGGAGTGGGTCATTCGGACCTTCGAGCCTGCACCACCATTCAATGAGTTCATGGCTGAACATGCAACTTCAGTACCCATTCCTGCTTTCTCGCCAGACCCCTTGATCCCCCTGGTAGTAACATAAGAACAAAGAACATAAGCATTAGGAACAGGAGCAGGCCATCTAGCCCCTCGCGCCTGCTCCGCCATTCAGCAAGATCATGCCTGATTTGGCCGTGGACTCAGCTCCACTGACCCGGCCGCTCCCAATACCCTTTAATTCACTTATTGGTTAAAAATCTATCTATCTGTGATTTTAATACATTCAATGAGCTAGCCTCAACTGCTTCCCTGGGCAGAGAATTCCACAGATTCACAACCCCCTGGGAGAAGAAATTCCTTCTCAACTCGGTTTTAAATTGGCTCCCCCATATTTTGAGGCTGTGCCCCCGAGTTCTAGTCTCCCGTACCAGTAGAAACAACCTCTCTGACTCTATCTTGTCTATCCCTTTCATTATTTTAAATGTTTCTATAAGATCAACCCTCATCCTTCTGAACTCCAACGAGTAAAGTCCCAGTCTACTCAATCTGTCATCATAAGGTAACCCCCTCATCTCCGGAAACAGCCCAGTGAATCGTCTCTGTACCCCCTCCAAAGCTAGTATATTCTTCCTGAAGTAAGCTGAAAAAAATTGCACGCAGTACTCCTGGTGCGGCCTCACCAATGCCCTGCACAGTTGCAGCAGGACATCCCTGATTTTGTACTCCATCCGTCTCGCAATGAAGGCCAACATTCAATTCGTATTCCTGATTACCTGCTGCACCTGCAGAATAATTTTTTGGGATTCATGCACAAGGACCCCCAGGTCCCTCTGCTCCGCAGCATGTTGTAATTTCTCCCCATTCAAATAATATTCTCTTTTACTGTTTTTTTTCCAAAGTGGATGACATCACATTTTCCAACATTGTATTCCATCTGCCAAACATCAGCCCATTCGCATAACCTATCGAAATCTCTTTGCAGCCTCGCTGTGTCCTCTACACAACCCGCTTTCCCACGAATCTTTGTTTCGTCTGCAAATGTTGTTACACTACACTCTGTCCCCTCTTCCAGGTCATCTGTGCTTATTGCAAACAGTTGTGGTCCCAGTACCGATCCATGTGGCACACCACTAACTAACGATTTCCAACCCAACCCATTTATCCCGACTCTCTGCTTTCTGTAGCCAGCCAATTCTCGATCCATGCTAATACATTTCCTTCGACTCCACGTACATTTATCTTCTGCAGTAACCTTTTGTGATACATCTTATCGAATGCCTTTTGGAAATCTAAATACTCCACATCCATCGGTACACCTCGATCCACCATGCTCGTTATGTCCTCAAAGAATTCCAGTGAATTAGTGAAACATGATTTCTCCTTCATGAATCCATGTTGCGTCTGCTTGATTGCACTATTCCTATCTAGATGGCCCGCGATTTCTTCCTTAATGATAGTTCAAGCATTTTCCCCACGACAGATGTTAAACTATCCGGCCTATAGTTAACTGCCTTTTGTCTGCCACCTTTTTTGAACAGTGGCGTTACATTAGCTGCTTTCCAATCCGCTGGTACCTCCCAGAGTCCAGAGAATTTTGGCAGATTATAACGAATGCATCCGCTATAACTTCCGCCATCTCATTTAATACCCTGGGATGCATTTCATCAGGACCAGGGGACTTGTCTACCTTGAGTCCCATTAGCCTGTGCAGCACTATCCCGGAGTGATAGTGATTGTCTCAAGGTCCTCCCTTCCCACATTCCCGTAAACAGCAATATTTGGCATGGTTTTTGTGTCTGCCACTGTGAAGACCGAATCAAAATAATTGTTTTAGATATCAGCCATTTCCACATTTCCCATTACTAAATCCCCCTTCTCATCTTCAAAGGGACCAACATTGACTTTAGTCACTCTTTTCCGTTTTCTATATCGGTAAAAGCGTTTACTATCTGTTTTTATGTTTTGTGCAAGTTTATTTTCGTAATCTATCATTCCTTTCTTTATTGCTTTCTTATTCATTCTTTGCTGTCGTTTAAAATTTTCCCAATCTTCTACTTTACCACGAAACTTGGCCACCTTATACGCATTGGTTTTAATATGATACTCTCCTTTATTTCTTTGGTTTTCCACGGCTGGTTATCCCTTCTCTTACCGCCCTTCTTTTTCTCTGGAATATATTTTTGTTCGGCAATATGAAAGAGCTCCTTAAAAGTCCTCCACTGTTCCTCAATTGTGCCACCGTTTAGTCTGTGTTCCCAGTCTACTTTAGCCAACTCTGCCCTCATCCCACTCTAATCCACTTTGTTTAAGCATAGTACGCTCGTTTGAGACATTACTTCCTCACCCTCAATCTGTATTACAAATTCAACCATACTGTGATCACTCATTCCAAGAGGATCTTTTATCGGAGATCGTTTATTATTCCTGTCTCATTACACAGAACCAGATCTAAGATAGCTTGCTCCCTTGTAGGTTCTGTAACATACTGTTCTAAGAAACAAACCCGTATGCATTTTATGAATTCCTCCTCAAGGCTACCCCATGCGATTTGATTTGACAATCGTTATGCAGGTTAAAATCCCCCATGAATACTTCCGTTCCTTTTTCACATGCCTGCATTATTTCCTTGATTCGCTTGATTATTGCCCGCCCCACCATGACGTTATTATTTGGGGGCCTATAAATGACGCCCACCAGTGACTTTTTCCCCTTACTATCTCTAATCTCCACCCACAATGCTTCAACATTTGTTCATTAGCGCTAATATCATCTCTTACAACTGTCCTGATATCATCCTTTATGAACAGAGCTAACCCACCTCCTTTCCCTTCTTATCTACCTTCTAGGGTAGATAATTCCAATTCTTCACAACCCTTTGAGTGAAGACATTTCTCCTCATCGCAGTATTAAATGGCCGTCCCTTAATCTGAGAGAGTGACCTCCTGTTTTAGGTTCCCCAAACAGGAGGAACATTTACTCAGCATTAACCTTGTAAACCCACGTTTATATGTTATATATTTTTCTATGTTTCAATAAGATCACATCTCATTCTTCTAAACTCGAGGGAATATAGGGATAGTCTACTCAATATCAACACATAGGGCAATTCGCTCATCCCATGTACCAGTCAAGCGAACCTTCTTTGCACTCCCTCTTAGGCAAGTATATCTTTCCTTAGTAAGGAGTAATGTGAAAACATCCCATTTATTCCTACTCTCAGTTTTCTGTCCATAAAACAACCCTCAATCCATGCAAATATATATCCCAATCTCATGAGTCCTAATTGTGTGTAATAACCTTTTGTGCAGCACCTATCGCATGCTTCTTTGGAAATCCAAATAAACCACACCACTGAGACCCCCTTGTGCATCCTACTCGTTACATTTTCAAAAAAAGTTAACAGATTTGACAAACACGATTTCCCTTTCACAATTCCGTGCAGACTATGCCTCACCATATTAAGACATTTAAATCCAATCAACCATGTCTCTGAGAATGGATTCTGTCATTTTCCCTGCTATTGATGTCATGCTAACTGGACTATAGTTCCCAGTATTTTTCTCTTCCTTCTTTCTTAAATAAGTCGTTAGTTCCTTCTACATTAAAATCCTTAGGAACTATTCCAGAGTCTATGGAATTATATACGGTTAATATCAGTGAACCCACTATGACTGCAGCTACGTGCTTTAAAACCCTAGGATGTAGGTCGCTTGTTCCAGTGGATTTGCTGCCACTTACTCCTATTAATTTTTCCAGTCGTATGTATTTATTACACTAAGTTCCACATTCTTACTTATCCCTTGGTTCCCCCTTATTTCTGAAATTTTAACGTAGCTTTAGAACATAAGAAAGATAGAAACATAGAAACAGAGAAAATATGTGCAGGAGTAGGCCGTTCGGCCCTTCGAGCCTGCACCGCCATTCAATTAGTTAATGGCTGAACATGCAACTTCAGTACCACATTCCTGCTTTCTTGCCATACCCCTTGAACCCCCTAGTAGTAAGGACTTCATCTGACTCCTTTGTGAATATATTTTGTGAATTGACCTCAACAACTTTCTGTGGTAGACAATCCCACAGGTTCACCACTCTCTGGATGAAGAATTTTCTCCTCATCTAGGTCCTAAATGGCTTACCCCTTTTCCTTAGACTGTGACCCCTGGTTCAGGACTTCCCCAACATTGGGAAAATTTTTCCTGCATCTAACCTGTCCAAACCAGTCAGAATTGTAAACATTTCTATGAGATCCCCTCTCATTCTTCTGAACTCCAGTGAATACAAGCCCAGTTGATCAAGTCATTCTTGATATGTGAGTCCCGTCATCCGGGAATCAGTCTGGTGAACCTTCGCTGAACTCCCTCAATAGCAAGAATGTCCTTCCTCAAGTTAGGAGACCAAAACTGTACACAATACTCCAGGTGTGGCCTCACCAAGGCCCTGTACAACTGTCTGCCTCTGTGCTCATATCCCCTCGCTATGAAGGCCAACATGCCATTTGCCTTCTCAACCGCCTGCAGTACCTGCATGCCAACCTTCAAGGACTGATGTACCATGACACCCAGCTCTCGTTGCACCTCCCCTTTTCCTAATCTGTCGCCATTCAGATAATACTCTGTCTCTCTGTTTTTTCATCCAAAGTGGATAACCTCACATTTATCCACATTATGCTTCATCTGCCATACATTTGCCCACTCACCTAACCTATCCAAGTCGCTCTGCAGCCTCACAGCATCCATCTCGCAGCTCACACTGCCACTCAACTTATTGTCATCTGCAAATTTGGAGATACTACATTTAATCCCCTTGTCCAAATCATTAATGTACAATGTTAACAGCTGGGGCACCAGAACAGAACCTTGCGGTAACACACTAGTCACTGCCTGCAATTCTGAAAAGTAACCATTTACTCCAACACTTTGCTTCCTATCTGCCAACCAGTTCTCAATCCATTTCAGCACATTACCCCCAATCCCATGTGCTTTAATATTGCACATTAAGCTCTTGTATGGGACCTTGTCGAAAGCCTTTGAATGTGCAAATACAGCACATCAACTGGTTCTCCCTTGTCCACTCTGCTGGAAACATCCTCAAAAAATTGCAGAAGATTTGTCAAGCATTATTTTCCTTTCACAAATCCATGCTGAATTGGACCTATCATGTCACCTCTTTGCAAATGCGCTGCTATGATATCCTTAATAATTGATTCCATCATTTTACCCACTACCGATGCCAAGCTGAAGTGTCTATAATTCCCTGTTTTCTCTATTCTTCCTTTTTTTAAAAGTGGGGTTACATTAGCTACCCTCCACTCCATAGGAACTGAGACAGAGTCGATGGAATGTTGGAAAATGGCTGTCAATGCATCGGCTACTTCAAGGACACCTCCTTAAGTATTCTGGGATACAGGCCATCAGGCCCTGGGGATATATCGTCCTTCAATCCCATAAATTTCCCTAACATAATTTCCCGACTAATAAGGACTTCCCTCAGTTCCTCCTTCTTACTGGACCCTCTGACCCCTTTTATATCCGGAAGGTTGTTTGTGCCCTCCTTAGTGAATACCGAACCAAAGTAGTTGTTCAATTGATCTGCCAGTTCTTTGTTCCCAGTTATGACTTCCCCTGATTCTGATTGCAGGGGACCTACGTTGGTCTTTACTAACCTTTTTAACTTTAAATATCTATAGAATCTTTTCAGTCCATTTTAATGTTCCCTGCAAGCTTCCCCTCGTATTCAATTTTCCCTGCCCGAATCAAACCATTTGACATCCTCTGCTGAGTTCTAATTTTCCCCCTGTCCCCAGGTTCGTAGCTATATCTGGCCAATTTGAATGCCACTTCCTTGGCTTTAATACTGTCCCTGATTTCCCTTGATAGCCACGGTTGAGCCACTTTCCCTTTTTTATTTTTACGCCGGACAGGGATGTACAATTTGTGTAGTTCATCAATCCGGTCTATAAATGTCTGCCATTGCCCATCCACTGTCAACCCCTTAAGTATCATTCGCCAATCTATCCTAGCCAATTCACGCCTCATACCTTCAAAGTTACTCTTCTTTAATTTCTGGACACTGGTCTCTGAATTAACTGTTTCCTTCTCCATTCTAATGTAGAATTCCACCATATTATGGCCGCTCTTCCCCAAGCGGTCTCGCACAACGAGATTGCTGATTAATCCTCTCTCATTATACAACACCCAGTCTCAGATGGCCTCCCCGCTAGCTGGTTCCTCGACATATTGGTCTAGAATACCATCCCTTATGCACTCCAGGAAATCCTCCTCCACCGTATTGTTTCCAGTTTCCTTAGCCCAATCTATATGCATATTAAAGTCACCCATAAGAACATAAGGAATCGGAGTAAGATACTCCCTATGGCCCAAAGACCTTGCTCAGAAATTCAATAAGATCATGGCTGATCATCGACCTCAGCTCCACTTCCCCTCCAGACTTCCATATCCCTCGATTCCCCAAGACTTCCAAAATATATCTATCTCAGCTTGACTTCAAGCAGAGATTCAGCATCCACAAACCTCTGGGGCAGATAATTCAACAGATTTCCCACACTTTGTGTGAGGAATTCCTACTCCTCACTATTTAAATGGCCTTCCCCTTATCCTGAGACTGTGTTCCTAATTATATAAACTCGAGCTAGGGGAAACAACCTCTCAGCATCTACGATGTTAAGCCCCTTCAGGATATTGCACGTTTCAATGTGATCACCACCTATTCTTCTAAACTGCAGAGAGTATAGGCCCATTCTGCAGAATCTCTCAGCATAAGACAGCCTCTCATCTCAGGAAATAATCGAGTGAACCTCTGTTGTCCCATGTCTAAGGCAAATCTATACTTCCTTAGAAAAGGAGACCAAAACTGTGCACAGTCGTCCAGGTGTCGTCTCAGCAATGCCCTGCATAATGGTAGCAAGACTTCCATACTCTTGTACTCCAATCCCCTTGCAATAAAACACACATTTCCATTTGCCATTCTTGTTACTTGCTGCAGCTCTATGCTGGCTTTTTGTGTTTCTTTCACAAGGAAACAGAAAGCTCTCTGAAGACCAACATTGAAACGTGTCTTATCATTTAAAAAATATTCAGTTTTTCTAGGCTTTCCACCAAAATGAATAACCTCCCATTTCTCGACATTATGCTCCATCTGCAAGCATACTGCCCCTCACTAATTCTACCTGTATCCCTTTGCAGACACTTTGTGTTCCCATCACCGCTTACTGTCTCACCTAGCTTTGTATCATTAGCAAGCTTGGATACATTGCACTCATTCCCTTCATCGAGATCATTAATATAGATTGTAAATAGCTGAGTCCACAGCATTGATCCTTGCAGCACCCCACGAGTTGCAACCTACCAATCTGGAACACACGCGACTATCTCAATTCCCTGTTTTCTGTCCGTTAACCAATCCTCTATCCATGCTAATACATTACCTCCATTCCACTGATTCCTTATCTTGTGTAATAAACTTTAACGTGGCACTTTCTCGAATGTCTTTTGGAATTTCAAATATATGAAATCTTCTGGTTGCCCTTCATCCACAATTCTAGTTACATCCTCAAAAAACTCTGCTAATTTGTTAACACAATTTTCCTTACATAAAACCAAGTTAACGCTGCCTAACCTTGTTTTGATTATCTCAGTGGCCTGTCACCACGTCCTTATGATTGGATTCCAGCCTTTTCCCGATGACTGATGTCAGTCTAACTGGCATGTAGTTTCCTGTGTTCTCTCTCCCTCCTTTCGTTAATAGCGATGTTAAATTTGCTATATTACAATCCACAGGGACCGGTTTAGATTCTAGGGAATTTAGAAAGATTAAAATCAAAGCATCCATTAATTCTGCAGCCACCTCTCGGCTTTTAGCCCCAACAGCTTCTCCAGATATGTTTCCTCAACTTATATTAATTACACTGAGTTCCTCGCCTTTTGTTTCCCACCAATGTAAGTATGCTTTTTGCGTCTTGTACTCTGAAGACAGGTACAGAATATTTTTTTACATCTTCTGCCATTTCCTTACTGCTCATAATCATTTCTGCTGCCTCAGTCTCCAAGGGACCAATGTTTATCTTAACTACTCTCTTCATTTTTAAGGAATTGTATAAGCTCGCACAATATGCTTTTAAGTTTCCTGTTAGTTTTCTCCCATAGTCTATTGTTTCCCTTTTTATCAATAGTTTGGTCACCTTTTGTTCGTTTCTGAAATTCTCCCAATCCTCATGCTTACTACTATGTATCGCAACATTATTCGCCTCTTCTCTCAATCAAAAGTTATCCTTAACTTCTTTAGTTAGTCACGGATGGATCACTTCCACTATCGAGTTTTTGCTTCTCAATTGAATGTATTACTGTTGAAAATTATGAAATATTTATTTAAGCGCTGGCCACTGATTATCTATTGCCATAGCTTTTACCCTATTTTTCCAATCTACTTTCGCCAACACGATATTCATCGATATTCTTCTTTAAGTTCAAGAATCAAGTGTTGGAATTGGGCAAATCACTCTCCGAAGTAAAGCGAAATTCTATCGTATTGTGGACACTCTGCCTGATAGCATCCTTCACTATGAGATTGTTAATGAACATTGTCTCATTGCCGAATACAATACCCGAAATAGCCTGTCTCCTGGTTGGTTTCAATACGTAATGTATTGTAAAACTGACCGGAATGAATCCCAGAACTCGGCCTCCATACTAAAGTAAAAAATTTGATTTCTCCAGTCTATATGCAGATTAACATCCCCCACCATTGTTGCATTCTTTACAAGTTCCTACTATATCTTGGTTAATCTTCTGTCTAACGGTATAGCTGCTTTTCGGGCGCTATATCTTCCTCCCACCAGTGATTTCTGTCCCTTGTTATTCCTTAACTCCACCCATTCTAATTCTACTTCCTTATGTTCCAATCCAAGAACCTTTCTCACTTCTGTCCTTATTTCATTATTTATTACCAGGGATAGCCCCAGCCTTTAGCATTTTGCCTGTCTTTTCGAAACTTAAGTACTCTGGAACATGTAGTTTCCAACCTTGGACAACTTGCAACCACGTCCCATTAATGGACTTTGGATCAAACCCATTCATCTATATTTGAGCCACTATTTCAATCATTTTATTACAAACGGTATGTGTATTCAGATTAAGATTTGTTTCACCATTATTCCCTGCTTTGAAATTATTCTCTGCTGCACTGCTGCCATTGAAATCTTTGTCTTTTACTTTCATACTCTGCCTATTTTTACCAAAATAGCTAGGTCAATACCCATCCAGATATATCGCTGAATTCACTCACACTATAACTACCCATCCAGGTACATCATTGACCTCACTCATGCTGTCACTGCACATCCAGATACATCACTGACCTCACTCATACTTACACTGCACATCCAGGTACATCACTGACCATACTCATACTCTCACTACCCATTCAGATACATCTCTGACCTTACTCATACTGTCACTACCCATCCAGGTACATCACTGACTTCACTCATACTGTCACTCCCCATCGAGCTACATCACTGACCTATCTCATACTGTCACTGACCATCCAGATACATCTCTGACCTCACTCATACTGTCATTACACATCCAGGTACATCACTGACCTCACTCATACTTTCACCACCCATCCAGCTACAACACTGACCTCATTAATACTGTCACTACCCATCCAAATACATCATTGACCTCACTCGCACTGTAACCACCCATCCAGATACATCATTGACCTCACCACTACTGTCACTACCTATTCAGATACATCACTGACCTCACTCAGACTGTCACTACATATCCAGGTACATCACTGGCCTCACTCATTCTGTCACTACCCATCCAGATACATCACTGACCTCACTCATACTCTCACTGCGCAACCAGATACGTCACTGACCTCACTCATACTGTCACTACCCATCCATATACATCACTGACCTCACTCATACTGTCATTGCACATCCAGATACATCACTGACCTCACTCATACTGCCACTGCTGGGACCTCCCCAGCATCCAGGAGAGTTTGGTAAATTGCAATCAATGCATCAACTATCCCTGCTTCTACACCACTTAAGACCATAGGATGCATGCCATCATGTCCAGGGGATTCAGCCTCCTTTAGACCCATTATTTTGCTGAGTATCACCTCCTTAGTTATTGTGACTTTGTTAAGTTGGATATCTACTGTTGGGATATTTTTCGTGTACACTACCATAAAGTCTGATACAAAATAGTTGTTCAGAATTTCTGCCATCTACATATTCCCCATCACTAATTACCTGGTCTCGTCCACTGAGAGACCAACATTTGCTTTGTTGCATATTACTTATTTCTTGCTTCCAATTCATGTACACAACAATGATCCTTATTCTCTATATTCTCCTGAACAACTAGTCTACTAACCGGTTCAATTATTGGCCTTAAATTCGAGTTTTCACTTTAACTAACATTCCCTAACGTGGAACCTTATTTATTGCCTTCTGGAACTCCATATAAACTACATCCATAGACATTCCCTTGTTGATTATTTGTTTATTTCCTCAAAAAAAAATCACAAATGTTCGTTCGACATGACTGACATTTTTTGATACCATGTTGGCACTAACGAAACATTTACGTTTATCTAATTGCTCAATAACAATTGGTGGAAACCAGGAGATCTTGGCGTTTGTCATTTTTTCGTGATATTCATTTTTCTAATATTAGTTTCTTGCTTACATTAACTTTAGTGAGTTCCAGTCCTTGATCAATGAATCTTTTACCTGGAATTTCACGTAATGTATCGATGTCCCCACTGTGAGTGCGGACATAATTTAATTTATCAAAAGCTCCTCTATTTCATTGTTTTCATTTGAAAAATTACCCATATCTGTTTTAAAGGGCTCACATTTCTACTGCATCCTCTTTCCATACATAATAATAAAAATGCTTTGTTTTATTCTTGATATCCATCGCAAGTTTAATTTCTTATTACTTCTTTGCAGCTCTTGGTATCTTATATTGTCTGACTTTGCTGTTCGTTAAATCTCTGACAGTCCACTTGGACGAGACTATTATTACCACGTTTGTATGTTCTTTCCATTAGCTTGATGTTGTCTCCCATCTCTTCTATTCACCATTGTCCAGGAGTCCTGCTCCTGATCACTGATGCTGGTATATATTGGGGCAATCCCCTGGTACGGCCCCTGATCAGTAATGCTGGTATATATTGGGGCAATCCCCTGGGACCTGTCCCTGATAAATGAAGCTGGGATATATTGGGGCAATCCCCTGGGTCAGGCCCCTGATCAGTGAAACTGGTATATAGTGGGGCAATCACCTGGGTCCTGCTCCTGATCAATGATGCTGGGATATATTGGGCAATCCGCTGGGTCCTGCTCCTGATCAGTGATGCTGGGATATATTGGGGCAATCCATTAGGTCCTGCCCCTGATCAGTGATGCTGGTATATATTGGGGCATCCCGAGGGTCCTGCTCCTGATCAGTGATGGTGGGATATATTGGGCCAATCCCCTGATTCCTGCCCCTGATCAGTGATGCTGGCATATGTCGGAGCAATCTATTGGGTCCTGCTCCTGATCATTGATGCTGGTCTATATTGGGGCAATCCCCTCTGTCCTGCACCTGATCAGTAATGCTGGTATATATTGGGGTAATCCCCTGTGTCCTGCCCCTGATCAGTGATGCTGGAATATATTGGGGTAATCCCCTCTGTCCTGCCCCTGATCAATGATGCTGGTATATATTGGGGCAATCCTCTGTGTCCTGCCCCTGATCAATGATGCTGGTATATATTGGGGCAATCCCCTGCATCCTTCTCCTGATCAGTGATGCTGGTATATATTGGGGCAATCCCCTTCGTCCTGCCCATGATCAGTGATGCTAGTCTATATTGGGGCAATCAACTGAGCCGTGCACCTGATCAGTGATGCTGGTATATATTGTGGTAATCCCCTGGGTCCTGCTCCTGATCAGTGATGCTGCGATATATTGGGGCAAAGCCCTGGGTCCTGCTCTTGATCATTGATGCTGGGATATATTGGAGCAATCCCCTGGGTCCTGCTCCTGATCAGTGATGCTGGTATATATTGGGGCAATCTCATGGGGCCTACTCCTGATCAGTGATGCTGATGTATGTTGGGGCAATCCCCTGGCCCAATCCCCTGATCGGTGATGCTGGGATATATTGGAGCAATCCCCTTGGTCCTGCTCCTGTTCAGTGATGCTGGGATATATTGGGGCAACCCCATGGGTCCTGCTCCTGTTCAGTGATGCTGGGATATATTGCGGCAATCCCCTGTGTCCTGCTCCTGATCAGTGACAACGGGATATGTTGCAACTAATCTCCTGTTTGAGTGGTCAAACTCCAGCAAACTGCACAGTCAGGGTAAGGCTGAATCTTCTCTATCTGGGCAAGAAACATCTGGGGTGTGAAACAACTCCAGCAAAATGCACCAAAGGAGACTGTTATGAAATCACCTGTGGCACATGAGGTACCTCTATTGTGAAAACTGAAAAAGGACTCAAATCCTTTGGGGCAAAAACAGCGAGACATTTTTTTAAAAATGGGTGTTGGCAAAAAAAGCAGAATTTTCCCTTTTGCTCCCGGTTATGTAACGGCAGAAGCGGATTGACTGAGAGTTTTCTAATCTGCCCCATTTCAGTCATTGATCACTGGGGCAACCTTTTAACTTTCGGTGAAGAGATAAACCGGATGCTGTCGCATGGGCCAATGTTTCGAAAACCCTACTCGGTTTTGCTACCCATTTAAATCAATGGAAACGAAATTACTGAACTCTGCACAATCTATCTATCAGTCTGTCTAAATGTTTGTCTATATATGCATCTATCTCTATCTCACTATATCTCCATATCTCTATCTCTCTAAAAATCGATATCTATATATCAATACATTAGTCTCTCTCACTCTCTCGCTCTCTCTCTATATATATACACATGGCTGCCTCTCTCTCCTTATCTCACTCTCTGTGTCTCTCTCTATCTGTCCATAAAACTGTTTGTGTCTGATTGTCTGTCTCTCTGTCTGTCTGTCTGTCTATCTCTTTATCCATCCCTTTATCTCTATCAACCTCTTTCTAATAATTCCTGTAATGGGAGAAATTCCACTTACATCTCAAAGCTATTCATGACAGTCACTATGAATGGGCTGGTCGTGCAACTCACAATGTGATCTTCCACCTTGAAGTCGAGTAGGTATCTGAATGGAAGCGGATGTACCATGTGGGAACTCAGGGACACTTGCGGAGTCCCTGACGACTACGTGTGTGGGAAGTGTATCCGCCACCAGCTTCTGATGAACCGTGTTGCAGAATTGGAGCTGAAGGTGGATTCACTCTGGAGCATCCACGATGCTGAGAATGACGTGAGTAGCACATTTAGCGAGTTGGTCTTACCGCAGCTGAAGGGTCCACAGCCAGTTAGGGAATGGAAGACAAGTAGGAAGAGCAGTGCAAGGAAGCTCGTGCAGGGGTCCCTTGCGGTCTTCCCGCTGCAAAGCAGATAAACTGCTTTGAGTATTGTTGAGCGTTATGACGCATCAGGGGAGGGCAGCAGCAGCCAAGTGCATGGCACCGTGGCTGGCTTTGCTGCACAGGAGGGTAGGAAAAAGTGTGTGAGAGTGATAGTGATAGGGGATTTAATTGTAAGGGGAATAGATAGGCGTTTCTGCGGCCGCAACCGACACTCGAGGATGATATGTTGCTTCCCTGGTGCAAGGGTCAAGGATGTCTCGGAGCGGGTGCAGGACATTCTGAAAAGGGAGGGAGAACAGCCAGTTGTCGTGGTGCACGTTGGGACCAATGACATGGGTAAAAAAAAGGGATGAGGTCCTACGAGACGAATTTAAGGAGCTAGGAGCTAAATTAAAAAGTAGGACCTCAAAGTAGTAATCTCGGGATTGCTAACAGTACCACGTGCTAGTCAGAATAGGAATCGAAGGATAGCGCAGATGAATACGTGGCTTGAGCAGTGGTGCAGCAGGGAGGGATCCAAATTCCTGGGGCATTGGAGCCGGTTCTGGGGGAGGTGGGACCAGTATAAACTGGACGGCCTGCACCTGGGCAGGACCGGAAGCAATGTCCTCAGAGGAGTGTTTGCTAGTGCTGTTGGGGAGGAGTTAAACTAATATGGCAGGCGGATGGGAACCAATGCAGGGAGACAGAGGGAAACAAAATGGAGACAGAAGCAAAACACAGAAAGGTGATGAGAAAAAGTGAAGAGCAGAGAAACCCAAGGCAAAAAACAAAAAGAGCCAATTTACAGCAAAATTATAAAGGGTCAAAGTGTAATAAAAAGGCAAGCCTGAAAGCTCGGTGCCTCAATGCGAGTAGTATTCGGAACCGAGGTGAGGGCTCTGAGCTAGTTAGAGTGGGTGAGAGCGCAGATGAACAGGACCCCAAGAAAGAATGCAAAAGGCAGGAGGCAACGGAGTGGAGTAGCACTGGGGTAAGTGGGAACCACAAGGTAATAGGAAGGGACAATATGTATGAATATAAAGGGGCTGCAGGAGGGGTCAAAACTAAAAATCATGCTTTAAAAATTAGTATTAAAACACTTTACATAAACGCACGCAGCATTCGAAATAAAGTAAATGAGTTGATGGCACAAATCATGACAAATGGGTATGATTTCGTGGCCATTACAGAAACGTGGTTACAGGGTGGCCAAGACGAGGAATTAAACATACAGGGGTATCTGGCAATTCAGAAAGATAGACAAGAAGGGAAACAATGTGGGGTAGCTCTGTTAATAAAGGATGATATCATGGCAGTTGTGAGAGATGATATTTGCTCTCATGATCAAAATGTTGAATCATTTTGGGTGGAGTTTAGAGATAGTAAAGGGAAAAAGTCACTGGTGGCGTAGTTTATAGGCTCCAAAATAATAACTTCATGGTGGGGCAGGCAATAATCAAGGGCATAATCGAGGCATGTGAAAAAGGAATGGCAGTAATCATGGGGGATTTTAACCTACATATCGATTGGTCAAATCAAATTGCACGGGGTATCCTGGAGGAGGAATTCATAGAATGCACAATGGATTGTTTCTTAGAACAGTATGTTACAGAACCTACAAGGGAGCAAGCTATCTTAGATCTGGTCCTGTGTTCTGAGACAGGAATAATAAACGATCTCCGAGTCAAATATTCTCTCGGAATGAGTGATCACAGTATGGTTGAATTTGTAATACAGATTGAGTGTGAGGAAGTAGTGTCTCAACGAGTGTACTATGCTTAAACAAAGGGGACTATAGTGGGATGAGGGCAGAGTTAGCTAAAGTAGACTGGAAACACAGACTAAACGGTGGCACTATTGAAGAACAGTGGAGGACTTTTAAGGAGCTCTTCATAGTGCTCAACAAAAATATATTCCAGTGAAAAGTAAGGGCGGTAAGAGAAGGGATAACCAGCCGTGGATAACCAAGGAAATAAAGGAGAGTATCAATTAAAAACAAATGCGTATAAGGTGGCCAGGGTGAGTTGGAAACTAGAAGATTTGGAAAATTTTAAACGACAGCAAAGAATTAATAAGAAAGCAGTAAAGAAAGTAAAGAGAAATTACGAAAGTAAACTTGAGCGAAACATAAAAACAGTTAGTAAAAGCTTTTACCGATATATAAAACGGAAAAGAGTGATTAAAGTAAATGTTGGTCCTTTAGAAAATGAGAATGGGGATTTAGTAATGGGAAATGTGGAAATGGCTGAGACCTTAAACAAATATTTTGCTTCGGTCTTCACAGTGGAAGACACAAAAACCATGCCAACGATTTCTGGTCAAGGGAATGTGGGAAGGGAGGATCTTGAGACAATCACTATCACTAGGGGGGTAATGCTGGACAGGCTAATGGGACTCAAGGTAGACAAGTCCCCTGGTCCTGATGAAATGTATCCCAGGGTATTAAGAGATGGTGGAAGTTAGAGCAGATGCATTCGTTATAGTCTACCTAAATTCTCTGGACTCTGGGGAGGTACCAGCGGATTGGAAAGCAGCTAATGTAACGCCTCTGTTTAAAAAAGGGGGCAGACAAAAGGCAGGTAACTATAGGCCGGTTAGTTTAACATCTGAAGAGGGGAAAATGCTTGAAACTGTCATTAAGGAAGAAATAGCGGGACATCTAGATAGGAATAGTGCAATCAAGCAGACGCAGCATGGATTCATGAAGGGGAAATCATGTTTACCTAATTTACTGGAATTCTTTGAGGATATAACGAGCATGATGGAAAGAGTTGTACCGATGGATGTGGTGTATTTAGATTTCCAAAAGGCATTCGATTAGGTGGCAAACAAAAGGATACTGCAGAAGATAAAGGTACGTGGAGTTAGAGGAAATTTATTAGCATGGATCGAGAATTGGCGTTCGAACAGAAAGCAGAGAGTCGGGATAAATGGGTCCTTTTCAGGTTGGAAATCGATGGTTAGTGGTCTGCCACAGGGATCAGTGCTGGGACCACAACTGTTTACAATATACATAGATACATAGATGACCTGGAAGAGGGGACAGAGTGCTGTGTAACAAAATTTGCAGATGACAAAAAGATTAGTCGGAACGCGGGTGGTGTGGAGGACACAGAGAGGCTGCAAAGAGAATTAGATAGGTTAAGCGAATGGGATAAGGTTTGGCAGATGGAATACAATGTCGGAAAATGTGAGGTCATCCACCTTGGAAAAAAAAAACAGTAAAATGGAATATTATTTGAATGCGGAGAAATTACAACATGCTGAGGTGCAGAGGGACCTGGGGGTCCTTGTACATGAATCCCAAAAAGTTAGTTTGCAGGTGCAGCAGGTAATGAGTAAGGCGATGGACTGTTGACCTTCATTGCGAGAGGGATGGAGTACAAAAGCAGGGAGGTCCTGCTGCAACTGCATAGGGTATTGGTGAGGATGCACCTTGAGTACTGCGTGCAGTTTTGGTCACCTTACTTAAGGAAGGATATACTAGCTTTGGAGGGGGTACAGAGACGATTCACTAGGCTGATTCCTGAGATGAGGGGGTTACCTTATGATGATAGATTGAGTAGACTTGGTCTTTACTCGTTGGAGTTCAGAAGGATGAGGGGTGATCTTATCGAAACATTTAAAATAATGAAAGGGATAGACAAGATAGAGGCAGAGAGGTTGTTTCCTCTGGTGCGGGAGATTAGAACTAGGGGGCACAGACTCAAAATACGGGGGAGCCAAATAAAACCGAGTTGAGAAGGAATTTCTTCTCCCAGAGGCTTGTGAATCTATGGAATTCTCTGCCCAAGGAAGCAGTTGAGGCGAGCTCATTGAATGTATTCAAATCACAGATAGATAGATTTTAACCAATAAGGGAATTAAAGATCATGGGGAGCGGGTGGGTAAGTGGAGCTGAGTCCATGGCAAGATCAGCCATGATCTTTTTGAATGGTTGAGCACGCTCGAGGGTCTAGATGGCCTACTCCTGTTCCTAATTCTTATGTTCTTATGTTCTTATGTTAACTTGTCGAGTGGAGAATGGAGAACCAGTTGATGTGGTGTATTTTGACTTTCAAAATGCTTTTGACAAGGTCACAGCATGAAATTGGTGTGCAAAATAAAAGCGCATGGTATTGGGGGTAATGTACTGACGTGGATAGAGAACTGGTTGGCAGACAGGAAGCAGAGATTCGGGATAAACGGGAACTTTTCAAAATGGCAGGCAGTGACTTGTGGAGTGCCGCAGTGCACAGTGCTGGGACCCCAGCGCTTTACAATATACATTAACGATTTAGATGCAGGAATTGAGTGTAATAGCTCCAAGTTTGCAGATGAAACTAAACTGGGTGCGGTCTGAGCTGTGAGGAGGATGCTAAGAGGCTGCAGAGTGACTTGGACAGGTTCGGTGAGTAGGCAAATGCATGGCAGATGCAGCATAATGTGGATACATGTGAGGTTATCTACTTTGGGGGTAAAAAACACGAAGGCAGAATATTTTCTCAATGGCGGCCGATTAGGAAAAGGGGAGGTGCAACGAGACCTGGATGTCATGGTTCATCAGTCACTGAAAGTGGGCATGCAGGTACAGCAGGCTATGAAGAAGGCAAATGATAGATTGGCCTTCAAAGCTGGGAGATTTGAGTATAGGAGCAGGGAGCACTTACTGCACTTGTACAGCGCCTCAGTGAGGCCACACCTCGAATACTGTGTTCAGTTTTGTTCTCCTAATCTGAGGAAGGACGTTCTTGCTCTTGAGGGGGTGCAGCGAAGGTTCACCAGTCTGATTGCAGGGATGGCTGGACTCTCATATGAGGTGAGACTGGATCAATTGAGACTTGAGTAACTGGAATTTAGAAGGATGAGAGGGGATCTCATAGAAACGTATATGATTCTGATGGGACGGGACAGGTTAGATGCGGGAAGAATGATCCCGATGTTGGGGAAGTCCAGAACCAGGGGACACCGTCTCCGGATGAGGGTAGGCCATTTAGGGCTGAGATGTGGAGAAACTTCTTCACTCAGAGTGTTGTTGGCCTGTGGAATTCCCTGTCGCAGAGAGTTGTTGATGCCAGTTCATTGGATATATTCAAAAGGGATTTAAATATGGCTCTTATGGCTAAAGAGATCAAGGGGTCTGGAGAGAAAGCAGGATAGGGGTACTGAGGTGAATGATCAGCCATGACCTTATTGAATGGCGGTGCATGCTCGAAGGGACGAATGGCTTATTCCTACACATATTTTCTATTTTTCCATGTTTCAGTCGGCATGGCTTCTCAAGCTGCCAAGTTTTCCTGCAGAAGAAACACTCTGCCTTCACATATGGACAACTTTGGGCAATGTGTTGTCCCAGGCACCGAAGCCACACATTCAGTGCTCTGTTACCATTGCCAGTTGCTGAGACATCTGGGCCCAAATGCCTTTTACTTGTAACCTGCAGGCGATCACTTCGGTTGTTTGTGGACTGCAAATAGAGCGAAATTGTTGAGAATATTGGTCGGCCATGTCCATTGATACAGCTGTCTGAAAACCTATTTGAAAAAACAAATTAGGAGTCGTTAATAACTTTCTTCTGATCGCATCATTTTTATCCCACAAACAGATCAGTCACGCAATGTTTCGTCCTGAAACTTTTTGAAATTACGGTAAATAGATAGTTTTTATATGTTACAATGTATTCACTGATACTTTCCATGGTTAACTGATCTCGGATTCTGAAACGATAAAGTTGAGCAATTTCTAGGAGCTCAGGACTGTAGTGCTGTTCTAACTTAGTGAGAATCGGCTTAAGTGATGTGGCATTTGGCTTGACAGGCACAAGGACATTTATCAGAGTTCCACACATCGCGGACCCTGCTCCAGTTAAGAAAATAGACCCTTTTCTGTCAAACATCACCCGCTTAGTTTTTTCATCATTAGACACTTCGATGATACTATTTGCAGTGCAGAACATTTCGAGCAGCTCCACATACGCTCCAAAACCTTCACCGTCGAGTTACAACTCCCACAAGTGTCCTATTATCGCATAGGTGCGGCCATCTGGACACTGGCACTTCAGCCAAGTGTGCTTGTACTTTACCTTGGATTTTTGCTGTTAAGCAAAAGAGAGAAGCTATTAAAGTCTGTGTAGTTGGCGTAATCATCCCCCAACATAAATTTCAGCTAGGTTATCCGTATATCCTGTCATTCATCGGCAATGTTATGTTTTCGGTACAACCTCACAAAAACACACAGAATTTAAAATGGCAGATAGCTTCAGGAAACCAGCCACGTGACTCTCTCTTTAATGTTGTCAGCAACAATGACTGCAATGCCACAGAACTACACTGGGTGGAGCTATAAATATTAGATTACCAATCTCGGAGGAGTTGAGATGCTATTTCTCATATACAATTCGGAGGCAGTTCTACAAGTGCTTTTGCTGCCATGGAATGTGGTTTTGGGTGCACATCAGTCAAGAAGTGCAGGGAAAAACCGAATAGAAAATTGAGGGCACAAAACATCAGAACATAAGAGATAGAAGCAGGGGTAGGCCATACGGCTTATCGAGCCTGCTCCCCCATTTAATACGAACATGGCTGATACAATCAAGGATTCAACTTCAATTTACTGCCCGCTCCCCATAACCCCTTAATCTCGTTCCCTCATAGGTTAAGATATTGCAACATGACTAGCAACCGCCACCCCCCTCCCCGCCCCCGCCGCCCCCGCGAGGATATTGGTCCCGGCTCGGTTGATGTGCAAATTGTCCGGCTTGTACAGGACCAATCTCCCCCAGAAATGCTCCCAATGCTTCAGGAAACTAAAGACCTGCCTCAAGTACAATCTCTCCAGCCAAGCATCCATCTGCTCTAACCTTGTATTTCTGTATTCAGTAGCTCATGGCAATGACAGTGATCCGCTGGTTATTGTCCTTGAGGACCTGTTTTTTAATGACTCTCCTGGCTCCCGAAACTATGCCTGCAGTACCTGATCCCAATTTCCAGCGACATTATTGCTCCTGATATGGACCAGCCTCTGGCTGTTCAACCCGCTCCCTACAGAATGCCCTGTCTGCTCACCTAACGTTGAATCCCGTAACACTATAGCTCTTATATTTTTCTTCCCCCCATACTGCTGTGGATTTGGCTCTGGCTGCATTCCCCAGAGCCACCATCGTCTTCACCAGTACTCAGAACAGTGTACTAATTGGAGAGCTAGATGGACTGAGGGCACTCCTGCACGAGCTGCCTAGTTGTCCTTTCCTGTCCGGCAGTCAGCCAATCCCTACCTGACTGTACACTCTTAAGCTGCGAGGTTACCACCTCTAGAAAAGTGATATCCACGTTGCTCTCACTCTCGGATACATCGCAGTGACTGCAGCCTCCGCTCAAGGCTCAAAACATGGAGCTCGAGTTTGTGCAGCTGGAGACAACTCCTGAACACATGGTCATGCAGGCTGAGCGAAGCATCCATGATTTCCTACATGCCATACGATGTGCAATCCAAGGGACTGTGCGGCCCTGCCATCCCACTCGTTCGACTCAGAACTATCATGTAGAACTTAACACTAAATCTTACCAAAACGCACTCAGCAATTACTCAGCAAACAGCTCATTTACTGAATTAGTTCGCCTTAGATAAGAGCTATGTTTTTCAATCACAATGATGGGAACTCCTACTTACAGAGGTTCCATTATTGTGAATGAGAACATACTTTATCTGGATTGACTGCTCAGGCCCATTTTACTCCACCTCCAGCTTATGGATGTCCAGACGTGTATGCATAGTGTGTGTAAGCCTCCGGACCTGGTCCTCTGATGGCAGCAGCAGGAACAGGTAGGTGTGGATCTTTTTTCCTTTTTCTATCATTTGTCCGCAGCAAGACGTCGACCAGGATTTCTTGGCCAGTATGATCACAGGCCAAATATGGAAGAAGCGGTGCTGAATCTAGTTCAGGGAACAGACGGAATGTTTGGGGAGTAAATTTGGGGAACAGTGAACATAATATCATTTGAAATTGAAGAAGGATATGGAAAAGGACAAGGACCCTTCAAGCATAACAATACTTAATTGAAGAAGGTCTAAAGTCAGTGAGTTTAAACTGGATCTTGCACAGATGATTTGAAATTAAAACTTAGTAGACAAAGCAGTTATTGAAAATGGGTGGCTTTCAAAGAGCAGATAGTTCTAGAGAAGCATCGACACGTTCCCATGAGCCGAAGGAAAAGGCTTCCAGAACTAAAATTCCCTGGCCAAAGAAATAGAGCTAAAAATGTGACAGAAAATTGAGGTTTAAAAAAATGTAAGGTACATAATACAGCAGAGAACGATGCTGAATTAGAAAGTATGATGACTATCTAAAACAGGGAATCAGAGCCGAAATGAGAGAGAATGAGAGCAGATTTACAGCTAACATAAAAGGAAATCCAAAGTATTTTATAAACGTGCAACTACTACAAGGGTAGTCAAAGGAAGCATGGTGCTGATCAAGGAACAAAAAGGAGATATGCCTCTGCAGGCAGAGGTACAAATTGTGTATGTTTCACCTGTCTTTACTAGAATATAGGAGGCTGTGAAGTCGGGTTTTTGTTTAGGATAAAAATAGATAATGCAGAAGTATTTGAAAGTTGGCTGTCCTGAAGGTAGAAACCTCACCCGGTTTGGAGGAGGTGCATCCTTATTTACAGAGGCAACTAAGATTTGAATTTTCAGAGGATCGTGCCACAATATTTCAATCTTCCTTAGATATGGTATTGGTGCAAGAGGACTGGAGGATTACACATGTTATACCCATGTTTAAAAAATCCAGCTCAGTCAGATTAACATCGGTGAAGCAAAATGTTTCGAGACAATAATCTGGTACAACGTTAATTGGCATTTGGAAAAGTATAGGCTAATAAATGAACACCAGCAAGGATTTGTTCTGGGCAAATCGTGTTAGAGAAACTTGATGGAGTTATTTGATGATATAATGTAGAGGGCTGTTGAGGGCAGTGTGGTTGATGTTGTGTATAAATAAATTAAACATGCGTTTGCCAAGAACCACAATGTTGAGTTGCTTGCAAAATTGCAGTCCTTGGAATTAAAGGAAGTTGAGCATTGTGGATGAAGTATTAGCTAAAGGATCGAAAAGAAAATGCTGCGTTGAATGGATGTATTTTTCAGACAAGAGAGAAGTATATTGTCTTGCTCCCCGGTGATCGGAATTTGGGATACCGCTGTTTTAGAAATGTAACCAGAGTAATGCTCACAATATTTATCAGCCGAGTAGTAAATTACTCCTCAGATACAACTCATGAGGAAGGTAAAATTATGAAGAACTCCTATTTCAGTAGTTGATTTGCAGGAGTCAGTAAACTAACCAGAGATTTTCTCTGGAAAAGTGAACTCACGGTATTGCCGATGAGTGTATCTTTTCCCAGCTAAAGTCCATTACATAGAATCACAGCCCATCCGGCAGAAATCCATGAACACAGACAGCAATATACCACAATAAATAATTGTCACTGTTCATATTTCATATCCTTTAATTTGATTCTAAATGTATGATGACAGCAAAGGATTTTCTGCAAAAGGCAGCTGCTCCAAGTTTAAAAAACACATCAAACACAATCTCAATCCAATCATCTCCGTTTGCCTTATACACGACATGATTACAGGGACTCAGTGGCGAGGGGACCGGGATTAAATGTGGGAGCAAATTGTAGCCATTACATGTGGCCATGTTCCATTTACCTCGTAATTTTATAAGCTTAGAAATAGAGTGAAGGGATATCTCATCCCTTTCTCCAGCTCCTCTCTAAACTTACTCTGGGGCACGGCATAAATAAAAGTGTTTGTGCAGCAACTCAGGAGCTGAACCATATACTCGAGTTCATGTATAATGATGGTGAGGTCAGCACTAGGGAACTGGCTCACCAGAACAATTCGAGAAAACATCGTAGCCACCAGGAGCAGAGACCATAGAAGCATAAAATTAGCCTAGATCACCAAAAGTGAAGTCATAGATTTTCTTCTTATTTATGTCACTGGATCACTGGGAGTCTCCCCACTGACCCGATCTCCCAGTAGATTGCGAACTATAATGCTCACTAAAATGTGTCTGACTGTTAACACATTGAGCATCAGAATCAGAATAAATGGAACACGCGGGTGAAAATATAAAGTAGAAATTCAATTGCTGTCCATACCCGTGAATATATAATATTGCAGTTCATAACACAGAACCAGGGAGTGCTCTGAAGCAAGCAGTGTTCTGTGAACATAAAATGACAGAAAATTTTCTTCACACAGAACAACACAGTCATTGTTCCAATAATCACAGCCGCATATTTCTCGGTGCAATATTTTATATTCAACTTCTGAAAATAAATGGCCACAAATCGATCAAATGTGAAATCGACAGTGAAGCAGAGTGAGCAGTCTGGCCTGCATAAATTAGGATGGTGTGGATATTACACACGGGAATGTCGAGCAGAAACCAAAATGTGTTATCATAAACAATGGGAATGCGCCTCAGTATCAGGTCGAGGATAATGACCAGTAGTTCCGTCGCTGCCAGGGCCACCAGGTACCCAGTGACACATTTGGAGAGACCAAATTTTACCCGAGGAAGGATCACAATCGTCACTATGTTAACTGTACAAAAGGGGACAAACAGGAAAATTATACATCAGAATGGGAGCAGCAATATCTGTGTTGGATCCATGGGTGTAAGTTACTGAAAACTCGCCACATCCCGTGAAGGAATCCTTTGTGACACAACTTCATGAGAGAGGTAATGTTTCAATTCAACTACCAGTAATGATTTGAGATGTCCTTGTCTGAGCAAATTGGATAGATAAACACCAAATTCAAATGGTTCTGTTCATTCAGAAATGTCCAGCAATGGAATGTGTCCTTCCCTGACATGCAGATAATAAATGCACTCACAGGCGGACAAACCCTGATTTTTCCACAGGAGGTCCCAGAGTCAAATCTGGGCCAGGTCAGAAATATTGGAATCAATGACACGTGGATATGGTGTGGTATATCTCCTTGAGTCCAGCTGCTAATAGTGACTCTGAGAAATGGTGGTTGATCCCCAGTCTCCTGCTCCTGCTCAGTGACCTGGGATATGCTAAGGTTGTAATCCCTTCTGTCCTGGTGCTGATCACTGTTCCTGAGAGATTGTGGAGCTATTGATATAAATATAGTAATAGGAATGTTCAACCACTCCACACTGTTCCTCTATTTAATGAGATCATGGCTGATCTGTATCCAAACGCCATTCATCTGCCTCGGTTCTATGTCCCTAAATACCCCCATATTATTCTGTTCTGCCCACTCACTTAATCTATCAATGTCTCCCTGTAATGTTATGCAACCGACTACCTCATAAATCTTTGTTTCTTCGGCAATCGTTAATATATGGCTCTCTATTGTGTTCTTGAAGACATTGACGATTATAAGTGATCTTTCATAACAACTTAAGAGCCAAAGAAATAGGAGCATGTGAAGTCCATATGGCCCATCGAGCCTGCTCCGCAATTTATTACGACCCTGGCTGAATAGATCATGAACTCAACTCCACTTCCCTGCCTGCTCAACAGAACAGCTTATTTCCTGATCGGTTAAGAAACTGTCTATCGCTCTCTTAAATGTATTCAATTACCCAGCTTTCAGAGAAAGGTTATGCCCCCTATTTCTCGCTATCAGTGGAAACATCCAAGATACATCCATCTTGTCAAGCCGCTTCATAGTCTTAAACGTATTGATAAGATCACGTTCATTCTTCAGAATTCCGATGAGTAGAGGCCCAACGTCCTCAACATTCCTTCATAATCAACCCCTCATTTCAGGAATCAACCTAGTGAACTTTCTCTGAAATTCCTTCAAAGCAAGTATATCCTTTCGTAAATATGGAAACCAAAACTGCACGCATTATTCCAGATGATGCCTCACCAATACCCTGTATATCTGTAGCAAGATGGCCCTGCTTTATACTCCATTCCCTTTGCAATAAAGGCAAAGATTCCATTGGCCTCCCTGATCACTTGCTGTACCTGCATACTAACCTTTGGTGAATCATGCATAGTACCCCCATGTCCCGCTGTTCTGCAGCACATTGAAATATTTCTGCATTTAAATACAACTTTCTCTTTGATTTTTTTTGCCAAAATGCATGATCTCACACTTTCCTATATTATGCTCCATCTGCCAAAATGTTGTCCACTCACTTAGCCTCCTCACACATTGCTTTTCCCCCCATCTTGTTCTCATCATTAACCTTGGCTACGTTACACTCGGTCCGTTCTTTCAAGTGATTGATATAGATTGCAAATAATTGGTGTCCCAGCACTGATCCCTGCGGCACCCCACTAGTTACTGTTTGGCAACCGGAGAATGAACAATTTATCCCGACACTCTTTTTTTCTGTTAGGTAGCGAATCCTCTCTCCATGCTAATATATTTCTTCCCGTGAAATGTTATCATATTCAGTAACCTTGTATGTGGCACCTTGTCAAATGCCTTCTGGAAATCCAAATACACAACAACCACTGGTTCCACTTTATTACATCCTTAAAGAATTCCAGCAAATTTGTCAAACATGTCTTTACTTCACAAATCCATACTGACTCTGCTGACCGAATTTTGATTTTCAAATGTCCTGCGACTGCATCATTAATAATGGACTCCAACATTTTCCCAACTACAGATATTAGGCTAACTGGTCTATAGTGTCCTGATTTTTGTCTGCCTCCCTATTTAAATAGAATCGTCGCATTTGCAGCTTTGAAATATGCTCGGACTTCCCCTCAATCCAACGAATTTTGGTAAATTACAGCCAATGCATCCGCTATCCCTGCCGCTATTTCTCTTAATACCCTAGGATGCAAGCCATCAAATCGAAGGAATGATCCGTCTTTAGTCCCATTATCTTACTGAGTTCCACCTCCTTAGTGATTGTGATTGTGTTAAGTTCCTTCCCACCCCCCACCCAGCCCCTCCGCACCCCCTAAGGCACCTTGACTATCTACTGTCTGAATACTGTAAGTGTCCGAAACCGTAGAGGCTGATATAAGATATGTGTTCAGATTTCTGATATCTCCATGTTTCCCATTACTAATTCCCCGTTCTCCTCTTCTAAGGGACCAACATTTATTGAGCCACTCTTTTCCTGTTTATGTTCCTATATCTTGCTATCTGTTTTTATATTTCGTGCTACTTTAATTTCATAGTCTTCCTTTTCCCTTTCTTCCCTTTCTTAATCATTTTTTTAATCATTCTTTGCTGGCTTTTAAAAGCTTCCCAATCTTCTGTCCTCCCATTAGTTTTGGCCAATTTGTTTGCCCATGTTTTTCAATGGATACCTTCCATTTTGTCTTGAGTTAGCCACGGATGGCTATCTTTTCGTTTACACCCTTTTCTGCTCACTGGAATATATTTTTCTTGAGAGTTGTGAAATATCTCCTTAAATGTACGCCACTGTTGATCAACCGTCCTATTTTCCCAGTCCACTTTAGCCAACTCTGTCCTCGTACCTTCACTGCAAACTTTATTTAAGCTTAGTCCGCTGGTTTGAGATCCAACTTTCTCACCCTCCATCTCAATTTGAAATTCAACCATGCTATGATCACTCATTCCAAAGAGATCCTTTACTCAGAAATTGCTTATTAATCCTTACCCATTACAGAGGAGCAGATCCAAGATACCCTGCCCCCTGGTTGGTTCCATTACATACTGCTCAAGGAATCCGTCACTTATGCACTCTATGAACTCTTCCGCAACTCTTACTGAGTCCCACCTCCTTAGTGATTGTGATTGTGAGCTCTTCCTCAAGGCTACCTTGACCAATTTGATTTGTCCAATCAGTATGGAGGTTAAAATCAGCCATGATTATTGCTGTTCCCTTTTTACAAGCCACCACTATTCCCAGCTTTATGGTCCGACACAACAGAGTCGCTACTCTTAGCGAACTATAGACTACGCCCACCAGTAACCTTTTTCCACTTATTATTCCTTATCTCTTCAAAACCATTTCAAGATCCTGATCTTTTGAGCCAATTTCGTTCCTCACTGTCGCAGTGCGTCCATTATTTATCAATAGAGCTACCCCGACTCCTCTTCCTTTCTGTCTGTCCTTCCGGTCATATTCATTTGTATTTATTTGTATCAACTCATCTATTTTGTTACGAACGCTACGTACATTTAGACTAGGGACTTTTAAATTTGTTCATTTACCCTATTTTCCTGCTTGTTTCCTCTCTCCTTCAAAATCACTTTCTTGATTTTTACTTTTTAATTCAAGCTCCACTCCCTACTGAATCAATTTTCAGATTCCCATCCCCCTCCCAAGCGCATTTAAACTCTCCCCAACGGCAATCGCAACGCCCGCCCCACCCCGCCCCAGTGCCCTCCGCCGCGAGGAAATTGGTTCCGGCTCTGTTGAGGTGCAACCCGTCTGTCATGTACAGGTCCCACCTCCCCCAGAAGCGTTCCGAATGCCTCAGGAATCGAAAGCCCTCCCACGTGTACCATCTCTCCTGCCACGTGTTCATCTGCTCTATTCTCCTATTTCCCCTTCACAAATCCATGTTGAAGCGGCCTGACTGAATTATGCTTTTCCGAATGTCCTGCTACTGCTTCTTCAAAAATGGACTGCAACATTTTCCCAACCAGAGATGATAGGCTCACTAATTCCGCATCACTAATTCCCTGCTCTCGTCAACTGAGAGACCAGCATTTGCTTTGTTGCATATCACTAATCTCTTCCTTCCAATTCATGTACACACCTTTGATCATTATTCTCTATATTCTCCTGAACAACCAATCTATGAACCAGTTCAATTATTTGCCTGCCATTTGTCTGCCTTCTTTTTTAAATAGGAGCGTTAGAGTTGCAGTTTTACAATCTGCTGGGCGCTCTCCTGCATCCATATGATTTTGGTAAATTACAACCAATGCATCAACTATCCCTGCTACTACGCCTCTTAAGACCCCAGAATGCAAGCTATCAGGTGCAGGGGATTTAGCCGCCTTTAGTCCCATTATAGTGCTCAGTACCACCTCCTAAGTGATTGTGACTGTGTTAAGTTACTCACCCTTATAGCCCCTTGGCTATCTACTGTTGGGATATGTTTAGCGTACTCAACCATAAAGACTGATACAAAATAGTTGTTCAGAATTTCTGCCATCTCCATGTTCCGCATCACTAATTCCCTGCTCTCGTCAACTGAGAGACCAGCATTTGCTTTGTTGCATATCACTAATCTCTTCCTTCCAATTCATGTGCACACCAATGATCATTATTCTCTATATTCTCCTGAACAACCAATCTATGAACCAGTTCAATTATTTGCCTTCAGTTCGAGATTTTGCTTTAACTATAGAAACATAGAAACATAGAAAATAGGTGCAGAAGTAGGCCATTCAGCCCTTCTAGCCTGCACCGCCATTCAATGAGTTAATGGATGAACATGAAATTTCAGTAACCCCTTCCTGCTTTCTCGCCATACCCCTTGATCCCCTGAGTAGTAAGGACTACATCTAACTCCCTTTTGAATATATTTAGTGAATTGGCCTCAACTACTTTCTGTGGTAGAGATTCCACAGGTTCACCACTCTCTGGGTGAAGAAGTTTCTCCTCATCTCGGCCCTAAATGGCTTACCCCTTATCCTTAGACTGTGACTCCTGGTTCTGGACTTCCCCAACATTGGGAACATTCTTCCTGCATCTAACCTGTCTAAACCCGTCAGAATTTTAAACGTTTCTATGAGGTCCCCTCTCATTCTTCTGAACTCCAGTGAATACAAGCCTAGTTGATCCAGTTTTTCTTGATAGGTCAGTCCCACCATCCCGGGAATCAGTCTGGTGAATCTTCGCTGCACTCCCTCAATAGCAAGAATGTCCTTCCTCAAGTTAGGAGACCAAAACTGTACACAATACTCCAGGTGTCTCCTCACCAAGGCCCTGTAAAACTGTAGCAACACCTCCCTCCCCCTGTACTCAAATCCCCTCGCTATGAAGGCCAACATGCCACTTGCTTTCTTAACCGCCTGCTGTACCTGCATGGCAACCTTCAATGACTGATGTACCATGACACCCAGATCTCATTGCACCTCCCCTTTTCCTAATCTGTCACGATTCAGATAATAGTCTGTCACTTTGTTTTTCCATCTAAGTGGATAACCTCACATTTAACCTTATTATTCTAAATTTGCCATGCATTTGCCCACTCAACTTACCTATCCAATTCATTCTGCAGCCTCATAGCATCCTCCTCGCAGCTCACACTGCCACCCAACTTAGTGTCATCCGCAAATTTGGAGATAGTACCTTTAATCCCCTAAATCATTAATATACAATGTAAACAGCTGGGGCCCCAGTACATAATCTTGCGGTACCCCACTAGTCACTGCCTGCCATTCTGAAAAGAACCCATTTACTCCTACTCTTTGCTTCCTGTCTGACAACCAGTTCTCAATCCACTTCTGCACACCATCCACAATCCCATGTGCTTTTATTTTGCACATTAACCTCTTGTGTGGAACCTTGTCGAAAGCCTTCTGAAAGTCCAAATATATCACATCAACTGGTTCTCCTTTGTCCACTTTACTGGAAACATCCTCCAAAAATTCCAGAAGATTTGTCAAGCATGATTTCCCTTTCACAAATCCATGCTGACTTGGACCTATCATGTCACCATTTTCTTCTGTGGAACCTTATTGTTTGCCTCCTGGAAGTCCATATAAACTACATCCATAGACATTCGCTTGCCTGCTAATTTGGTTATTTTCTCAAAAATAATCACAAAGTTTCGTTCGCATTAACTGCCTTTTATGAATCCGTCTTGGCTCTAACTAAACCTTTACGTTTATCTAATTGCTCAACAACAATTGGTGGAAACGATCATGTCTTGGTGTTTGATATTTTTTCGTGATCTTACTTTTAATTTTTCTAATAGTACTTTCTTGCTTACCTTAACTTTAGTGAGTTCCAGTCCTTGATTCATTACTAATTTTCCTGGAATTTCACGTAAAGTATTGTCTTCCTCTCCTGTGAGCGTGAACATAATGTAATTACTCAAAAACATTTCTATTTCCTTGTTTTCAATTGCAATGTTACCCGTATCGGAATTAAATAGCTCATTTTACCACTAAATCCTTTTTTCTTACAGAATAAAACGTTATGTTTTATTCTTGATATGCATCGCAGGTTTAATTTCCAATTACCTCTTTGCAGCTCTTGGGTTTTTTGTAATATCTAACTTTGCTGTTCTTTATATCTCTGACAATCCACTCGAACGATACTATTATTACCACGTTTGTATATTCTTTCCATTCGATTGAAGTTGTCTCTCATCTTATGTCCACGAGTCCTGCTCCTGATCAGTGATGCTGGGATATATTGGGGTAAACCCCTGGGCCCTGCTCTTGATTAGTGATGTTGTTATATATTGCGTAATCCCTTGGGTCCTGGCCCTGATCAGTGATGCTGGTATATATTGGGATATGTCCCTGGGTCTTGCCCCTGATCAGTGATGCTGACATATATTGGGGCAGTCCCCTGGGTCCTGCTACTGATCAGTGATGCTGGTCAATATTGGGGCAAACCCCTGAGTCCTGCTCCTGACCAGTGATGCTGTTTATATTTGGGCAATCTCCAGTGTCCTGCTCCTGATCAGTGACATGGGGATGTGTTGCGGCTAATCTCCTTTTTCCTGGTCCTGATCAGTGATACTGGAATATATTGGGGTAATCTCCTCGGGGCTGATGCTGATCAATGTGCAATGTATTCTGCTGGAAAGTGATTGAATGTTCGAGGAGATAAATGTTTGATCAGCCAGGTTAAGTGCCCTGGCAGAAGGACCTGTTACAGCGGGTGCCTCGCCTCAAACTTTAAGAATGGTAATTTCAGAGTGGGCCTTGTAACCGGAATTAAGCAAAGACCTGTTTAAATCCCGATTTTAAACTCACCCGGCCAGCGGGAAGGGGCCGGTTGAAGTCAGATCCCGGCTTAATTCCCCTTCCAATTGCACGCATCATTGAATTCAATTGCGAGCAAATAGAGCGTCCTGTAAAACATTTCCGTTCAGAATTCGCCTTGTTCTCGCCTGGAAACATAGAAACATAGAAAATAGGTGCAGTAGTAGGCCATCCGACCATTCGAGCCTGCACCACCATTCATTAAGTTCATTGCTGATCATTCCCTCAGTACCCCTTTCCTGCTTTCTCTCCATACCCCTTCATCCCTTTAGCCGCAAGGGCCATATCTAACTCCCTCCTGAATGTATCCAATGAACTGGCATCAACAACTCTCTGCGGCAGGGAATTCCACAGGTTGAAAACTCTCTGAGTGAAGAGGTTTCTCCTCATCTCATTCCTAAATATCCTGCCCCTTATCCTAAGACTGTGTCCCCTGGTTCTGGACATCCCCAACATCGGAAACATTCTTCCCACATCTAACCTCTCCTGTCCAGTCAGAATTTAACATGTTTCTATGAGATCCTCTCTCATCGTTCTATACTGCAGCTTATGAAGGCACAGGTGGTCCAATCTCTACACATATGTCAGTCCAGCCATCCCTGAAATCAGTCTGGTTAACCTTCGCTGCACTCCCTCAATAGCAAGAATGTCCTTCCTCAGATTAGGAGACCAAACTGAACACAATATTCAAGGTGAGGCTTCACCAAGGCCCTGTACAACTGCAATAAGACTTCCCAGCTGCTATACTCTAAATCCCCTCGCGATGAAGGCCAACATACCATTTGCCTTCTTCACCGCTTGCTGTACCTGCATGCCAATCTTCAATGACTGATGAACCATGACACACAGGTCTCGCTGCACCTCCCCTTTTCCCAATCTACCGCCATTCAGGAAATATTCTTCCTTTGTGTTTTTGCCCCTAAAGTGGATAACCTCCCATTATACTGCATTTGCCATGTATTTGCCCACTCACATAACCTGTCCAAATCAGCCTGCAACCTCTAAGCGTTCTCCTCACAGCTCATAACGCCACTCAGGAGGATGTGGTTCAAGTTTTACCTGAAATTAGATGCAGGGGCAGAGAATATGAGTGAATTACAACCATCAGATACATATTTGAAAATAAACATCAGCCATGAGATGGGTCGGAACAGGAGAGAGCGATAATCACTCTCAGAGGATATACTTCTAACTAAAGAGATCAGCACAAGGAGCAGAGGAGGACACCGGGCCATGAGGAGGGAGTGGTCTGTTTGAGTGTCGAATTCCAGCACATAGCATAGACAGAGTAAGGCTGAATGTTCTCTATCTGGGCAAGATACATGTAGGATGTGGAACAACACCAGCAAAATGCACCAAAAGATAATATTATGCAATCACCTGTGGCAAATGAGGTACCTCTATTGTGAAAACTCAAAAATGACTCTAAACCTTTGGGGCAGGAAGAGGGAGACATTTTTAAAAGATGGGTATTGGCAATAATATCGCAATTTTCTCTTTTGCTCCCGGATATGTAATGACAGCAGTGGATGGACTGAGGATTTTCTACTCTGCCCCATTCAGTCACTGATCACTGGGGCAACCTTTCAACTTTCAGCGAAGAGGTAAACCGGATGCTGTCGAATGGGTCAATGTTTCTAAAACCCTACTCGGTTTTGCTATCCATTTAAGTCAATGAAAAAGAAATTACTGAGCTGTGCACAATCTGTCTGTATGTCTAAATATTTGTCTATCTATCAATCTATTTCCATCTCTCTGTATCTCCAAGTCGCTATCTCTCTAAAAATCTACATCTATCTATCCATAAATCTGTCTCTCTATATATATCTACATCTATATCTATATCTATATATCTATATATATATATATATATATATATAGCTGCCTCTCACTATTTATCTTATTGTCTGTCTCTCTGTCTATCTGTCCATAAAGCTTTATCTGTCTGTCTGTCTCTCTGTCTGTCTATCTATCTCTTTATCCATTCCTTTATCTCCTACTATCTCTTCTAATAATTCCTGAAATGTGAGAATTTCCACTTAACATCTCAAAACTATTCACACCAGTCACTATGAATGGTCTGTTGGTGTAACTGACAATGTGACCTTCCACCTTGACGTTGAGTAGGTATCTAAATGGAAGCGGATCGATGATATTCTGCTGTATTCCAACTGTGAGTGAGAAGTGAATAGGTTTCAATTTGCTCGATGGAATTTAAAGTGATTAAGTCACAATGTAATTTACTCGAAACATTACCCTATTTACAATCAATTGGAAGTAAAATCAATTGGAATGATTTTGGCCAATTGCAGATCTGTATCATTCAGTTTACCCAGTCAATATAAAAACAATATCTTTAAATCAATGAATATCTGTCTGATTTGATGTGATATGATTTTCACTGTCTAATAATTAACACCCCCTCTCCGGAGCACACAATGATAATCGGACGGGGAACAGACTGTTCAACAATAATAGAACCCGCCCCAGTTAGCTTTCTTTAAATTCAATGCAAGGACAATGGCTGGTTAAGTAGATCATTCTCCACTCACTTTTGATTCCACTGGCCTTGTCAGTTATTGTTTAACGCGAAGATGAAAACGATTCAAATCTGCTTTCAGGGCTCAGAGCAGAAAGCAGACTATAAACTATTCATTAAGTAAATCATCCAGTGACAATATCGAGGCAACAATATACTTTCATTCACATAACAAGAGGAATAAACTGAATACAATGGATGGTTGGATATGGAGACTTATGTAATGAGCACAATGTTTGCAGTTAAATATCGTTTACATAACGAAATAGGGATATGGTCATTTACAAGGAACATCGACAGAAACTGGGATTTGAACGTTAGAATCCGGAATACAATTAAAATGGTTTTAGAATTAATATCTGGAAATGCACTTACCAGGAACGCCAGTAAAAGCGAGGGCTGGAAAATATATTTTCTGTGTACGTTTAATTATTCCCCATACCGTATATTCAAATGACTGACTCTGATCCATTCGTTCTACATCTGCAGAATGCTGCTTCTCTTTGTTCTGCAGACCAAACTCCGAGAGACAATGTGGGTTAAACCATTGAGCAATTGCCCTTATGGAAGGCGGGAGAAATCTCCACTATATAATTAGACTGTAAGGAGAATGATAGTAGTTACAGCGACGAAACAAACAGATTCAGGTTATCACTTTCGTAAAATCATGTTGAATTATCACATTTACATTTAGTCAGATATTGTACAGATGGAAAGTGAATCTCCCCAAAGGCCAGGGAAGAACAGACTATGTGAAATCTTCTGTCCAACAGCACTGGGTGATTGAGAACAGGTTTGTTCAGGTTTATGACTAAATCTTTTATAATGTGGTTCCGTTATTTCAGGAAATTTCTCTCCAATTCTCAGTGTGAATTATAAATTCAGCCAATGAAACCAAATTTTGTGGGTGAACCACCGTTAACATATTTATAACGTTTCCACAGCCCTTAAAATGCTGACACCCTCCTAGAGACCACAACGAAATTGTAGTCATACTGATGAATCGTTCCCAGAAATGCACAACCATTGACCCTATCCAATGTCAGATATGACCATGTACCTGCTCTAAAGATTGAAACATCCCTGAGTGTTCCCCACCAATGTTGATACACATGCAGGAGCCTGCCCGACAAGTGTACAAGTGCCCCATCACTGTAACTGGTGATGTAATTATTTTTAACTGAATAAAGATTTACAATTTCAATAGACTTACTGCATTTATGGCACAATTACTGAGAACCCATCCGCACATAAGATCATAAGAACATAAGAATTAGGAACAGGAGTAGGCCATCTAGCCCCTCGAGCCTGCTCCTCCATTCAACAAGATCATCGCTGATCTTGCCGTGGACTCAGCTCCACTTACCCGCCCACTCCTCGTAACCCTTAATTCCCTTATTGATTAAAACTCTACCTATCTGTGATTTGAATACATTCAATGAGGTAGCCTCAACTGCTTCCTTGGGCAGAGAATTCCACAGATTCACAACCGTCTGGGATAAGAAATTCCCTCTCAACTGGGTTTTAAATTGGCTCCCCCGTATTCTGAGGCTGTGCCCCCTAGTTTCAGTCTCCCCGACCAGTGGAAACAACCTCTCTGCCTCTATCTTAACTATACCTTTCATTATTTTAAATGTTTCTATAAGATCATCCCTCAACCTTCTGAACTCCAACGAGTAAAGAACCAGTCTGCTCAATCGATCATCATAAGGTAACCCCCTCATCTCCGGAATCAGCCTAGTGAATCGTCTCTGTACCCCCTACAAAGCCAGTATATCCTTCCTTAAGAAAGGTGACCAAAACTGCACGCAGCACTCCAGGTGCAGCCTCACCAGTATCGTGTACAGTTGAAGCAGGACCTCCCTGCTTTTGTATTCCAACACTTCCATTCCATTCCATTCGCCTTCCTGATTACATGCTACACCTGTAAACTAACTTTTTGGGATTCATGCACAAGGACCCCCAGGTACCTCTGCACCGCAGCATGTTGCAATTTCTCCCCATTCAAATAATAGTGCCTTTTACTGTTTTGTTCTCCAAAGTTGATGACCTCACACTTTCCAACATTGTATTCCATCTGCCAAACCTTAGCCCATTCGCTTAACCTATCAAAATCTCTTTGCAGCCTCTCTGTGTCCTCTACACAACCCGCTTTCCCACTAATCTTGTGTCCGTAGACTCAAACTGTTCCACAGAACCACTACAAACAACTCACTCCCAGGATTATGTTGCAGTTATGTTCCTACTTCCAGGACAGAGTTAAAAAAACACATATTACAGGGGATTCTCATCAGACCTAAACCCTGAATTGTTGCCAGGCAGGACCGTTATGTGGAGAGATTAGAGGAACTGGGAATGTTCTCCTTCGGCAGAAGTGTTTAAGTGGCAATTTAACAAGGATGGTCACTATCCTGAAGGGTTTGGACAGGTTAGATCGGGATAAACTGCTTCCACTGGAAGCAGGGTCGGTAGTAAGATAATATTTCCCCCCAAAAATCCAGGAAGAACATAAGGAGGATTGCTTTAATGAATCGACTTGTCCTGATCTGGAACACAATACCTGACAAGTTAAGGAAGCAGATTCAAATAGTAACTTTCTAAAGGATACTGGATATATACTTGAAAACATGATCTGTTTGCTGTATAGTCTTTTCTTCTATTTATAAAGCCAACGAAACGATATCCATTTTAACCAACTTGTTAACTTACTCTGCGACCTTAAAGGATTTGTGGATATGGACACCAAGGTCTCTCTGCTCATCTACAATTTTCTAAATCGTGCCATTTATAATATAATATCTTTCCATATTAGTGCTCCCAAGGGGTTTCACTTCATACTTCTCCACGGTGAACTTTTTCTGCCATGCTTCTGCCCTATTCTACATCCTGTCTCAATCACCCTAAAGCCGATAATTGTCCACATCACTACCTACCACTCTGCCAAGTTTTGTTTTATCTGTAAAGTTTAGAATTCCGCTTCCTATACCCGATTCTAGGTCGTGTATTAAAATTGAAAAGTAATGGACCAAAAATTGGCACCTGGGGAGCACCACATAAACCACCTCACAGTCTGAAAAACATCCACGCACCACCATACTTTGGTCGTGTTACTGAGCTAATTTTGCATGCATACCGCCAGTTTCCATTTAATTTCCTGGGCTTCCATCTCCTCAATGACCTCTGATGTGTCACTTTGTCGACTACATTCGCAATGTCCACAGCTACAAAATTAACGACATCAGGTCAAATAAGAGCAAGAAAACCTTCTGCTGATTACCAATTACCGCCCTCCCTCAACTGATGAATCAATTCTTCTTGTTGTTGAAAACCACTTCGAAGAAACACTGAGCAGAGCATGGGCACAGCATTTAATCAGGGTACGGGACTTCAATGACCATCACCAAAAGTGGCTCAGTAGCACCACTATTGACCTTGCTGGACGAGGCTTAAAGCTCATAGCTGCCAGACTGAACTTTCGCAACATATCAGTGGCAGGCATATGTCAAACTCCAAAAATCGGGAGTCGAAACATCTTCCCTTGACATTCAACAGCATTACCATCGCCGATTCCCTGACTATCAAATCCTGGGGGTCACTATTGAGGAGAAACTTAACTTGGCCTGTTAAATAAATAATATGGCCTCAAGAGCAAGTCGGAGGGTGGGTAATCGTGGCGAGTGTCACATCTGCTCACTCAGAGTTTCTACCATCTACAAGACACATGACAGTAGTGTGATAGAATAATCTCCACTTGCCTGAATCTTCAATCTCTGGTGAAGGCGGCAGCATTTATCATGACCAGTTCTGAAGGAGGCTAATTGCTGTCCATTGGTGCGAGGTAGGTTAGATCCCTTAGGTTGTATTATTCGGTCCTCCTTGGGGAATTACTTCCATCTTAGATTTAATATGGAGTGTGGGAGAGTGGGTCTCAGTACCCCCAGGGCAGGGAGGGAGTGTGGACCTCAGTACCGCCAGGGCAGGGAGGGAGGGAGTGTGGGCCTCGGTTGCCCCAGTGCAGGAAGGGAGGGCTTCAATACTCTCAGGGCAGGGAGGGAGAGAGTGTGGTCCTCAGTACGCACAGGGCAGGGAGTCAGCCAGTGTGGGCCTCAGCAGCCACAGGGGAGGGAGGGAGGGAGTGTCGGACTCAGTACCCCAGTGAAAGGAGGGAGGTAGTATGGGACTCAGTACCCACAGGGCAGGGAGGCAGGGCGTGTGGTCCTCAGTACCCCCAGGGTAGGGAGGGAGCGAGTGCGAGCCTCAGTACCCCCTGGCAGAGAGGGAGAGAGTGTGGGCCTCAGTACCCAAGTAGAGGGAGTGTAGGGCTCAGAAGCCCCAGAGCAGGGAGAAAGTAGGTTTTGGGCTCAGTACATCCAGGGAGATAGTAAGGGAGTGTGGGCACCAGTAACCACAGTGCGGTAGGGAGGGAGGGAGTGTGGGCTTCAGTACTCTCAGGGCAGCAAGGGAGAGCGTGTGGTCCTCAGTACCCACAGGGCAGGGAGTCAGGAGTTTGGGCCACTAGCCCCAGGGGAGGGAGTGAGGGAGTGTCGACCTCAGTACCCCAGGGAAGGAAGGGAGTTCGTATGGGACTCAGTACCCACAGGGCAGGGAGGGAGCGAGTGTAGGCCTCAGAACCCCAGAGAATTGGCAGGGGTAGTGTGGGCCTCAGTACCCATATGGAGGGAGGGAATGTGCGTATCAGCACCCTCAGCGCAGAGAGGGAAAGAGCGTGGGTCTCAGTTCTCCGAGGACAGGGAGAAAGTAAGTGTGGACCTCAGTACCCCCAGGAAGGGAGTGAGTGACTGAGTGCACCAGTACCCCCATGGCAGGGAGGGAGGGATGGAGTGTGGGCCTCAATACCCCCAGAGCAGAGAGGTCGGGATTATGAGGCTCAGTACCCCCAGGAAAGGGAGCGAGGGAGTATGGGCCTCAGAACCCACAGGGCAGGACGTCTGGGAATGTGGTCCTCAATACCACTAGGCAAGGAGTGAGTGATGTGGCGTCGGCCTCAGCACCCCCAGGCCAGGCAGGGATGGAGTGTGGGCCTCTGCACCCCCGAGACAGTGAGGGATGGAGTGGGGCCTCAACAACCCCAAAGCAGGCTGACGATGGGGTTGGAAGTCGTAGAAACATAGAAATATAGAAAATAGTAGCAGCAATAGGCAATTCGGCCCTTCAAGACTGCACGAGCATTCAATATGATCATGTCTGATAAAGCAACTTCAGTTCCCCATTCTAATTTTCTCTGCATACCCCTTGAGCCCTTTAGCCGTAACGGCCACATCTAACTCCCTTTTGAATATATGTAACGAACTGGACTCTCCACCTTTCTTGGTAGATTATTCCACAGGTTCACAATTCTCTGAGTGAAGAAGTTTCTCTTCATCTCGGTCCCAAATGGCTCACCACTTATTCTTAGATGGTGACCCCTGGGTCTATACTTCCCCAACATCGGAAACATTCCCCTGCATCTAACCTGTCCAATCCCCTCAGAATCTTATATATTTCTATGAGATCCCCTCTCATTCTTCTAAATTCTATTGAATATAAGCCGAGATGATCCAACCTTTCTCCATCTGTCAGTCCTGCCATCCCGGCAATCAGTCTGGTGACCCTTCTTTTCACTCCCTCTGTAGCATGAATGCCTTCCTCAGATTAGGAGAACAAAACTCTAGACAATATTGAAGTTGCGGCCTCGCCAAGGCCCTGTTCAAATGCATTAAGTTCTCCCTGCTCCTATACTCAAATCCTCTCGCGATGAAGGCCAACATACCATTAGCAATATTCACTGTCTTTTGAACCTGCATGCCAACTTTCAATGACTGATGTGCCATGACACACAGGTCTCCTTACACCTCGCCTTTTCCTAATCTATCGCCATGAAGATAAAATTCTGCCTTCCTGTTTTTTCCACCAAAGTGGATAACCGCACATTTATCTACATTATCCTGCATCTGCCATGCAGTTGAGAACTCACTTAACCTGTGCAAGTCACCCTGCAGCGTCATGAAGTTGTTGAAACCTGCCCTTGTTGACAGTAGTCTCACGAATTATGGAAAATGATCCACGTTGTCCAAAGCCTCCTGATGGATCTTGATAACAGGGGGGAAGTGCTGAGTGTTCGGGGCAGGTTGGTATTGGACCTTTCTCTTACGGATGTCCAGTGTAAGGCCCATGTTCTCGTATGCCTCGTTGAAGATGTTGATGAAGGCTTCGTCTTCGGCCAACGAATGTGTGCAGACACAGGCAGCATCCTCGTACTGTAGTCCCATGAAGGAGGTTGGAATGAACATCCCTCTCGCCGGGAGGCGGCGGATGTTGTACACATTAAGTTTTGTCCTGTAATTTAGCTCCTCTCCAGCGCGGAGCGTGCTGAACGTGAGATGGAGCATAGAAACATATAAACGTAGAAATTAGGTGCAGGACCAGCCCGTTCGTCCCTTCGAGCCTGCAACGCCATTCAATAAGGTCATGGCTGATCATGCAACCTCAGTACTCCTTTCCTGCTTTCTCTTACTATCCCTTCATCCCTTTGGCCGTAAGGGCCATATCTAACTCCCTTTTGAATATATGTAACGAAATGGCCGCAACAACTTTCTGCGGCAGAGACTTCAACAAGTTAACCGCTCTCTAAGTGAATAAGTTTCTCCTCATCTCGGTCCTAAATGGCTTACCCATTATTCTTGTTTTTGACCCTGGTTCTGGAACTCCCCAGCAACGGGAACATTCTTCCTGCCTCTAACCTGTCCAATCCAGTCAGAATTTAATATGTTTCTATCAGATCCCGTCTCATTCTTGTGCAGCTACAGGGAGAAGGCAAAAAAGAAGTAGAGAGAAACAGAAAGGTGACATCACAGCCAAGGGGGTAAGTGATTGGCTGGTGATTGGTGATTAGTTTTTCTTTTTTCTCTTCTATAACAGTGAGTAAACTTTAGCATTGTTGTTGCAAATTTATGTGTATCTAAGGGTTAAATCGTGACAGGAGAGCTCGGTCACGTGATATGCTCCTTCTGTACCATGTGGGAACTCAGGGACACTTCCGGTGTCCCTGACGACTACGTGTGCGGGAAGTGTATCCGCCTCCAGCTCCTGACGGACCGCGTTGCGGAATTGGAGCTGAGGGTGGATTGACTCTGGAGCATCCACGATGCTGAGAATGACGTGAGTAGTACGTGTAGCGAGTTGGTCTTACGACAGGTGAAGGGTCCACAGCCAGCTAGGGAATGGAACACCAACAGGAAGAGCAGTGCAAGGAAGGTAGTGAAGGAGTCCACTGCGGTCATCCCCCTGCAAAACAGATACACCGTTTTGAGCACTGTTGATGGGGATAACTCATCAGGGGAGGGCAGCAGCTGCCAAGTTCATGGCACCGAAGGTGGATCTGCTGCACAGGAGGGCAGGATAAAGAGTAGGAGAGCGATATTGATAGGGGATTCAATTTCAAGGGGAATAGATAGGCGTTTCTGCGGCCGCAACCGGATCTCCAGGATGGTATGTTGCCTCCCTGGTGCAAAGGTCAAGGATGACTCGGAGCGGATGCAGGACATTCTGAAAAGGGAGGGTGAACAGCCAGTTGTCGTGGTGCACATTGGTACCAACGATATAGCTAAAAAAAAGCGATGAGGTCCTCCGAGACGAAATTAAGGAGCTAGGAGCTTAATTAAAACGTAGGACCTCAAAAGTAGTAATCTCGGGATTGTTACCAGCGCCACGTGCTAGTCAGAGTAGGAATCGCAGGATAGCTCAAATGAATACGTGGCTTGAGCAATGGTGCAGCAGGGAGGGATTCAAATTACTGGGGCATTGGAACCGGTTCTGGGGGAGGTGGGACCAGTACAATGCGGACGGTCTGCACCTAGGCAGGACCGGAACCAATGTCCTCGGGGGAGTGTTTGCTAGTGCTGTTGGGGAGGAGTTAAACTAATATGGCAGGGGGATGGGAACCAATGCAGGGAGACAGAGGGAAACAGAAAGGAGACAAAAGCAAAAGACAGAAAGGAGATGAGTAAATATGGAGGGCAGAGAAACCCAATGCAAAAAACATAAAGGGCACTGTACAGCAAAATTCTAAAAGGACAAAGGCTGTTAAAAAAACAAGCCTGAAGGCTTTGTGTCTCAATGCAACGAGTATCCGTAATAAGGTGGATGAATTAACTGTGCAAATAGATGTGAACAGATATGATGTGATTGGGATTACAGAGACGTGGGTCCAGGATGATCAGGGCTGGGAACTCAACATCCATGGGTATTCAACATTCAGGAAGGATAGAATAAAAGGAAAAGGAGTTGGGGTAGCATTGCTGGATAAGAGGAGATCAATGCAATAGTTAGGAAGGACATTACTTGGATGATGTGGAATCTATATGGATAGAGCTGCAGAACACCAAAGGGCAAAAAACGTTAGGGGGAGTTGTGTACAGACCTCCAAACAGTACTGGTGATGTTTAGGAGGGCATCAAACAGGAAATTAGGGGTGCATGCAATAAAGATGCAGCAGTTATAATGGGTGACTTTAAAATGCATATAGATTGGGCTAACCAAACTGGAAGCAATACGGTGGAGGAGGATTTCCTGGAGTGCATAATTTATGGTTTTCTGGACCAATATGTCGAGAACCAACTAGGGGGGAGGCCATCTTCGACTGGGTGTTGTGTAATGAGAGAGGATTAATTAGCAATCTCGTTGTGCGAGGCCCCTTGGGGAAGAGTGAGCATAATATGGTGTAATTCTACATTAGGAAGGAGAATTAAACAGTTAAGTCAGAGACCATGATCCGGAACTTAAAAAGGGCAACTTTGAAGGTATGAGGCGTGAATTGGCTGGGATACATTGGCGAATGATACTAAAGGGGTTGACTGTGGATGGGCAATGGCAGACATTTAGAGACCACATGGATGAACGACAACAATTGTACATTCGTGTCTGGCGTAAAAATGAAAACAGGAAGGTGACTCAACCGTGGCTATCAAGGGAAATCAGGGTTAGTATTAAAGCCAAGGAAGTGGCATACAAATTGGCCAGAAATAGCAGTGAACCTGGGGACTGGGAGAAATTTAGAACTCAGCAGAGGAGGACAAAGGGTTTGATTAGGCCAGGGAAAATGGAGTACGAGAAGAAGCTTGCAGGGAACATTAAGACGGACTGCAAAAGTTTCTATAGATATGTAAAGAGAAAAAGGTTAGTAAAGACAAACGTAGGTACCCTGCAGTCAGAATCAGGGGATGTCATAACGGGAAACAAAGAAATGGCAGACCAATTGAACAAGTACTTTGGTTCAGTATTCACAAAGGAGGACACAAACAACCTTCCGGATATAAAAGGGGTCAGAGGGTCTAGTACGAAGGAGGAACTGAGGGAAATTCTTATTAGTCGGGAAATTGTGTTGGGGAAATTGATGGGATTGAAGGCCGATAAATCCCCAGGGCCTGATGGATTGCATCCCAGAGTACTTAAGGAGGTGGCCTTGGAAATAGCGGATGCATTGACAGTCATTTTCCAACATTCCATCGACTCTGGATCAGTTCCTATAGAGTGGAGGGTAGCCAATGTAACCCGACCTTTTAAAAAAGGAGGGAGAAAGAAAACAGGGAATTATAGCCCGGTCAGTCTGACCTCAGTAGGGGGTAAAATGATGGAATCAATTATTAAGAATATAATAGCAGCGCATTTGGAAAAAGCTGACATGATAGGTCCAAGTCAGCATGTTTTGTGAAAGGGATATCATGCTTGACAAATTTCTGGAATTTTTTGAGGATGTTTCCAGTTGAGGGGACAAGGGAGAACCAGTTGATGCGGTATATTTGGACTTTCAGAAAGCTTTCGACAACGTCCCACACAAGAGATAAATGTGCAAAGTTAAAGCACATGGGATTGGGGGTAGTGTGCTGACGTGGATTGAGAACTGGTTGTCAGACAGGAAGCAAAGAGTAGGAGTAAATGGGTACTTTTCAGAATGGCAGACAGTGACAAGTGGGGTACCGCAAGGTTCTGTGCTGGGTTCCTAGCTGTTTACACTGTACATTAATGATTTAGACGAGGGGATTAAATGTACTAACTCCAAATTTGCGGATGACACTAAGTTGGGTGGCAGTGTGAGCTGCGAGGAGGATGCTATGAGGCTGCAGAGTGACTTGGATAGGTTAGGAGAGTGGGCAAATGCATGGCAGATGAAGTATAATGTGGATAAATGTAAGGTTATCCACTTTGGTGGTAAAAACAAAGTGACAGACTATTATCTGAATGGTGACAGATTGGTAAAACGGGAGGTGCAACGAGACCTGCGTGTCATGGTACATCAGTCATTGAAAGTTGGCATTCAGATACATAATTCAGTTAAGAATGCAAATGGCATGTTGGCCTGCATAGCGAGGGGATTTGAGTACAGGGGCAGGGACGTGTTGCTACAGTTGTACAGGGCCTTGGTGAGGCCACACCTGGAGTATTGTGGACAGTTTTGGTCTCCTAACTTGAGGAAGGACATTCTTGCTATTGAGGGAGTTCAGCAGAGGTTCACCAGACAGATTCCCGGGATGGCAGGACTGACAATGCAAGAAAGATTGGAACAACTGGGCTTGTATTCACTGGAGTTCAGAAGAATGAGAGGGGATCTCAGTGAAACGTTTAAAATTCTGATGGGTTGAGAAAGGTTTGATGCAGGAATAATGTTCCCAATTTTGGGGAAGACCAGAACCAGTGGTCACAGTCTAACGATAAGGGGTAAGCCATTTAGGACCACGATGAGGAGAAACTTCTTCACCCAGAGAGTGGTGAACCTGTGGAATTCTCTACCACAGAAAGTTGTTGATGCCAATTCACTAAATATATTCAAAAAGGAGTTCGATGAAGTCCTTACTACTCGGGGGATCAAGGGGTATGGTGAGAAAGCAGGAATGGGGTACTGAAGTTGCATGTTCAGCCATGAACTCATTGAATGGCGGTGCAGGCTAGAAGGGCCGAATGGCCTACTCCTGCACATATGTTCTAAGTTTATATGTTTCTATGTTTCTATTCTTCTAAACTCCAGTGGATACAAGCCCAGTTGATCCTCATATGTCAGTCCTGCAATCGCAGGAATCAATCTGCTGAACTTTCGCTGTACTCCCTCAAAAGCACGAACATCCTTGCTGAGATAGGAGACCAAAACTGAACACAATATTCCAGGAGTGTCCTCACCAAGGCCCTGTACAACTGCAGTATGACCTTCCTGCTCCTTTACACAAATCCACTTGCTATGAAGGGCAACATGCCATTTGCCTCTTCACCACCTGCTGTACCGATATGCCAAACTTCAATGACTGATGTACCATGACACCCTGGTTTCGGTGCACCTTCCCTTTTCCTAATCTGTCACGATTCAGATAATATTCGGTCTTCCTGTTTTTGCCACCGAAGTGGATAACCTCACATTTATCCACATTATACTGTATCTGCCATCCATTTGCCCACTCAATTAACCTGTCCAAGTCTCCCTGCAGTCTCTTCGCATCATCCTGACAGCTCACACCGCCACCCAGCTTAGTGTCATCTGCAAACTTGGAGATATTACATTCAATTCCTTCATCTCAATCGTTGATTTACATTGTAACAGGCTGGTGTCCCAGCACTGAACCCTTCGGCACCCCACTGTGCACTGCCTGCATTTCTGAAAAAGACCCGTTTATTCTGAATCGCTCCTTCCAGTCTGCCAACTAGTTCTCTATTCACGTCAATACATTACCCCCAATATAATGTGCTTTAATTTTACACGCTAGTTTCTTGTGTGGGACCTTGTCAAAAGCCTTTTAAAAGTCCAAATACACCACATCCACTGGTTCTCCCTTTTCCACTCCACTATTTACATCCTAAATACATTCTAGAAGATTTGTCAAGCATGATTTCCTTTTCATAATTCCATGCTGACTAGGACCGATCCTGCCACTGTTTCCAAAACGGCTGCTATTTCATCTTTAATAATTGATTCCAACATTTTCCCCACCACCGATGTTAGGCAAACCGATGTATAATTTCAAGTTTTCTCTCTCCCTCCTGTTTTAAAAAGTGGTGTTGCATTAGCTGCCCTCCAATTGAAAGGAACTGATCCAGAGTCAAAGGAATATTGAAAAATGATCACCAATGCATCCACTATTTCGAGTGCCTCTTCCTTTATTACTCTGGGATGCAGCCAATCAGGCCCTGGTGATTTATCAGCCTTCAATCCGATCAAATTCCCTAACACAATTTCCTGACTAATAAGGATTTCCTTCCCTTCCTCCTTTTCACAGACCTTCGAAACACTAGTATTTCTGGAAGATTATTTGCGTCTTCGTTAGTGGAGACAGATCGAAAGTTTTTGTTCAATTGCTCTGTCATTTCTTTGTTCCCCTTTGTAACTTCATCTGATTCTGTCTGCAAAAGACCTACGTTGGTCGTCACTAATCTTTTTTCTCTCCACGCATCTATAGATGCTTTTGCAGTCAGTTTTTATATTCCCAGCTAGCGTCCTCTCATACACTATTATAATACCCCTAATTAAACCCGTTGTCCTCTGATGAATTCTAAATTTCACCCAGTCCTCAGGTTTGCTGGTTATTCTCACTAATTTATATGCCTCTTCCTTGGATTTAACACTCTCTCTAATTTCCCTTGTTCGCCACGGTTGTTCTACCTTCCCCTATTTATTTTTACTCCAGACAGGGATGTACAATTGTTGAAGTTCATCCATGTAATCGATAAATTTCTGCCATTGCGTATCCACTGTCAACCCTTCAAGCATCATTTGCCAGTCTATCCTACCCAATCCACGTCTCATACCATCGAAGTAACCTTTCCTTAAATTCAGGACCCTTCCGGGGGACTCGCACAACAAGATTGCTGATTGGTCCTCTCTCATTACACAACACCCAGTCTAGGTTGGCCAGCTCTCTAGTTGATTCCTCGACATATTGGTCTCAAAAGCCATCACTAATACACTCCAGGAATTCCTCATCCACCGCATTGCTACCAGTTTTGTTAGCCCAATCTATCTGTAGAATAAAGCCGCCCATGATAACTGCCGTACCTTCATTGCAAACATCCCTAATTTCTTTGTTTGATGCCATCTCCAACCTCGTTACTACTGTTTCGTTGTCTGGACACAACTCTCACTCGCGTTTTCTGTATTTTGCCATTCCGTAGCTGTAACTATCCGGATTCCACATCATTCAAGTTAATGTCCCTTCTTACTATTGCGCTTATTTCCTCTTTAAAAAGCAACGCCAATTTACCTCCCTATCCTTTCTGTCTGTGCTTCCTGAATGTTGAATACCCTGGATGTTGAGTTCCCAGCCTTGGTCACCCTGGAGCCATGTCTCTGTGATCCCCATTATATTATAATCATAAAGAGCTAACTGCGCAGTTAATTCATCCACTTTATTCTGAATACTCCTCGCATTGAGGCACTGAGCTTCAGACTTGTCTTTGTATCCATCTGTTTCCATTGAGAATTTTTCTGTAATCTGGTCCTTTTTATTTTTGCGTTGGGTTTCTCTGCCCTCCACTTTTGCTATTCTCCTTTCTATCTTTTGCTTCTGCCCCCATTTTACTTCCCTCTGAATCTCTGCTTGGGTCCCCATTCCTGCCATATTAGTTTAACCCCTCCGCAACAGCACGAGCAAACACTCCCCCATGACATTTGTTCCGGTCCTGCCCAGGTGCAGACCGACCGGTTTGTACTGGTCCCACCTCCCAGAAAACAGGTTCCAATGTCACAGGAATTTGAATTGCTCTCTTTGTACCACTCCTCAAGCCACGGATCCATCTGAGCTATCCTGCGATTCCGACTCTGACTGGTATGTGGCACTGATATCAATCCTCAGATTGCTATCTTTGAGGTTTTACTTTTAAATTTAACACCTAGCTCCCTAAATTCAGTTTGTAGGTCCTCATCCTGCTTTTTACCTATATCGTTGGTACCTATATGCACAATTAAAACTGGCTGTTCACCCTCCCCCTTCAGAAAGCCCTGCATCTGCTCCGAGACATCCTTGACCCTTGCACCATGTGGCAACATACCATCCTGGATTCTCTGTTCCTACCGCAGAAACGCCTATCTATTCCTTTTACAATATAATCCCCTATCACTGTTGCTCTTCCACTCTTTATCCTGCCCTCCTGTGCAGCAAAGCCACCCACGGTGCCATGAACTTGGCTGCTGCTTCCTTCTCCTCGTGGTGCGATGACACACCCTTGATTATCCCCGGTCTGTATATGGAATGGTTCTGTGGTGGATGCCTTGACCGGGAGCACGGATTACATTTCATCCTTCAGAAGGTGGAGCATGGTGACAAACCTGGAAGTGCAGCCGAATCTGAGGAGGACGCTCCATAAACCCTCATGGTTGACAGCGTTGGAGGATTTCGTGAGTTTAAAATAGGCCATGTTCAAGTATTGGTGCTATTCGCTGCATTTGTCTAGTATCTGCCGCGTGGTGAAGATGATATCCATTGTGCCAATTAGTGGGCAGAATCCACATTGCGAAACTGGGAGGAGTTCTTCAGCCACAGGGAGAAGGTGGTTGAGGAGAATACTTGCGATGACTTTGCCTTTGCTTGAGAGCAGCGAGATTCCTCTGTCATTGCCGCAGTCAGACATGTCACCTTTCTTCAAGATCATCGCAATTAAATCTACTCCGAGATCTCCTGGCATGATCTCCTCCTTCCAGATAAGGTCCTGAGTACGTGACATTAGTGCTTCGCCGCCAAGTTCAGTACTTACAAGGGGATTCATTCTGCTCCATAGGCCTTGTTGTTTTTAGTTGTCGGAAGGCGTTTGCAAACTCGTGCCGTGCTGTGATTGTGCCAAGGAGGTGATGGGTAGCATGCTGTGGGATGAAGTCAAGGACAATCACGTCGAAGGCGGATTCTTTGTTGCGAAGATCCTCGAAGTATTCTTTCCAGCCGGCACCGGCAGCCTCACTGTCCTTGATGAGCAGTTCTCTGTTCTTGGCTTTCAGTGGAATAAGACCCTGAGCCACCGGTTCTACTCCACTGAAAAATCCAGCCACTTCGTGATTTTCGGCTAGATGCTAAATCTCCTGCGCTATTAATTATCTATTAGTTGTAGTTTCTTTATTACAATCACGTTCTCTATTAGTGTGAGGTTCAATAATAGTTTGAGGGGCTGTATTAATTTGAAGGGCTGTATTAGTTTCAGTTTCTCTAATAGTTTGAGGTGTATTATTTTAGGTGGCTGTATTTGTTTGAGGTTCTCATATTGGTTTGAGTTTCTTTCATAGTTTGAGGTTGTATATTAGCTTGAGTTTGTATAAATGGTGGAAAAGTTATATTATTTGACGCTGCTGTATTTATATGAGATTCAGTATTAATTTGAGGGTCTTTATCAGTTTGAGGGGCTGTAGTATTTTGAGGTTCTCTAGTAGTTTGCGGTTACCTATTAGTTTGAGGATCTTTATTGTCTTAGGGGCTGTATTTGTTTCACGTTCACTATTAGTTCCAGGGGCTGTATTAGTTTGAGGGACTGTATTAGTTTGAGGGGCTGTATTAGTTTGAGGGAATGTATTAGTTTGAGGGAATGTATTAGTTTGAGAGTCTGTATTAGTTTGAGGGGTTGTATTAGTTTGAGGGACTGTATTAGTTTGAGGGGCTGCATTAGTTTCAGGTTTTATATTAGTTTGAGTTTCTGTATTCGTTTGAGTTTCTCTATTAGTTTGGGTTACTCTATTATTTTTAGTTTCTCTATTAGTTTGAGTTTCTCCAATAGTTTGAGGGACTGTATTAAATTGATGGGCTGTGTTAGGTTAAGTTTCTCTTTTAGTCTGAGGTGCTGTCTTTGATTGGGCTGTCTTATTTTGATGTTTGATATTAATTTCATGTTTTTTATTACTTTGAGGGACTGTATTAGTTTGAGTCTCTCGATTTGTTTTGAATATTTGTATTATTTTGATCCTCCCTCGTAGTTTACGTTTCTCTATTAGTTAGAGTGGATTATTTTGAGGGCCCCTATTATTTTTTGAACATTAGTTTCAGCTTCTCTCTGAGTTGATTTTCAATATTAGTGTGAGTTTCACGAATAGTTTAGTGTCTCTGTTAGTTTGAGGGTCTGTATTAGTTTTAGTTTCTTTATTATGTTAAGGGTCCGTGTTATTCTGAGGTTCTCTATAGATTTATTAAAAATTCGTTTGATATTCTTTACTGGTTTGAGGTTCTCTATTTCTTCGAGGTTCTCTTTTAGTTTGATGTTATTTTTCGCTTGAGGGGATGTATTAGTTTTAGTTTTAGTTTGAGGTACCATGTAATTTTAAAGGGTTGTTTTAGTTTGAGGTTCTCTTGATTAGAGGGGCTGTACTAGTTGGAGGTTCTCTATTAGTTTGATGTACTGCATTATTTTGAGTGTCTGTATGATGAGAAGTGCTGTATTAGTTTGCATTGTTTTTGCTGTATGAGATTGTGGTGCTGTATTATTTTTCGGTAATCTACGAGTATGAAGCACTGCCTGTGTATGAGCTGTTGTATGGGTATGAGAGGCTTAATTAATATGAGGGCCTGTATTAGTTTGAGGACTATCATAGACGTTTCCCACTTTAATTGTTGAACTGGATTTCCGTAGTTAAAGAGATCAGCCACTTCCTAGCCCGCAGTAGAACAGCCTTGAGTAGGACATTCTAACATTTGTTCTTGAAGTACTGAATGCCTGCATTTAAAAGAGCAGCCACGACCCCCATTCTGGCACAGCTGCTCTGAGAGAGAAACTCTAACATTGTGAATGTAATTACTGAATATCGACAGTTAATGAAGTAACCCACATCACAGAGTGCAGTAGAGCAGCCCTGAGAAAGAAACTCCAAAATTGGGAATGTAATTACTGAATGGCCACAGCAGAGTAATGGACATCACCTGAAACAATATGCGATTCCCCAGTTTGGCCTGATGGTTTTTGAAACAATAGCCCTATATGCTTGGAGAAAACAGCTGGAAAATTTCATAAGTTAATTAACATGAGCAGAATTGTCCAGTCTTTGGGATTTCCAATCTGAATCTCAGCAGTAAATATATTCGTTCACAACAGGGAATTAAATCGGCTGTGGTAATCTGTTTGTTCAAGTTTTTAAAATAACAATTTTGATCGATGTTGCAACCTCAATGTCCCCGTGGAGAGACCGCAGGGTATAACTTAAAGGCGCTGGAATTTTACCACATCAGAGTATAATTCAGGAAGATTGCCTGCAGCACAAAGGGGCTCATCGCTTCACACAGAAAATGCTTCCAATTGAAATTGCCAAGAAAATATGCGACACTTTCATTGCAGTCATTGGTGTTCCTGGTAAGTGACTATAACTATTGAAGTTGTGCAAAACTGTGTTTGAGCTGGTCTCTGGTTTTGCTCTGTGACTGATAATGTTACATCCTTGACTAGTGGTCACCGGTATAGACACATGATCGGTGAATTCATCCCGTTCAGTCAAATGGCCTGTATAAACACTGCGGTTTGATTCAATTGCTCCATCTGAACATAAATTGTGTGTTTAACCAACAGGCCGATTGTTTTATCAAGATATTTTCTTTCGTGGAATATTGTGTACTTTTCAATCAGTCCTTACTCCGCGCAACTATCTGAGAGCAGGTATTAGTATGAATGTCGATCACAGTGGGATTTACTGAGTGTGAGTCACTACCCGGCGTGGAACATGATACCCCAGTAATCATGTAATGCTGGGAGTGTCTCTCACTGTACGATGTCCTGAGAATTGATCATTAACCGGTGTGGAACACCGTTCACCAGTGACCATTTATTATTGGGAATGTCCGGCTCTGCAGGATATATTGAGTGTGGGTCAATACCCGGCGTGGAACATCATACCCCAGTGATCATGTATTGCTGAGGGTGTCTGTCACTGTAGGATATTCTGAGCGTGCATCCATAACCAGAGTGGAACACAGTACCGCATTGGCCATTTATTACGGGGAGTGTCTGTCACTGTAGCATGTACTGAGCGTGGGTCACTAACCGGTGTGGATCACCATACCCCAGTGACCATGTATTAGTGGGAGTGTATGTCACTGTAGGATATACTGAGTGTGGATCACTAACCGGTGTGGAACACCGTACCCCTGTGACCATGTATTACTGGGAGTGTCATTCACTGTAGGATATACTCAGTGTGGTTCACTAACCGGTGTGGATCACTGTACTCCAGTGACCATGTATTACTGGGAGTGTATTTCACGATAGGATGTGCTCAGAGTGGGTAACTAACCAGAGTGGAACACCGTACCAGAGTGACCATGTATTACTGGGAGTGTGTATCACTGTAGGAGATACTCAGTGTGGGTAACTAACCAGAGTGGAACACTGTACCCCAGTGACCATGTATTACTGCGAGTGTCTGTCACTGTAGGATGAACTCAGTGTGGGTCACTATTTCTTGTACTTCCGCTTCTGAGGCGTACCCTCGGAGTCGAGGATGCCTCGATTCCACACTACAAATTAGTTCCCTGACTGCTGAAAAGTCAAATGCATGACCTACTTTCTCTGTCACAGGTGGGGCAGATGATGGTTGAACGAACGGGAGTGTTGGGTGCCTGGGTTCCTGCGCGTTCCTTCTGCTATCTCCGCTTTCTTCAGCTTCCTCTGGGCGATAAGACTCGAGGTGCTCTGCACCGTGCGGATGCTTTTCCTCCACTTTGGGCTGGTTTGGGCCAGGGGATTGCCAGGTGTAGACGGGGACGTTGCAATTATTCAAGGAGGTTTTGATTGTGTCATTGTGCGTTTCCTCTACCCACCTGTGGCTCTTTTGCAATAACGAATCACCGAGTAGAGCGTTTGCTTTTTGAATCTCATGTCAGGCACACCGACGATGTGGCCGGACAACAGAGCTGATCGACTGTGGCCAATGATTCAATGCTGGGGATGGTGACCTGACCGAAAACACTGACGTTGGTGCAACACTCCGGCCAATTAATTGAGAGGAAATTGTGGAGGCAGCATTGGTACTTCTCCAGTGCTTTGAGGTGCCTGCTGTAAATATTCCATTTCTCTGAAGCAGATAGGCAGGCGGGTATCACTCCTGCCTTGTGGACCATGAGTTTGGTCCGGGGTTTGATGTCCTGGTCTTCAATCACTTGCTTCCTCAGGCATCCGAAGGCAGTACTGGCACACTGAAGACAATTTTGGACTTTGCCATCAAAGTCTGCCCCTGTTGACAGTCGGCTCCCGAGGTATGGAAAATGGTCCACATTATACAGTGTACAGCCCAGTAATCCCGAGCTTCCCTGAAGCCGATGGCGAATTTCCCTGCGTCTATCCCCGCTGATACATTCTGAGTGCCCCATTTACAATTTAATTCACTCGCCATTCACACTTGAAGTCCTCTCGCCCTCAGCGGGTTTGGGCTGGGAATGAAAACCCTTGCAGGTTGCTGATCCTTTTTTTGACGCCAGTGCTCTGCCCCTGCTGAAAGTACAAGTGCTGGACCGCTGGTCTGAACAATGTTCCATCTCCACACTCCAATGGTATCGGTATGGGAGCTCAGATGGTTCCTAGCTCTGCTGCCTTTTCTTGGGATACAAGGAACCTTCGCTGTTCCAATTCTACTCCGGTACCCTCCTTCACATATTGTTCATGTATATTGATGACTGTGTTCGCGCAATTTCCTTTTCTTGCCATGAACTGGAAAATGTCCTAACTCGCACAAAGTCATGTTCACCCATCACCTCACCCCTATGCTTTCTGTCCTACATTGGCTGCCGGTTAAAGAACACCACGATTTTGAAAATTCTCATCCTTGTTTACAAATCTCTCCATGGCCTTGCACCTCCCTACCCCTGTACTCTTTTTTAGCCTCACAACCCCTCAAGATATCTCCGCTCTTCAAATGCTGCCCTTTCGAACATCCCTCATTATACTGCTGAACCATCGGTGGCCTTACCTTCAGTTGTTTGGGCCCTCAACTCTGGAATCCCTCCCTGAACCTCGAAGTTTATCTAACCATCTTTCCATTTTAAAGACGCTCCTAAAATCAACCCTTTTAGCAAGCTTTTGGTCATATGCCTCAATATCTTCTTTTTTGTCTTGTTGTCATATGTATCTGTGTTGTCCTATTAAAACTGCTTTGAAGCGCCTTGGGACATTTAACTAGTTTAAACGTGCGATGTAAATAAAAGTTATTGTTATTATTATTAATAATATTAATTATAATTATAATTATGTGATCAACCTTGCTTCAAATTTGCGACACTCTCTTTCCTTCACATGCTCCGTCTGTCACTCCCTTCCCTTCCTTAACATGTCTAAGTCGATTTCCAAGGATCCGCTCTCTACCAATATCTCCCATAATGTGGCCGACTCTGACAGCTACCTTGATTATATGACTTCTCACCCAGCTTGCTGGACGGACTCTATTATAGTGTACAAATGTTGCTGCCTGCGTTGCATTTGTTCCGATGAAGCCACTTGCCACACCAGTGCTTACAACATGTCTTCCTTTTTCTGAGCTGAGGATACCCATCCTCTGTGGTCATGATCCTGTGAGCCTTTAACCTAGCGTGGAGTGGGTAGGAGAGGAGGGGCGAAGCAGAATCATGAAGACTGAGACCAGTTGAGTCAATACCTCGGGCTGAGAGACTACAGTGGTGGGATGATTCCCCGGTCCCCCACACCTTTCTGCAGTGAAAATGCTCTGTTCAGAGAATGTTCACCAGGCTGTTTCCTGAGATGAAGGTGTTGACTTATGACGAAAGGATGAGCAGGTTGAGCATATATTCGTTGGAGTTTAGAAGAATGTGCGGTGATGTTATTGAAACGTATAGGATTCTGAGGTGGCTCGACAGGGAAGATGCAGAGAGGGTATTTCCGCTCATGGGGAATCTAGAACTTGGGACATAGTTATAGAATGTTCCTGATGTTGGGGAAGTCCAGAACCAGGCGACATAGTCTAAGGATCACGGGTAAGCCATTTAGGACCTCCTCACTCAGAGAGTTGTTAACCTGAGGAATTCACTACCGCAGAGATTTGTTGATGCACTTGATTGGATATATTTAAGAGGGAGTTAGGTATGGCCCTTACATTAAAGGGATCAAGGAGTCTGGAGGGAAAACAGGAAAGGAGTACTGAAGGAATGATCAGCCATGATCTTATTGAATGGTGGTGCAAGCTCGAAGGGCCCAATGGCCTAATCCTGCATCTATATTCAACGTTTCTATGTTTTTATGCACAGGGTCCTCATTCCAATTTCCCGCATTTATCCACAGCCGAGGATTCCCCACCACTGTGGTGGACAAGGCACACCACAGTGTCAATCCAATTTGCTGCGTTACTTTCATCGCCCCTAATCGTCCCTGCTCGAACCATGATAGGGTCCCCGTGTCCTCACCTTCGTCTCAACCAATCCCCACATTCAATTGCTGTTCCTTCCTTCTTTGTCCCACCACCAGACATATCCCCTTTCAGCATTCCGAATGGATCGGTCCCTCCACGACAACCTGGACCACTCCTGAATCTCCCCCAACAGTTCTCCCCAACCACCGGACCTTCCAATGCAAAACCTAGAAGATGCAACACCTGCCCTTTCACATCCATTCATTCCATCGTCCAGGGCCTTCAATTTGAAACAGTAATAGACTTGTATTTCCTCCAATGTAGTATACTGTATTCGCTGTTCACGATGCTGTCTCCTATCGATTGGGGAGGATTAAACAGAGATTGTGTGATTACATTACTGAACTTGACCATTGTGTCTGGAAAAGTGTCTCTCTCCCTCTCTCTGTCTCACACTCCCCTGGTCACTTGCCCCTTCAATTCTACATCCCACTCCCAGACTGACATCTCGACCTTCGACCTTCTAAAATGTTCCCCTTTGTAACTCAATGGGGAACAGCACCACATGTTTCCATTCTCCATTTATTGCATCCCGGTCATAAAACTGAGATTAATCTTTTCAGATCATTGCGACCGCACCCGCTTCCTCAGACAGCATGTGCTAGTAATGAACGATGTCTTCAGTAGAGCCACTGGGAGTGGAGGAGGTGGGTGCTGGTGCTTGGGATCACCTCTCGGTGTACGGCAGGCCTTCTTGGATCTACTGACCTTTCTCCACCACATTCCCGGGCCATGGGAGCCTTCTGATCTTTGCCAGATTTACCTTGCTCCCCACCGCCCCACTCTGTTATCCTGCTCTATCCACTAACATCTCCTCTGGACTCATTTCCTGTTCCTTTAGTTGTCCCATGTTTCTTACACCATCATCCCTTTTGTCGTTGAATCACTCCTGCCCACCATCCCATCAAAGACCTTCAACTTTGTTCTTTCCTCCTCCTAACACAACTTTCTCTTCCTCTGACATTGCCTTAAAACTGTTCATCTCTCGCGGATTCCAGTATTGAAGTAAGGTTATCACCTGAAACGTTAAATCTGTTTCTCTCTCCACAGATGCTGCCTGCCACACTGAGTGTATTTAGCTTTCTCTGTATTTTATCAGATTTACCACCGTTAGTATGGGGGTAGTCTGAGCAGAGGGAGAGAGAGGGAGAGCGTGTGGAGCCTTGGTGAAGGAACACCTGCAGCTCCTGGCCCACAACCGGGTCCGTGAAGGCACTTCCATTGTCCCCGAAGCTGTCCTCGGCTCACTTTAGCTACCGGTTATCCCGAGGCCTGTGAAACACAGCCAACCAGAGTTAAACCCATAAAATATGTTAAACCCGTAAAATAGTTTAAATCTGAAGCTACCATCCGCATTAGAACAATTATATTGCCCACACGCCCGCTGGGATGGCTCGGTTCCTTCCCACTGCCCCGTCGCTGCTAAACTCGGAAGAAGTGGGTTGGAAGTAGGTTAGGTTATAGAAACATAAAAACATAGAAAATAGGTGCAGGATTATACCATTCGGCCCTTTGAGCCTGCAGCGCCATTCAATGAGTTCATGGCTGAACATGCAACTTCAGTACCCCATTCCTGCTTTCTCGCCATACCCCTTGATCCCCCTAGTAGTAAGGACCTCATTTAATTCATTTTTGAATATATTTAGTGAATTGGCCTCAACAACTTTCTGTGGTAGAGAATTCCACAGGTTCACCACTCTCTGGGTGAAGAAGTGTCTCCTCATCTTGGTCCTAAATGGCTTACCCCTTATCCTTAGACTGTGAACCCTGGTTCTGGACTTTCCCAACATCGGGAACATTCTTCCTGCACCTAACCTGTCCAGTCCCGTCAGATTTTTAAACGTTCCTGTGAGATCACCTCTCATTCTTCTGAACTCCCGTGAATACAAGCCCAGTTGATCCAGTCTTTCTTGATAGGTCAGTCCCGCCATCCCGGCAATCAGTCTGGTGAACCTTCGCTGCACTCCCTCAATAGGAAAAATGTCCTTCCTCAAGTTAGGAGACCAAAACTCTACACAATACTCCAGGTTGGGATGATATACTTTACATGGTAACCCCTGACCCGACGTCCACGCGGCCAATTTTGTGCTAAATCACAGGTCATACTGTCTGGGCTCAGTCATCGAGAATGTGTGACCAATAATTGACCCTTTCTTTTCCCTTCTGTTTATTACAGTGAATTTAGTGGCGATTGTGATCCTGTCCCGGGGAAAGTGCGGGCTGTCCACCTGCACCACTCGCTACCTGGTGGCCATGGCAGCGGCGGATCTACTGGTGGTCATCACTGAGATCATACTACGGTGGATCAGTTGGTATTATTTCCCGGGATCTTTGTTGGATATCACCCCTGTGTGTAGTGTTATCAATCTCCTGTCCCGTGTAACCACAGATTGTTCTGTCTGGTTCACCGTCACTTTCACCTTTGATCGATTTGTGGCAATTTGTTGGCAGAAGCTGAAAACCAAATATTGCACCGGGAGAACTGCGGCTGTGGTCCTGGCAACAAGCTGCATTCTGCTCTGCTCAAAAAACATTCCGCACTACTTTACAATTGAACCCTGGGAGATAATCGACAATGTTCCGTGGTACTGTTCCTTCATCCCAGCCTATTTTACTGAGCCCGGATGGGTGGGATTTGACTTGTTTGATACGGTTGTAACCCCACTGCTCCCATTCGCTGTAATATTGTTGCTCAACGCTCTGACAGTCAGATACATTTTAGTGTCCAGTCGAGTCCGGAAGGGACTGAGGGGTGAGAACAAGGCGGGGAATGGCAGTGACCCAGAGATGGAGAGCAGGAGGAAGTCTGTCATTTTACTCTTCACTATATCCGGCAGCTTCATACTGCTGTGGCTGATAAATGTTATAGATGTATTTTATTATAGCATTACAGGAATAAATCCCAGTGATTACAGTGATTCTTTATATCAATTTACAGAGGTCGGATTTATACTGCGGAATTTAAGTTGCTGCACAAACACATTTATTTACGGGGTGACACAGTCCAAGTTCAGAGAGCAGTTGAAGAGCGCGGTGAAATATCCGGTTACCTCAATTGTACAATTAATTAATAAACAGAACAACTGATCGCAGCCCAGAGGCAGGTCTCAGTGTTTGCAGTCCAGGAATGTAATATTTAGCAGCAGAATTCCTTCCATTGAATTACACCAGGAATGGCTGGTGATCTGATCATACACCCAGCGGCGGGACAAGCACTGTCTGTTGGAGACGGCAATATTTCTGATTGAAAATTCCCACATGATCTTTTGGGAAATACCACACGAGCATTCTCTCTGAGCTCTTCTGTAACGGGTCACTTCAGCTATTTAGTGCAGCTAGAAATTGCATCTTCCAGAGTGAGAGGCTCGACAATACGTAGGCAGGAGGGGCTGAGCTCCAGTTCAGTGGGTTATATTATATACAACATAGAGCAGATAATCAGGCTATTCGGCCCAACCAGTGTGTGCTGGTGAGTATGCTCAGCACCAGATTAGAAAGTGAGAAACTGAATGAGGCAGAGGTTCAATGTATGACGTGCCAGACTGAGCAGGAGGTCCAGAACATACACACTGCGCACTTACAGTGAGAAGAGGTCTTACATCGACTTACCAAGCACACCTGCCTTCGGAAACTGCGCTTCCATAAAGTGGTTATCACTGAAATTAAACATAAGAACATAAGATTTAGGAAGAGGAGTAGGCCATCTAGCCCCTCGACCCTGCTCCGCCATTCAACAAGATCATGGCTGATCTGGCCGTGGACTCAGCTCCACTTACCGGCCCCCTCCCCGTAACCCTTAATTCTCTTATTGGTTTATAATCTATCTATCTGTGATTTGAATACATTCAATGAGCTAGCCTCAACTGCTAACTTGCGCAGAGAATTCCACAGATTCACAACCCTCTTGGAGACGAAATTTCTTCTCAACTCGGTTTTAAATTGGCTCTCCCGTATTTTGAGTCTGTGCCCCCTAGTTCGAGTCTCCCGAACCAGTGGAAACAACCTATCTGCCTCTATCTTGTCTATCCCTTTCATTATTTTAAATGATTTTATAAGATCACCCCTCATCCTTCTGAACTCCAACGAGTAAAGACCCAGTCTACTCAATATATCATCATAAGGTAACCGCCTCATCTCCGGATTCAGCCTAGTGAATCGCTTCTGTACCCCCTCCAAAGCTAATATATCCTTCCTTAAGTAAGGTGACCAAAACTGCAGGCAGTACTCCAGGTGCGGCCTCAACTATACCCTGTCCAGTTGCAGCAGGACCTCCCTGCTTTTGTACTCCATCCCTGTCGCAATGAAGGCCAACATTCCATTCGCCTTCCCGATTACTTGCTGCAGCTGCAAACTAACTTTTTGGGATTCATGCACAAGGACCCCCCAGGACCCTCTGCACCGCAGCATCTTGTAATTTATCCCCCATTCAAATAATATTCCCTTTTACTGTTTTTTTTCCCCAAGGTGGATGAACTCACATTTTCCACTCATTGTATTTCATCTGCCAAACGTTAGCCCATTCGCTTAACCTATCTAAATCTCTTTGCAGCCTCTCTGTGTCCTCTACACAACCCACTTTCCCACTAATCTTTGTGTCATCTGCAAATTTGGTTCACTACACTCTGTTCCCTCTTCACGGTCATCTATGTATATTGTATTCGTGTCGCAGTCTGACAGACCTCTGCCGTGCCAGTTTCTGTATTTGCGACCCATTCGGACAGATCGCTGGCATGTGTGGAACTGTGTTCAGGTACCAGTTGGACAGGCCTCTGCACTCCCTGTATCTATATCCGATTCCCAGTGGGACAAAGCCCACTCCTATCTGTATCTGTATTATCTGTTAATATCCTACCTGTAATTTTAGGGTGGAGCCCTATTGTTCTGGATTCCACTCCAGAGGATATAGTTTTACTACAACTAGCCCATCTAATCCCTAATTCATTTTAGCTATTTCAACTTAATCGAGATCGAATTCTAAAGTGAACGCGAGGGAATCTAATGCAGTTCTTTAAATCCAGCAGCATTATGTTGAATCCCACATGGCCAATATGTTCTATTTTCCCCTTTAGTCGGTGTGCCATGATTTTTCCAACCACCGACGTTAAGCTGTCTCTTCGACAGTGTCCTGGGCATGTTCTATCTCCTTTCTTAAATATTGGTATTACGTTAGCTATCTGGCTGTGTTCTGGCTGCACACGTTATACTAACGAAAACAGTGCCTCTGCGATCTCTACTTTAAATTGGTTTAAATTGTGCAGATGTAATCCGTCCGGAGCCGGGTTTTATTCTCTTTGAGTTTGCTTAGTTTATTTAATAGCTCCCCACTTTTTATTTTAAATGAAATTAACTCCATATTAATCTCATCGTCTAATATTATGTTCACCTGCTCTGTCGCCCTGATAAATAACGAAGCAAAGCAATTACTTAATATTTCTGCCATCTCTCTATCGCTGCCTGTCCAATCCTCTGTGGTCATATTCCCATTCCAACCTTCCTTTTGAATTGATGTACCTGTAAAAAATGTTGCTATTTTCTTCTTTGTTCCTTGAAAATTTAAGGTCACAGTTGCTCTCTGCCTTTCTAATAGATTTTGACTTCATTCCTACTCTCTCCATATTCTCCCTTATCATGCTGACCACCGCTGTCCATGGAATTAATGCATGCCTCTATCCTTAACCTTATTTGTTTCTGTATATCTTTATTCATCATTAGTGCTCAGTATGGTCTTTTATTTAGCAGAATATCTATTTTCCCGAATTCTGCTGCACAGCGTTTCAAATGTTTCCCTTTGAAATTCTTGTCATGTTTTTCCAATATTGTTGGTAATTTTATTTTCCCATGTTCTATTCGCAAGTCCAACTTTTCTCCAAGCAATTAAACTGATCTTCGTCATACTTATGTCCATTTCAATTATGAGCTTACAGCATATTATATTATAATTGCATAGATGTATCCCAACATTTAGTTCTCCTATCTGCTCTGCTTTATTCCCTATTACGACATCCAATAGCGAACCCTTCCTTGTTGGTCTCCTTATTGATTGGGTTCGAAAGCATTCATGTACGCATTGTGGGAACTCCATTCCCTCATCCTCTTCCCGACCTCTTCTATCCAATTAATATCGCAATAGTTGACATTTCACGTGATTATTACTCCGTATCTTTCTACTCATTTCCCTGTGTTCGATGCTTTGGGTTGGATATTACACTTTTGTGCAGCTAGCCCAAAAATGCGCGTTATTTCCGACGTGGGCGTTAACAAAGTGTTTTCAAATCACCTGATACTCGCCTATTCTCAAAGACCTGACAACTTCCACTTTTGAGGTTATCTCCCCAAAAATGGGCGTAATTTCTGGCGTGGCGTTGACAAAGTGTTTTCAGACCGCCGGCTTCTCGACCATTCTCAAAAAACCCAATTTCCTTTTTAGAAAATGTGCGTGACACCCGGCGAATTCAAGATTTTTTTGACCTTCTGCGTAAAGTGGCCGTCCTTCGCAACGGCATGGCAACGCTCAGTTCCTGCAGTTCTGGAAATCAAGGGTCATCGTGACATCAACTGAAGAGGAGTTGGGGAGAGAGGGTACTCTGAGGGACTGAATGCGTGTCTGGGTGTCCTTTGACTACTTTGGGAGGAGGGAGGGAGAGTTTGGAGCTTCACAACAATTAGGGAATGAAAAATTAGTAGCCGCCAGCCATATATTTGCCTCAATTTGGCATATAATGGAGAGCCAGGAGGAGGCATCACAGCACGCTTTGGACTCTGACGCTAGAAAGTGCAGTGAGTTCGGAGAGGAACACATTGGAGGCGCAAAAGAGCCAGGTGGTTCTCGGACGAGTCAAATACCTCGCTCCTGCAGGAGGTCCAGTTATGCTGGAGTGATTAGGCACAGGGTGGGGATGGGAAGCCCACCCCAAAGGATATGGACTGAGATAGCACAGTTGGTGTCACCGGCAACCAAAAAGGTTTGTGAGCACAACCAATGCCACAAACGATAGAACGACCTCGTGGGATGCGCAAGATTAAGAAGCACAATGATTTAGATTTACTTATGTATTTATAAAAATGGATTTGTAACAACCATGATTGATTCTCATCAGGCGAGGAGGATGCTATGAGGCTGCAGAGTGACTTGGATAGGTTAGGTGAGTGGGCAAATGCATGGCAGATGCAGTATAATGTAGATTAATGTGAGATTATCCACTTTGGCAGTAAAAACAGAGAGACAGACTATTATCTCAATCCCAGGCTTTTATACTGAGCACAGATGGCTGGCATTTGACTTGTTTGATACGGTTTTAACCCCACTGCTCCCATTCGCTGTAATTTTGTTGCTCAATGCTCTGACAGTCACACACATTTTAGTGGCCAGTCAAATCCGGAAGGGACTGAGGGGTGAGACCAAGGGGGAGAATGGCAGTCACCCAGAGATGGAAAGCAGGAGGAGGTCTGTGATTTTACTCTTCACCATATCCGGTAGCTTCATACTGTTGTGGCTGGTATATGTTATAGAATTCTTATATTACAGCATTAGAGGAACAAATCCCGATTATTACAATTATTCTTTATAAACCTTTGGACAAGTCAGAGATATACTGCAGCATTTAAGTTGCTGCACAAATATATTTATTTATGGGGTGACCCAGTCCAATTCAGAGAGTAGTTGAACAGCGGTGAAATATCCGGTGACCTCAATTGTTCAATTAATTAATAACAGAACAACTGAGCACAGCCCAGAGGCGGCGCGCAGTGTTTCCAGTCCAGACATGTAATATTGAGCCCCAGACTTCCATCCACTGAATTACACCAGGAATGGTTGGTGATCTGATAATACACCCAGCGACGCGGCACGCACTGTGCTTCAAACTCGGAAATATTTCTGATTGACAATTCCCACATAGTCTTTTGGGATAGATTGTTGCATTCTGTCTGAGCTCTTCTATAAAGTGTCACTGCAGCTATTTAGTACAGCTATATTTTGCATCTTCCAGATTGAGAGGCTCGACAATAGGTAGGCAGGCAGGACTGGGCTAGAGTTAAGAGGATTATATTATATAGAACATAGATCAGAGATTCAGGCTATTCGGCCCAACCAGTCTGTGCTGGTGTGTATGCTCAGCACTAGATTAGAAAGTGAGAAACTGAATGAGGCAGAGTTGCAATGTACAACATGCCAGACTGAGCAGGAGTTCCATACATACACACCCCGCACTTACAGGGAGAAGCGGCCTTAGCTCGACTTACCAAGCACACCTGCGTTCGGAAACTGTGCTTCCACAATGTGGTTATCACTGAAATATGCCATCCCATCAGGGCAGATATGCAGTCTGCCAGCACATTCATCACATCACTGTCCGCCGAGGTCATGTTCACCACGGCACTATCGTTCTACGCGTCCGCTACGGTTCAGGCCTCTGCGGTAGATATTTTCCCTCAGTCTCACCATGCCATACATTGCTGCGACAGAACGGTCACGGACGCCCTGTAGGTGTGTAGGATGGAATTTATCTGCTTCCCTGTGACGAGCGAGGCTTAGACTGACAGCGCTGATACTTTCTACAGCATTGCTAAGTACCCCAAGCTAAAGGGATCAATACATGTACGCACATCGCAATGCGGACACCTTCTCATGACCGAGAGATTTTTCGCAAAAGAAAAGGATTTCACTCCCTGAAGGTACAACTAGTTGCGGACCACAACCAGATAATTATGACAGTGAATGCCACATATCCGGGCAGCTTCGATGAGGCTTATATCCTCCGTGAGAGAGCTGCATCTGAAATGTTTACCAGTCAGCTACAAATACAATGCTGGATGCTTGGTGACAAACGTTATGGCCCAGTCACCTGGCTGATGACTCCCCAGCATGACACGCGCACCGAGGCCGAGAAGAGATACAACGAGAGCCACAGAGCTGTACGCAATGTGAACCAGAAAATCATTAGCGTGTGTAAGCAGCTCAGGAGGGGAGCTAAAAGACAACCTTGATCAGGTAGCTCAATTCCTGGTCGTGTGCTCCATGCTGCACAACCTGGCTATCAGGAGGGGACAAGAATTGGCACAATGGACTGATGGTGCTGATAAGTAGAGAGAGGAAGAGGAGGACGAGGAGCTAACTTCGGGCCAGAAAGTCAGGGGTGACGATGCACCCGTTCCCACGCCCACCTCCAGATTTGCCTGAAACGTTGCTATTATTGGCAAAGCTGATACACCACTGTGTGTGCAGCTCACACAGCAATGTTGGGCATCATATTGGTGCCACTTAATGTTTAAGTTAATTCAAGTTAATTGTAATTATATCCTTTTATGATAGGCAATCAGCAGTGTGTGACTGTCCAGCTATCTAAGACAATGTGCATCAAGGTTATGCTAAATAAAAAACATTTAACACTACAATTATTCTGAAATCATGTGTCACTGGCAATAACACCCCAACCCACTCCACCCTCATTTTTCAAACATTGACATCAATCAAGTCGTCAACATGTCCAGCAACACAGAACACAAATGCAAACCAACAGGTTGGCCCCCTCCGCCCACAAATTACAACAAATTGCATACACCTAGATGGAGATATAACAAAGCTATCACGTGCGGACATGCACTTCATTTTCCTTCCCCCCTCGCATTCTTCTGCGCACCTCTACCCCTTCCCCTCCTCAGTCCATGCCGCCTAGCTGAGGTGCTCTGCAGACGGTTCCACCTTGCGGTGGATGAAGGCAGAGCCGCTGGTCGCACGGATCCGGGAGCGGGACTTCCGAGGTGGCAACATTCTCGGATCCAGAAAAAGGAACTTGCTCCAGCTTCTCATGTGTCCTTGGCACTGGTGGTGTGGACTGCTGCGCTCCGGCACCTCTGGGAGGCCTGTGTCACGAGTGTTCCTGGCTAACACCTCCAGGGCCTATGCCATCCATGGAACGTTCTCTGTCAATGTGCTAGAGATGCTGGCCAGCTGTCGGGTTATGCCTCCCAATGCCTCTAGCAACTGGTCACCTATGTCTACAGTCTTCCTGCGCAACTATACCATCCCTCCTGCGGAGGCCTGTGGCGAAGTGCTTGGGCACGGCACATTCAGAGTGAAGTTAGGAATGGCGGGAGGCGCACTAGTTGGTCTTGTGTTGGAATGTCTTCTCGAGCGCGGCAATGCAGACTCATCAAAGACGGTGCTTTCATCCGTGAAGTCTAGACCCAGCTGATTGACAGGCGAGAAGCAGTGCTCCTCACCATCAGATGTAGGATCGTCTGGCTATTACGGTCCCGTACCCCAACTCCTGGTCTCTGTCATCTTGCCCTAGGACACGCTACTGGCTGAGCTGCAAAATATATAAAAAAGGTTATTCGAGGAGTAGAGAGTGCTCGGGTCACAAAGTCATTCCAACGCTACACAATCCATATTTACGACAAAAACACCACCGCTATCAACTTCACCACAGACGTCACATTTCATGCCCATCAGCACATTCTGTGCTGCAATGATTCTCACGAGGCCATCATTTTTTTAAAGATAATTTTAGATACCAGCTATCATATATTATTGTTCAGATATGAGTGCGTGTTGAATCAATTGATCTTGCATCAGGCAACGGTGTATAATTTACCCACGTGGCATCACTTCAGGGTCTGAAGCTGCTTCCATGTCCGTCTCGGGTTCTTCCCCATGAGTACGAGCACCCGCTCCTCCATCTCAGTGATGTCGCTGGTGACTGGTGGCGCCCACCCTTTCGCCTGTGCTCAGACCTAATCGTCAATAGTTTCTTCTGCAAAAGGTGACAGGATGACATGGCATGAGAGCATTGTGTGATATCTTTTCTCGGTAATATCAGAGAGACAGATACAACACATAACCGACAGATGTAATCATGAGTATTATGATAATTATCATTCGTGACATAAAGACGTGCGCCGTGACGCAGGCTTTGAGTACAACTCACTGCTCTGGCCCGCTTCAGTTTCCATAGCGTGATGGCTTGCCTTCTCCAGTCCCTCCATTATAGTCACGAAATTCGAAAATCTGGCTTGTAACAGCTAATTATTTTTTCCCAATTTGCTGTAAAGTTCGAAACACTCCCTCTTTCCTCGCAAAGTAGCCTCACCACACCCACACACACGTTCATTCCCTCTCAGCTCCTGCTCTTTTTGTCTCCTCTGATGTGTATGTAATGATGACCCCTGACCTGCTGAATCGCGGGAATCGAGCGGTGCCATGCCGGTGCTAAGGGCGGCGTCACTTTACAGCAGAAGGTAATCGAGATTTAATGCTAACCCCCATTTCATATCGCTCGCGGTAATGCACAATTTATAAACTGGAGACTAGTGGCTTTGAATATGGGGGACAAGCCAGCGATCTGAAAACGCATTTTTTTCACCCACTCCGGAAATAATGCCCAAAAGCGGAAAATGTAGCCCATAATCTCAGTAAAATTTAAAAATGTGATGATGATTAATTTCTTCTCAGTGGGTTTTAAATCTGTGGAATTCTCTGCCCTTGAGAGCTCTGGAGGCTGGGACATTGAATACATTTAAGGCGGAGATAATCAGATTTTTGACCAATAAGGACATAAAAGGTTATGGACATTGGCAGGGAAGTCGAGCTGAGTCGATGATGAAACCAGCCATGATCTTATTGAATGGCGGTGCAGGCTCGAGAGGTCAGGTGGCCTACTCTTGAAACTATTTCTTATGTTCTTATGTTCCTGCCAACATACCACACTTCACAATTGTATTTGTAAAATTCAATCTGCTCTTTTCAATCAGAGTTATGGTATTGCTGTGAGCGAAGGGATTGTTTTTGGACTGATATGCCGTCCGGGATGTGTAGGATCAGGTCAGAGATTTTTCCGAAGTTCTCTGGCTCTCCAGCCTGTATATATTTAATATGAGTCAACTCCCAATCAAATCTGCTGGTGATTTAAGGCCTGTTTTAGTCGGCACTGATATTGTAATCATTTAATGCAAAATATATCTCAGTTAACAGAGTAAGGACTTAAATTTACATGCTGGAATGAGCGTCAAATGATGGTGTTAAATGATTGTTCATTTTTACCTATGATCAGCCACGATCTTAATGAATAGTGGAGTTTGCTCGAAGGACTGAAAGGCCTACTCTTGCTCCAATTTTAAAATTTATAAATATTCCCAGTCAGATTGTTCCCTCCTGAAGTCTAGTACTATCATCCTCATTACATACTACATGTCCTAGTCTCGTTCGAGCTACCAAGGTTTAAATGATGCAGTTTATACCCAATTCTCGTTCATGAATCTATATGAAACAGAGCAGTACTCCAAATTCAGACCCCTGGTGGAGATATCAGTATAGCTCGCGCCAGTCTGAACAACAGCCAGTCACCAATGCTCCCTGTTATCTGTCACTTAGCCAATGAAATGACCATACTGCCCTGTCCCTTAAATCCCATGCATTAGAATTTTATCAACAGGTTTGTTCGGTGGCAGTTTGTCAAACGCCTTTCAACAGTCCTTATACACATCATCAAAAACGTAATATGTCTAGATATATTGAGATTGCGACCAAATTGTCTCACCTCACGTGCAGCGTGACCGTTGGCTTTGAGTACAACATTCCCGGTAAAATTGAAAGACATCACATCGGACGACAGTCACTCATGACTCTTACAAATCAAATTATACAAATACAATAAATAAATGTCATATTTACTCCTGCGAGGAGGATGCTATGAGGCTGCAGAGTGAATTCGATAGGTTAGGTGAGTGGGCAAATGCATGGCAGATGAAGTATAATGTGGATAAATGTAAGGTTATCCACTTTGGTTGTAAAAACAGAGAGACAGACTATTATCTGAATGGTGACTGATGAGGAAAAGGGTAGGTGCAACGAGACGAGGGTGTCATGGTACATCAGTCAATGAAGGTTGTCATGCAGGTACCACAGGCGGTTAAGAAGGAAAATGGAATGTTGGCCTTCATAGCGAGGGGATTTGAATACAGGGGCAGGGAGGTGTTGCTACAGTTGTACAGGGCCTTGGTGAGGCCACACCTGGAGTATTGTGTACAGTTTGGTCTCCTAATTTGAGGAAGGACATTATTGCTATTGAGGGCGTGCAACGAAGGTTCACCAGTCTGATTCCAGAGATGGCGGGACTGACATATCCAGAATGATTGGATCAACTGGGCTTGTATTCACTGGAGTTCAAAAGAATGGAGGGGATCTCATAGAAATGTTTACAATTCAGCCGGGTTAAACTGGTTAGATGCAGGAAGAATGTTGCCAATGTTGGAGATGTCCAGAACCAGGGGTCACAGTCTCAGGATAAGGGGTAAGCTATTTAGGACCGGAATGAGGAGAAACGTCTTCACCCATTCATGCTCTCTCGCCATACCCCTTGATCCCCAAGGGGGATCAAGGGGTATGGCGAGAGAGCATGAATGGGGTGCTGAATTTGCATGTTCAGCCATGAACTCATTGAATGGCGGTGCAGGCACGAAGGTCCGAATGGCCTACTCCTGCACCTATTTTCTATGTTTCTATGAATCACTATCAAACAGAGCAGTACTCGAATCCCGACCTCTGGGCGAGACAGCAGTATATCTCGCGCCAGTCTGAACAACAGTACCAATGCTCTCGGTTATCTGTCACTTAGCCAATGACAAGACCATACAGCCCTGTCCCTTTAATCCCATGCGTTAGAATTTTATCAACACGTCTATTAAGTGCCAGTTTGTCAAACGCCTTTCAATAGTCCTGATACACATCATCAAAAACGTAATATTTCTAGATATACCTAGATTCCTATCAAATTGTATCACCTCACATTCATCTTGAAATTCACTTTCCACGTCATTTCACAGTCGACATGTTTCCTCGTGCTTATTCTAAGATGATCTTTAGAGAATTGCCACATAAATATTTTAAGTAAAGCATCAAATAAAATACTGAATAAAACAATTTATAATGTAATAAAGCAGCAATTAACGACTGTATGAGATTTTGGAATTGATAAGGAAACCATAGTGTTTATTGCTATTCGGTGAAGATGTTATTTATTTCATCCAACAGAGCCACGGCCCTGATTACATAAACCTCACTTTGTGTCTTTCCATATTTAATTATACACCCAATATCCTCCGCTCCTCCCCACATTACCCAATATCCTCAGCTCCTCCCCACCCCACCCAATATCGTCAGACCCTCCCCACACCACCCAATAACCTCAGCTACTCCCCAACACATCCAATATACTCAGCACCTCCTTACCACTCCCACTATCATCAGCTTCTCCGGATCCCACCCAATATCCTCAGCGCCAGCCCACCCGACCCAATTTGCTCAGCTCATCCATACCCCACCTAATATCCTCAGCTTCTTTTCACGCCACCCATTATCTTCAGCTCCTCCCCAACCCACCAAATATCCTCAGACTCTCCCCATCGCACCCAATATCCTCAGCTACTCTCCACCCCCAACGATTATCCTCAGCTCCTCCCCACCACACGCAATATCGTCAGACCCTCCCTAGACCACTCAATATACTCAGCTCCTCCCCATCCCACCCAATATTCTCACACACTCTTCAACCCACCCCATATAATCAGCTCCTCCACACCCCACCCAATATCCTCAGCTCCTCCCCACCACTCCCAATATCCCGGCTCCTCCCAACCCCACCCAATATCGTCAACTCTTCCCCACTAATGTTGCCTCTAATTTATTTTCCTGAGCATGCCAGAAACTCCTTATAGGGCGACCTTTTCACCCCTCGGCAAAGTTTATAACAACATTATTTGCAACCACTTTTACAAAAACGACAGCAGCAGTAACCACTTAAAATCATATATAGAGTTATGCCATATTGGCAGCCCACCATCTGAGGTCATTAGACAATCAGACAACGTTCGATACAGGGTTTACATAACTTCTCTGCGGTTCAATTATAACCCTCTATAAATTGCCTCAAGTGCTTCATTTGCGCTTATATGGCGTTATTTTCCTCCATTGCTACATTTAGTGACTTGTGTACCTGTACCCAGAGAGCCCTTTGCACTTCTGGCCCATTTGTACACTTAATTTCCAAGGTTAGGTTGGGCCCTTATCTCTCCGAAGAAAATGCTCCACCTCACACTTATCTATATTGAAAATCGTTTGATATTTACATGATCATTATGCACGTTTGTTGATGATAGAATTAGTTAACACCTTTTACTTCGTCATGTAAAAAATCTATTAAAAAAAATGATCTCAAATGAGTGGGATATAAAGGAACTGCATAATAATGCATTAAAACTGGAGAATATTACTCAGTTACACGGTTATGCATCGACCAACAATCCAAATGCCCAAGGTGTGCTGAAAGGTGTAGATTTGTATTAATTTTAAAGTTGTCAACCTATTAGCCGCATCTCTCATGTCAGCAAAGCAATGGCAGCACCAACAGCAGGAACAGTGACTTTCCAAGGATACTGATAGCCTGTACGTTCCCATAAGTGTTAGAATATTAATCATTATCCAAACAGGCAACCAGCACAAAAATTGCCGTAATTATTTAGTTCAAGGAACAAAAAAGAATTGAACAAAATGGACCGGAATTTCCAACTGCGATCATTCCATTAATAAACGTGGCCTTCATGTACCAGCACCACGTCATGTAACATTTCCTAAATGGGCACTTATTCACATGTGCAGAAAAACACATAAACGCTGCAGGAAGTGTATCCACCTCCAGCTCCTGACAGACCGCGTTGCGGAATTGGAGCTGAGGGTGGATTCACTCTGGAGCATCCACGATGCTGAGAATGACGTGATTAATACGTGTAGCGAGTTGGTCTTACCGCAGGCAATGGGTCCACAGCCAGATCGGGAATGGAAGACCAACAGGAAGATCAGTGCAAGGAAGGTAGTGCAGGGGTCCCCTGCGGTCATCGCCCTGCAAAACAGATACACCGTTTTGAGTACTGTTGGGTGGATGACTCATCAGAGGAGGGCAGCAGCAGCCAAGTTCATGGCACCGTGGCTGGCTCTGCTGCCCAGGAGGGCAGAAAAAGGAGTTGGAGGGCGATAGTGATATGGGATCCAATTGTAAGAGGAATAGATAGGCGTTTCTGCGGCTGCAACCGAGACTCCAGGATGGTATGTTGCCTTCCTGGTGCAAGGGTCAAGGCTGTTTCGGAGCGGGTGCAGGACATTCAGAAAAGGGATGGTGAACAGCCAGTTGTGGTGCATATACGTACCAACGATATAGGTAAAAAACGGTATGATGTCCTAAGACACGAATTTAAGGAGCTAGGAGCTAAATTAAAAAGTAGGACCTCAAAAGTAGTAATCTTGGGATTGCTACCTGTGCCAATTGCGAGTCAGAGTAGGAATCGCAGGAAAACTCAGATGTATACGTGGCTTGAGCAGTGTTGCAGCAGGGAAGGATTCAAATTCCTGGGGCATTGGGACCGGTTCTGGGGGAGGTGGGACCAGTCCAAACCGGACGGTCTGCACCTGGGCAGGACCAGAACCAATGTCCTCGGGGGAGTGTTCGTAACGCTGTTGGGGAGGAGTTAAACACATCTGGCAGGGGGATGGGAACCAACGCAGGGAAACAGAGGGAAGCAAAATGGAGACAGAAGCAAAAGACAGAAAGGAGATGAGTTAAAGGGGAAGGCAGAGAAACCCAAGGCAAAAAACAAAAAAGGCCACTTTACAGCAAAATTGTAAAAGGTAAAATTGTATTAAAAAGGAAAGCCTGAAGGCTCTGTGCCTCAATGCGAGGAATATTCGGAATAAGGTGGACGAATTAACTGTGCAAATAGCAGTTAACGGATACGATGTGTTTGGCATCACGGAGACATGCCTCCAAGGCTGGGAACTCAACATCCAAGGGTATTCAACATTTAGGAAAGAAAGACAGATCGGAAAAAGAGGCGGGGTGGCGTTGCTGCTTACAGAGGACATTAATGCAATAGTAAGGAAGGATATTTGCTTGGATGATGTGGACTCGGTATGGGTGGAGCTACGGAATACCAAAGGGCAGCAAACGCTCGTGGGAGTTGTGCACAGACCACCAAACACTCGTAGTGAAGTTGGGGAGAGCATCAAACAACAAATTAGGAATGCATGCAATAAAGGTACAGCAGTTATTTTGCGCGACCTTAATGTACACGTTCATTGGGCTAACCAAACTGGTCGGAATGCGGTTGAGGAGGAAATCCTGGAGAGTATTAGGGATGGTTTTCTGGACCAATATGTCGAGGAACCAGCTCAAAGGCTTGCCAGCCAAGACTGGGTGAAGTGTAATGAGAAAGGACGAATTAGCAATCTTGCTGTGTGAGGCCCCTTGTGAAAGAGTGACCATAATAGAGTCGAATTATTTATTAAGAAAGAGAGTGACGCAGTTAATTCAGAGACCAGGGTCCTGAACTGAAGGAAAGGTCATTTCGATGGTATGAGGCGTGAATTGGCTAGAATAGACTGGCGAGTGATACTTAAAGTGTTGACGGTGGATTAGCAATGGCAAACATTTAATGATCACATGGATGAACTTCAAGAATGTTACATCCCGGACTGGAGTAAAAGTAAAACGGGGCAGGTGGCTCAACCGTGGCTAACAAGGGAAATTAAGGTTAGTGTTAAATCCAAGGAAGAGGCATATACATTGGCCAGAAAAGGCAGCAAACTTGAGGATAGGGAGTATTTTATCATTCTGCAGAGGGGCACAAAGATTTTACTTAGGGGGTGGGGGGGATACATTATGAGAGGAAGCTTTCTGGCAACATAAAAACTGACTGCAAACGCTTCTTTAGATATGTGATTTGATAAAGATTTGGGAAGACAAACGTAGGTCCCTTGCAGTCAGATTCAGATTTATTTCTAATGGGGACAAAAGAAATGGCGGACCAGTCAAACAAGTACTTTAGAAACATAAAAACATAGAAAATAGGTGCAGGAGTAAGCCATTCGGCCCTTCGAGCCTGCTCCGCCATTCAATGAGTTCATGGCTGAAATTGTAAAATTCTTGAAGTTCATCCATGTGATCTTTAAATGTTTGGTTCTGTCTTCAGGAAGGAAGACAGAAATTACTTTCCAGAAATACTATGTGACCGAGTGTCTAGTGAAAAGGAGGAACTGAAAGAAATCCTTATAAGGGGGCAAATTGTGTTAGATAAATTGATGGGATTAAAGGCCGATAATTCCCAGGGGGCTGAGACTCTGCATCCCAGAATAGTTAAGGATGTGGCCCTAAAAATATTGGATGCATTGGTATTCATTTTCCAATAGTCAATCGACTCTATATCAGTTCCTATGGAATTGTGGGTAGCTAGTTTCACACCACTTTTTAAGAACGGAGGGAGAGTGAAAATCGTTAATTATAGACCGGTTAGACCGACATCTGTAGTGACGAAAATGTTGGAATCAATTATTAAAGTTGAAATAGAAGTGCATTTGCAAAGCAGTGACGGGATCGTTACAAGTGAGCATGGATTTATGAAAGGGAATTAATTCTTGCCAAAGCTAGGATAATTTTTTGAGCATGTAACTGATAGAGTGGACAAGGGCGAACCATTCCATTGGATGTGGTGTATGTGGATTTTAAAAAGGCTTTTGAGAAGGTCCCATACAAGAGATTGCCATGCAAAATTAGAGGACATGGTATTGCGGGTAATGTACTGACGTGGATAGAGAACTATTTGGCAGACAGGAAGCAGAGAGTTGGGATAAACCGGCCCTTTTCAGTATGGCAGGCAGTGCCTAATTGTGTGCCGCAGGGCGCAGTGCTCGGACCCCAGCTATTTACAATAAGCATTAATGATTTCGATGAAGGAATTGAGTGTAATATCTCCAATTTACAGATGACACTAAGCTGGGTGGCGGTGTGATCTGTGAGGAGGACACTTAGAGACTGCAGGTTGACTTGGTCAGGTTAGGTGAGTGGGCAAACGCATTGCAGATCCAGTATAATGTATATAAATGTCAGGTTATCCACTTTGGTGGCAAAAACACGAAGGCAGAATATTATCTGAATAGCGGCAGCTTATGAAAAGGGGAGGTTCAACGAGACCTGGATGTCATGGTACATTAGTCATTGACAGTTGGCATGCGGGTACAGCTGGCAGTGAAGAAGGCAAATGGTATGTTGGCTTTCATAACTAGGGGATTTGAGTGTAGGAGCAGGAAGATCTTGCTGCATTTGTACAGGGACTTAGTGAGGCCTTACTGGAATTTTGTGTTCAGTTTTGATCTCCTAATCTGCGGAAGGACGTTCTTGCTATTGAGGGAGCGCAGCGAAGGTTCACCAGACTGATTCACGGGATGGCAGGACTGACATCTGAGGAGATACTGCATCGACTGGGCCTGTATTCACTGCAGTTTAGAAGGATGACAGGGGATTTCATAAAAGCATATAACATTCTGACGCAACTGGACAGGTTAAAGGTAGGAAGCATGTTCCCGACGTTGGGGCTGTCCTGAACCAGTGTTCATCGTCTAAGAATAAGGGGTAAGCCAATTAGGACTGAGATGAGGAGAAACTTCTTTCCTCAGAGAGTTGTGAACCTGTGGAATTCCCTACAGAAGAGATTGTTGATGCCACTTCATTGGATATATGCAAGAGGGAGTTAGATATGGCCCTTACAGCTAAAGGAGCCAAGGGATATGAAGAGAAACCAGAAAAGGGGTACTGAGGGAATGATCAGCCATGATCTTATTCAATGTTGGTGCAGGTTCGAAGGAGCGAGTGGCCAACTCCTGCACCTATTTTCTATGTTTCTATGTTGGGTGAATGAAGAAGAAATAACATATCACCTTAAGATTAGAGCGAGGTCTTCCAGGAGTAAAATCGGTCAGCACGTTTTGATAGGATGGTAATGTTCAACTGAATTCCAGATTCTGGAACATAAGAACATAAGATTATGAGAAATAGGAACACGAGTTGTATTTTGGACCCTCTGGCATGGTCCGCCATTGAACGGGATTATGGCTGAAACTTCCATAATTCCACCTGCCCGCACTATTGCCATTTCCCTTGCTTCGCTTAATATCAAAAATCTATAGATTTCCTTCTTGAATATGCTCAATGACAGAGCCTCCTCATCCCACTCCGATAGAGAATTCTAAACATTCACACTGTTCTGAGTGCAGACATTTCTCCTCAGCTTAGTCCTAAATGTCCAACCCTGAATTCAGGAACTATGGTTCCTCGTTCCAGACAGGAGTAACATCACACATGCAATAACACTCTCCAGCCCAGTAAGAATTGTGTATTATTCAATGAGATCACATCGAATTATTCTAAACTGTAGAGAATAAAGCCCTAGTCTACTTAATCATTCCTTGTAGGAGCACTCAAACCATGCCTTAGACAAGGAGTACAAAACTGTACACAGTACTCCAGGTGTGCTCTCACCAGTGCCCTGTATAATTGCATTCAGATGTTTTTCTCTTACAGTAAAGTCCTTTGTAACAAAGGCGAACATATCTTTTCCTCTCTTCATTGCTTGCTCTACTTGCATATTATCTTTCGGTGATTCGTGTACAAGGACACCCAGGTCCCTCTGAAAACCAGAAGTTTCCAATCTCTTACCATTTAATAAATCTCTGCTTTTCTATTCTTTCTGCGAAAGTGGAAAACATGACATTTCTCCTCACTATATTCCATTTGCAACGTTCTTGCCCACTCACTTAGCCTCTCTATATTCCCTTCAAGCGTCTTTGCATCCTGCTCACAACTGAAATTCCCACCTAACTTAATATAACTAGCAAACTTGAATACACTGTACTTTGTCCTGTGAACTAAATCATTGATATATTTCGAGAATTGCTGAGGCCCAAGCACCGCACATTGCGGAACCCCACAACTTACAGCACACCAACATTCATTTCTATTCACCGTGAACCAATTCTCAATGCATTTTAGTATAACAACCCTCAATCCATTGAGCACTAAATTTCATTACTACCCGCTTAAGTGGCAGCTTATCGAATGCCTTCTGAAAATCCAAATACACACATCCACTAGTTCCACTTATCTATTCTACTAGGTGCAACCTCAAAAACACTAACATATTTGTCAAAACATGATTTTCCTTAAATAGAATTCTCTACCACACAAGGCTGTGGTTGTCGGGTTCAAATGGAGCATCCGCCAGTGAATCATAGATTTCTTATTGTTTATTCAATGCATATCCCTCATTCTGTTTGGCTTCGTTCTTTGAGGAAATGGCCACTCGACAATGGTGACAATGTAGGATCATCTTGTGTCACTAACCATCACAGGAAGAACAGCTCACGCCATTAAATTCAAAGATTCCGAATGGACTGAGGACATTGATTTCGTAAATGTCGGCTGGAAACTGGATTCGGAGCATATAGCGAAAGTTATTGACCAATGTATAAAAAGGCAGATGCGGGACTTATACATGCAATCTCTGATAACAGCATTTTCATCATTGAGGGTATTGCAGGTCCCCCTGACTGTGTTTATCTCGGATTCTCTCTATCTCGGTTGATTCAGAATGAATGAATCCGGGAGTTTGCGCTTCTTTATGTGAGAGTGGAAGACTTGAAGATATGTTCTGAATGTTTCCCTGTAAATCATTCACATCTGCCTATTCCCTAAATTTGTACAAATGCACAAATGAGAGGATGGGAACATGGGAAAATAGGAAGAAAATTAGACCCATCGAGCCTGTACCGCCACGCAATGAGTAAATGGCTGATCTCCACAAATATGACAATTTGTGTCCCCCACCTTGTAACTACTTATTAGCGTTTCCATGGGTGCACGTAGAATCAAAGAGCAACAATGATTCAGGAGCAGGTGAGAATTCTACAGCAGCGCTTTAGCATTACTTATTTATAGAAGGAGTGGAGCCGTTTCCATTCTTGCACTAGGAACTATGATGTTAAGAAAAATGTGCCAGTAACCAACTCGAATTAAACGCTATGATAAGATATTCGGCACACATGGGAAGATTTTTAAACTGACTTGTGATTTTACTTGTTTCCTGCATTAGCAAGGATTCTCCGAAACAGGTTGCTGAGAATTCTGAAAAAGGTGCAGACAAGTGTTCGCTATTTCGATGACATCTTTTAGGACGGAAAACGGAGCTGTTTGATGGGAGCGGAAACGCCGTCCCCTCTCTGGCAGCAAACCTCTTCTTCACACTCCCACCGCTATTTGTAGGATTGTCTGCGCCTTTTTGACTGCAAAATTAGGTTGAGTTTGGCATTGTTATGATGCAGCCAAAAGCACAATGGGAAGTGCAGTAAACATCGATATCATCTATTCTATTGGACCATTTAATGGTTGTCGGCTCGAATTTTAGGGAGAGTTTGGTGTTTACAGCACTAGAAAGTTAACTTGTGCAGAAAAATCGCAGCATTCTGTTCTGCAGCTGAGCAGCGCCAACTATCGCACCAAAGAAAGAGACTTGCAGTTATGTATGGAATATTTCCCTGCAATCTGTTTTCATCTCCGTCTTTTCCCACATGTTGAACAAATGCATATATGAGAGGATCACACAAAATGCTCCGAGACACTGGGCCGCTAAACATTGAGAGGTGACTGTGGTTAATGTGAGTATGTTCGATATATTCTCGTTCATCTGTCATAAAAGCGGCCGAGCCTCGGGTGTGAATCGAACATGCAGTCCTCTGATCTGAATTTCGACGTGTTTTGGAAATCCATTTGCATCTTCAATACGCCACACAAAGATACCCTTCGTATATATGGTTCCAATGCTGTCTACATTACCCCCATATAGAAGATCTTCCTCTCTATGGTGGAATTTTTCGCAGCTGACTGATTCTTCCGAGTTGACACATGAAGGCTATCAAATCAACAGAGTTCCTGCGGGATGTGAGGCAACTATGAGACGCAGCTTTCCTTGGCACTGCCCATGTCACGCTCGTTTCTGCCGCCCGCTGCCAGTGAGCTACCACATATCCAATCACAGGGTTAGGTCGCAAAATATTAGCAGAGAAAGAGGCACGTTCTCAAATTCTAAATCAGAGATACAGGTAAAGTTCTCGCTATGGATTTGGAACAGAGTTGCAAAGAAATAGGTGTAAGATAGAGACAACTATTTCCTCTGATGTGGCAGTCCAGCACAATGCGATATAATCAAAAATGAGAGTCATCCGTTCAGGAATGACGTAAGGAATTAGTTTTTCTCACAGATGATAATGGCAAACTGGAACTTGCACTCAAAAAACTGCTGGGGGTGGGGGTCAATTGAAAATGTCGAAATTCAGGTTGATGGAAATTTGTGAGGCACGGATATCAAAATTTATGAAATCATCGCAGGCAAATCTAATTCAATGGCAGAGCAGGCACGAGGGGCTGAATGGCTCCTATTGTATCTTTTTCCTCTATGAGTGCAACAGGACAGAAAGCGAAACAGCTACAAACATACTGTACATTTTCTTCACATTTACCAGCAAAAATATCCGTGACGTGCGCAAGGATCATATGGTCAGGCAGGAATTCTCGAAGCTGCGGTGTGGCCTTCCTGTGGCTCTCTTGCCTCTCACTGCCCTTCCACCCTCACGCTACCGGTTTTTAAACCTTGTTTTACATTTGCTGCTCTGGGCCAGTGCATTCCACAGTCTCACAGCTTTTCCGACAAATACATTTTCACTGCTTGAGTTCGATGTTTATTAGCTTAAATATGCTGAAGGTGCAAAGGTAGCGCTTCATTGATCATATTAAAAGACGGCTTATTGAATGATAGATTCATAGAAATTTCCAGCACGGATATGTGCCATTTAGGCCCATCGTGTCCGAACAAAAGCTATCCAGCCGAATCCTTCATTCGCACACGTGGTCCGTAGCCCTGTACGTTATAGCACTTGTATTGCACATTCTGATCCATTTTTGGATATGGTGCAGCTCTCAGGATCTACCAACCTTTCAGGCTGTGAGTTTCAGACCCCAACCATTCTATGGGTAACAAAATCCACTCTAAATCCTTGCTGATTATTTTAAATATTCGACCCTTGTCCCTGTCCCATATCCTAAGGAAAATATGTCCTTATTTCCACTCTATCTAACACTGCATAATTGTATACAAGTCAATGAGTTATATTCTAAGCCTCTTCTACTCTAAAAGTATATAAATCCATCCCATGACATCTTTCCTCATTGTTATTATCCTCCAGTCCAGGCAACATCCTCGTAAATGTGCTCTGTACCAGCTCTACTGCAATGTCATCGTCCCTGTAATGAAATGAGCAGAAATGCACGCAGTTTTCTAGTTGGCGCCTAACTGTTCCATATGGCTGCTTAACCAAATTGTAAGAACATAAAAAGATTAGATATATGATCGGGAGTAGGCCATTTGGCCCCTTGAGCCTGCTCCGCCATTCTATAAGATCATGGCTGAACTGATCTGCTACCAGCAGGGATCTATTGGCATGCACTCAAGCTCCCTTTATTTCGCTATACTTCCAAGAGTTCTCATCTTTAATGTGAATTCATTGCCCTGTTAGCCCGCCTCAAACGCATTACCCCAAACTTCTTCGGAATAAATTCCATTAGCCATGCTTCTGTCAAGCTGAAAGTAAACTAGTAAATAACAAGAGTTCCGACAGGTACAAAAAATGGAAATATACGGCTAAATTAAATGTTGGTCCCCTAGAGGACGAGACTGGGTAATTAGTAATGGGAAGCCGAGAAATGGCAGAGACGTGAAACAAATATTTTGCAATAGTCTTCACGGTAGAAGACAGAAAAATATCCCGATTGTGGTAACTTAACAGGCTATAGGGAGGGAGGAATCAGTATCATGAAAGAAATAGTACTCGGTGAAAAAGTGGACGTAAAGGCGGACAAGTCCCTGGACCTGACGACTTGTATCGAGGGTCTTAAAAGAAATGGCTGAAGAGATATTGAACGCATTGGTTGTAATCTGCCAAATTATCCTGAATTCTGTGAAGCTACCAGTGTATTGAAAACCGCAAATGTAACGCCCCTATATAAGAAAGAAGGCAGACAGAAAGCAGGAATCTATAGATCAGTTATCCTAACACCTGTCGTTGTGAAAATGCTTGGAGTCCATTATTAAGGAATCAGTAGCAGGTCATTCTGAAACGCATAATTTAAACACTCTTGGTTTTATGAAAGGTAATCCATGTTTGAGAAGTTTGCTGGAGTTCTTTGAGGATGTAACGAGCAGGGTGGATAAGAGGTAACCATTGGATGTCATGAATTTAGATTTCAAGAAGGCATTATATAAGATGCAACATAAAAGGTTACTCCACATGACAAATCTGGGTTCACGGGGATTGGGGTAATATATTAGCATTGAAAGATGATTGGTTAATTAAAAGAAAATCGAGAGTCGGGAAAATGGGTCATTTTGTGGTTGTCGAACAGCCGCTAGTGGGGTGCTGCAGGGATTGTTGCTGGAGCTTATAATCTATGTTATTAATTTGCATGAAGGAACCGAGTGAAATGTAGCCAACGTAGCTGATGAAACAAAAGATGGGTGGGAAAGCCAATTGTGAGGTGGACTCCAATTATCTGCAAAGGCATATAGACAGGCTAAGAGAGTGAGCAAACATTTGGCAGGAGCAGTATAATGTGGGCAAAAAATGGTTATCCACTTTACAGAAACTGTACAACAGCAAATTTGTTTAAATGGAGAAAAATTGCAAAATGCTGCAGTGCAGATGGTCCTGTGGGTCATTGTACAGAAAATACAAAAAAATAGTCTGCAGGTACAGCAGGCAATCAGCAAAGCAAATGGAATGTTGGCATTTATTGAATGGGTATTGCGTCTAAAAGCGAGAGGTCTTGCTACAAGTATAAATGGCATTGTTGAGGCGACAGCAGTAGTAATGCGAACATTTTGGTTCAGTAACTTGGGCCTATACACATTGGAGTTCAGAAGAATGAGATGTGAACTTATTGAAAAATATAATATAATGTGGGGACTCGACCAGGTGGATGCAGAGAGGATGTTTCCGCTTATATGGGAACAAAATTAGAAGGCATTGTCTCAGAATAAGGGGCCGCCCATTTTAAACTGAGATGAGGAGAAAATGCTTCTCTGAAAGGGTTATAAATCTTTGCAATTCTCTGCCACAGACAACTGTGGAGGCTGTTTGAGTATAGTTAAGGGGGAGTTAGACAGAATATTTAGCGATCAGTGGTAAAGGGTTATGGGGAGCTGGCAAGGAAGTGCAGCTGAATCCATGATCAGATCTGCCATGATCTTATTGATTGGTGGAGCAGGCTCAATCGACTAAGTGGCCTACTCATGCTCCTATTTGTTATGTTTTTATGTTCTTATATTGTTAGATGGAATAAATTCCTCCTCGTCTCTCTTTTAAATGGACTGCCCCTTAATCTGAGACTATGTCCGCTAGATTCACTTCCCAGATGTGTGGAAATTTCCTCTCTGCATTCATCTTTTCGAGCACCTTCATGAACTTATATGTTTCGATAAGTTCACCTTTCATTCTTCTGAATTCCCATGAGTATAGGCCCAACCTATTCAACCTTTCTTCTTATGTCAATCACCTCATCTACGCAATCAACCCAGTGAACCTTCTCTAAACAGCCACCAATGCATGTACATCCTTCCTTATATATGGATACCAAACCTGTATACATTACTCCAGGTGTGGCCTTAACAATCGCATGTAAATTTGTAGCAGTAGACCTCTGGTTTTATACCTTATCCTGCTTGCAATTCCATTTGCCTTCCTGATTACTTGATGTATCTGCACACTAACTATTTTGTTTCATGCACAAGGACCCTCAGGTCCGTCTGTACTACAGCATTTAGCAATTTTGCTATGTTTAAATTATCATTTGTTTTTAAATTTTTTATGCCAAAGTTGATAACCACACATTTTCCCCTATTATACGCAATCTGCCAATATTTAATGTCCTCCTCAAAATTTGCTTTCCCACTCATCTTTCCTTTATCACCAAACTTGGCGATATTACACTCGGTCCCTTCATCCATGTCATTCATATAGATTGTAACAAGTTGAGGACCAGCACCGATCCGTGCGGCACCCCACTAGTCACTGTTTGCCAACCGGAAATTGAACCATTTATCCCGACTCTCCGTTTTCTGTTAGTTTGTCAATCCTCTCTCCATGCTAATATATTAACCACAACCCCATCAACTTTTACCTTGTAAAGTAACCTCTTACGTGGCAACTTAAGGAATGCCTTCTGGAAATCCATATAGATCACATCCACTGGTCCTCCCCCTTATCCATCCTGATCGTTACAACTTCATGAAGTCCAGCAAGTTTGACAAACAATAATTCCCTTTCATAAATCCATGCTCATTGTGTTTGATTGATTTCTCATTTTCAAAATATTCCGCTAATGCTTCCTAACAATGGACGCCAGCATTTTCCCAACGACAGATGTTAAGCTAACTAGTCGACAGTTTCATGTTTCCTGTCTGCACTTTTTTTGAAATTGCGGTGTTAAATTCACGCTTTTGTTATTTGCTGGGACAGTCCCTGAATCAAGGAAATTTCGGTACAATACAACCAATTCATCCACTATATCTGCAGCCCCTTCATTTGAGACGCTAGGATGTAAGCAATCACGTGCAGGGTTCTTGTCCACCTTTAATCCCATTATTTTACTGAGTACTACTTCATTAGTGACAATGATTGTATTAAGTTATTCCCTCCCACTATTAGGATATTTTTGTGTTTTCTACCGTGAAGACCGATACAAAATATTGGTTCACATCTCTGCCATTTCCCTGTTCTCCATTATTAATTCCTCAGTCTCATCCTCCAGGGGACCAACATCTACTTGAGCTATTGTTTTCCTTTTTATATGCCTGTAGAAACACTTAATATCAGTTTTTTTATTTCGTGCCTATTTACAGACAGTTGTATATCTATGTAATTGCATGCTCCAGAGAGCTGTAGATGCTGGGTACTTGAATATATTTATGATGATTTTTGACTGATTTTTTGCGCGATAAAGCAATAAACGGGAGAGGGCAAGGAAATGGAGATGAATCCATGAGTCGATCTGCCAAGATCTTATTAAATGGCGGAGCAGGCTCGAGGGGACAAATGGCCTACTCCTGCGCTAAGTGCTTATGGTCTAATATTTTTACTCCTGCAGTTTACCGTTTTCTTCTTCATTATCAAACACACAGTCAATTTATGTATTATCTACGAACTTCTTAATCATACCCTGTACGTCCAAGTCGAAATCATTGATATATAGCACAAGAATCAAGGGAGGTAGTACTGAGTCGTGTGGTACCCAACTCTGAACAACCTTCTTTTCACAAAATTGCCCTTCACACATTACCCTTGTGAACTGCTTCTGAGCCATTTTGGGATCCAACTTGCCTTTTGCATTTGATCACATTGGCATTAGTTCCATAAGAACACGAGTAATCGTAGTAGGAATAGGCGTTTCCGCCCATCCGACATTTAATTTGGCCATTCCTGATCTTCTACTTCAACTCCACTTTCCTGCGCAGTGAACATATTATTCTGAAACGCCTGGTTATAGAATCTTCAGCCAAATAAATCATCCTCGCTGCATCTAATCTGTCAAGCCCTGTAAGAGTTTTGTATGTTTCAATGTGATCATCACTCATTTTTCTAATATGTAGAGAATATAGGCCAAGTCTACTCGATCTCCCCACATAGGGAAACACCCCGATCGCCGCAATCAGTCCGGTGAACCTTCGCTGCACTCCCTCAATGCAAAGTATATCCTTCCTTAGCTAAGGATGCTAAACTGTACGAAGTGCTGCAGGTACGGTGTCACCAAGGGGCCAATATAATTGCAGTAAGATGTATTTACTCTGATACTCAAATTCTCTTGCAATAAAGGTCGACATTGCTTGCCGTACACGCATGTTAACTTTCTTAATTGCTTGCCGTACCTGCAGGTTAACTTTCAATGATTCGTGTACAAGAATACCAAAGTTCCTTCTGAACATCAACATTTCCAGCTCGCTCATCATTTTAAAAATACTTCGCTTTTCTATTTTTACTACGGAAGACGATAGCTTCACATTACTCCACGTTATATTCCATTTGCCATGTTCTTGCCCACTCTATTTGCATACCTATATCCCCTTGAAGTCTCTTTGCATGCTCCTCACAACGAACATGCCCACCTAGTTTTGTATCATCAGTGAACTTGAATATATTTCGTTTGGTCGCCTCATTTAAATCATTGATATAGAGTGAGTATTGCTGAAGCACCGCTCCCTGTGGGAACCCATTAGTTAACACCTGCTAATCCAAAAATGATACAGTTTATTCCTACTCTCTGTTTTCTGTCCTTTAACCAATCTTCAATTCCTGCTAATATATAACCCCCAGCCATATGAGCCCTAATTTTGTCCAATAATCTTTTGTGCTGTTCCTCATCGAATGCATTCATGTGAATCCAAATGCAACACATCCACTGGTCCCTACTGACCGATTCTTCTATTTGCAACCTCAAAAAATTCTTACACATTTGTTGAACATGATTTCCATTAAATGAATGCATGTTGATTCTGCCCAATTGTATTTTTATGTTCTAAGTGCTCTGTTACTACGTCCTCAATAACATTTCAAACATTTTACCTCATACTGATGTCAGGCTAACTGAGCTGTCGGTCCTTCTTTTCTCTCTCCCACCTTTCCGAAATTGTGCGATTTATTAGCTAGCTTCGATGATGCGGGAATGATCCTAGAATCTATGGATATATTTGGTGACCATTATGCCATGTGGGATCTTATGAAATTCCTTGCTAAAATTCCTATGCACTGCATCCATCGCACTACCTTTATTGACCCACTTCGTCACGTCCTCAAACAAATCAATCAAGTTAGTCAGACATGATGTTCCCTAAACAATTCCATGCTCACTCGCCTTGATCAATCCGTGTCTTTCCCAATGAAGATTTATCCTGCCCTCTGAATGTTTTGCAATAAATTTCCCAACACCCAATTTAGGCTGGCTGGCCTGCAATTAATCGATCTATCCCTTTCTCCTATTTTAAACTAACGTACAACGTTAGAAGTCTTCCAGTCCCCCGGCACCACGCCTGTGGCCAGAGAGGATTATAAAATGACGGCCAGAGCCTCTGCGATTTGCCCTGTTCCTTCACTAAGCACTTTGGGATACATGTTAGCCGGGCTTTTGAAGTTATCCACATTCAATGCTGCTACGTCGCTTATTACTTCCAATATCATTATATTTATTGCATCAAATATTTCAAACTCCTCCCTGATTGCAATGTCTGCATTGCCCAAATCTTTTCTGAAAATAGACGCAATGTATTCAAGAAGATGCATACTCAAACCTTCCACCTCCACGCACAGATTACCTTTATGGTCTCTGATAGACCCTACTCTTCATTTAGTTAATGTCTGGCGCTTAATGTGCACATAAAACATGTTCTGGGTTTCATTGGTATTGCTAGCCAACATTTTTGCGTGCTCTATCTTTGCTTTCCTAACTTTCTTTTTTAATTTTACCGCTGCAGTTTCTATACCCCTCTTGGGTTTCTGGAGAATTGAGCCCTCGGTGTTGTCATAATCCTCCTTTTTGTTATATTACCCTGTGTACCGCTCTCAATCCAGGGACTGTAGCTTTCCGATTACCACTCTTTTTCTTCAAGCGAAATTACTTGCTCTGAACCCTCAATTTCTCCTCCTTAATTGCCTACCACTGCTCTGGCATGGATTTACTTTTAATCATTTTTTCTCGTCGAATTTAGCTAAATTATAATTCAGCTCAGTAAAATTGGCTTTCCCCCAGATGACATCTTTTATTTCTGGTCTATCTTTATCCTTTTCCGTAAGTACACAACATCTAACTGAATTATGGTCACTAACATCAAAACGCTCTCTCATTGTTAACCCAACCAACAGCTCAGCTTCATTCCCTAACTCTAAGGCCAGAACCATGCACTCCCTTGTTGGGCTTGCTACATACTGGTTAAAAAACGTTCTCCTGAATATATTTTTGGAAAACTACACCATCAATACCTGTCATATTAATTATATCACAGTTAATATAAGTGTAGTTGCACTCACTTTGGTGTCACAGTTTCAATTTGCACATAATTCAAAGTAATTCTTTCGAGGCGGAATATTATATTTGCTACATCAGAATAAATATCATCTTTTTATAGTTTTTGGGTGATTAGTTCCCCAGTGTCACAAGTAGATTTGGCTGATCCTCTCGGAATAAGAGGCCGCCCATTAAAAACTGAGATGAGGTAAAATGTCTTCTCTCAGAGGGTTGTAAATCTATGGCAGTCTCTGTGCCAGAGAACTGTGGAGGCAGTACCATTGAATATATGTAAGGCAGAGATAGACATATTTTTGAGCGATACGGATTTAAAGGTTTATAAGGAGCGGCAAGGGAAGAGGAGCTGAGTTCATGATCGGATCAGCCATGGTCTAATTGAATGTCGAATCTGGTTCGAGGGGCCAAATGCCCTGCTCCTGCTCCAATTTCTTATGTTCTTATGTTCTCATTTACTTCATCTTCGACACAAATACTGGAATTCCTTCAGCATCAACCCACAGATTGAAACCGAGATGAACACAGCGAGAGATAACGGCAGCATTGGGATATATGGCGCAAAAGACAGGAGAGATGGGTAGATCCAAAACAGTCACAGACTTCAAAAGGCAGTGTCAGTGGAGTCAGTGAAGTTAAGCTAGCAAATGCATGGTTTAGTTCCGTGGCTCAGCTGCTTAAAGCGCCTGTCTAGCCAACAGTAAATCCTACGTTCGTCTCCACATAACCCTTTAATCACTTATCGCTCAAAAATCTGTCTATCTCACACTTAAAGATAGACTCGGAAAGATAGACAAGAAGGAAAAGGAGGTGGGGTAGCTCTGTTAATAAAGGATGATATCAGGACAGTTGTGAGAGAAGATATTGGCTCTAATGAACAAAATGTTGAATCATTGTGGGTGGAGATGAGAGAAAGTAAGGGGAAAAAGTCACTGGTGGGCGTAGTTTATAGGCCCCCAAATAATAACTTCACGGTGGGGCGGGCAATATTCAAGGGAATAATGGAGGCATGTGAAAATGGAATGACAGTAATCATGGGGGATTTTAACCTACATATCGATTGGTCAAATCAAATCACACGGGGTCGACTTGAGGAGGAATTCATAAAATGCATACGGGATTGTTTCTTAGAACACTATGTTACAGAACCTACAAGGGAGCAAGTGATCTTAGATCTGGTCCTGTGTAAGGAGACAAGAATAATAAACGAACTCCTCGTAAAAGATCCTCTCGGATTGAGTGATCACAGTATGGTTGAATTTGTAATACAGATTGAGGGTGAGGAAGTAGTGTCTCAAACGAGCATACTATGTTTAAACGAAGTGGGTTGTGAATCTGTGGAATTATCTGCCCAAGGAAGCTGTTGAGGCTAGCTCATTGAATGTATTCAAATCACAGATAGATAGATGTTTAACCAATAAGGGAATTAAGGGTTACGGGGAGCGGGCGGGTAAGTGGAGCTGACTCCACGGCCAGATCAGCCATGATTTTGTTGAATGGCGGAGCAGGTTCGCGGGGCTAAATGGCCTACTCCTATTCCTAATTCTTATGTGAAGATAAAGCGATTAGTGAAGACAAAGGTCGGGCCCTTTCAGGCAGAATCACGTGAATTTACAATGGGGAACAAAGAAATGGCAGACCAATTGAACAAATATTGTGGTTCTGTCTAGATTAAGGAAGACACACATAACCTTCCAGAAATACTACGGGATCGAGGGTCTAGCGAGAAGGAGAAACTGAAGGAAATCCTTATTAGTAAGGAAATTTTCTTATGGTAATTAATGGAATGAAGGCCGATCGATCCCCAGGGCCTGCGGGTCTGCATTCAGGAGTAGTTAAGCAAGTGGCCCTAGAAATAGTGGATGCATTGCTGTCGCTTTTCAAACATGCTACAGATTCTGGATTAGTTCCTATGGATTGGATGGTAACTAATGTAACCCTACTTTTTTAAAAAGGAGGGAGAGAGAAAATATGGAATTATAGACCGCTTAGCCTGGCATTGGTCGCGGGGAATGTGTTGGAATCAATTATGAAAGACATAAAAGCAGCGAATTTGGAAAGCAGTGACAGGATCGGTAAAGTCAGCATGGATATATGAAAGGAAAATCATGCTTGACCACTCTTCTAGAATTTTTTAAGGACGTAACTAGTAGAGTGGACAAGGGAAAACCAGTCAATGTGGTGTATTTCGACTTTCAAAACGCTTTTGACAACGTCCCACAAGAGATTAGTGTGCAAAATTAAAACACATTGTATTGGGGTTAATGTATTGACGTGGAGAGAGAACTGGTTGGCAGACAGGAAGCAAAGAGCAGGAACAAACGGGTCCTTTTCAGAATGGCAGGCAGTGACTAGTGGCGCACTGCAAGACTCAGTGCTTGGCCCCGAGATATTTATAACTTTCATTAATGATTCCCGGGATGGCGGAACTGACATATCAAGAAAGACTGGGTCAACTGGGCTTGTATTCACTGGAGTTCAAAAGAATGAGAGGGGATCTCATAGAAACGTAAAAATTCTGACGGGTTTAGACAGGTTAGATGCAGAAAGAATGTTCCCAATGTTGGGGAAGTCCAGAACCAGGGGTCACAGTCTGAGGATAAGGGGTCAGCCATTTAGGACCGAGATGAGGAGAAACGTCTTCACCCAGAGAGTGGTGAACCTGTGGAATTCTCTACCACAGAAAGTTGTTGAGGTCAATTCACTAAATATATTCAAAAAGGATTTGGATGTAGTCCTTATTACTAGGGGCATCAAGGGGTACGGCGAGAAAGCAGGAATAGGGTAAAGAAGTTGCGTGTTCAGCCATGAACTCATTGAATGGCGGTGCAGGCTCGAAGGGCCGAATTGCCTACTCCTGCACCTAGTTTCTATGTTTCTATGTTTCTAAGATTTGAACGAAGTAATTGAATGTAATATCTCCAAGTTTGCAGATGACTCTACGCTGTGTGCAGTTTGAGCTGTGAGGAGGATCCTAAGAGACTGCAAAGTGATTTGGACAGTTTAGGGGAGCGGGTAAATGCATGGCAGATGCAATATAATGTCGATAAATGTGAGGTTATACACTTTAGTTGCAAAATCAGTGAGGCAGTCTATTATCTGAATGGTGACTGATAAATAACATTTAGGACTGAGATGAGGAGAAATTTCTTCACTCAGAGAGTTGTTAACCTGTGGATTTCCCTGCCACAGAGAGTTGTTGATGCGAGCTTGTTAGATATATACAAAAGAGAGTGAGTAGATATGGCCCTTACGGCTAAAGATATCAATGAATATGGAGAGAAAGCAGGAAAGGGATACTGATGGAATGATCAGCCATGATCTTATTGAATGGCGGTGCAGGCTCGAAGGGCCTAATGACCTACTCCTGCACCTGTTTTTACGTTTCTATGTTTCGATGTTTCTATTATTGTAAATCATCCATGGCGTGCGTATCCCTATCACTATCGCTGCAACCCATCCACGGACCACCTATTCCATTCCCTATCTGTAACGCATCCATGGATAAATGGAGCTGAGTCCATGGCCAGATCAGCCATCATCTTGTTGAATGGCGGAGCAGGCTCGAGGTGCTAGATGGCATACTCATGTTCCTAATTCTTATGTTATGTTGTTATGATCACTTACCGCTATCCACTTCACTGTAACCCATCCATGGATTGCCTATTCCTATATCTATTTCTGCGACCCATCCATGGACCGACTAGTCCTATCCCTATCGCTGTGACCCATCAAAGGATTGCCTATACCTTTCCGTATCTTTTTAACCCATGCATCGACTGCCTATCCATTTCGCTTTACCCCTCATTGGACTGTCTATTCATATCCCTGTCGCTCAAACCCAACATGATCTGCCTATTGCTAGCCCTAAATCAGTAACCCTTCCATGGACTGCGTCTCCCTAACGCTATCATTGTAACCTATCGATGCACCGCCAATTCTTATCCCTGTCTCGGTAACCCATCGTTGGACAGCCTAATCCTATGCCTATCTCTGTAACCCATCCAAGAACTGCCAACCCATAATCCCATCATGGTAACCAATCCATGGACTGCCTAGTCTTATTGCTATCTCTGTAAAACTTCGTTGGACAGCCGAATCCTACGCCTACCGTTATAACCCACCATGTGCCACGAATTACTAACCCTATCTCTGTAATCCATCCATGGTCTGCGTATCCTTAACGCTATCATTGTAACCCATCCATGGAACACCTATTCCTGTCTTTGATGCTGTATCCGTCCATTGTCTACCCATTCCTATCCCTATCGCTCTACCCCATCCATGCACTGGCTATCCGTATCCCCATTGCTGTAATCCATCAAACGATTGCCTACTGCTATCCCTGCTATCAACCACTGGGAGGTTGACGCTAGAGTTCTCCTGAACCGTCTTCTCCCTGTGGCCGAGGAGCTCCTCCCGAAGTCACAGTGCAGATTTCGTCCTCTATTGGTAACAGCGGACTTGATCGTTGCTGCACGACAACTGAAGGAAAAATACAGGGAACAGCGCAAGCCCGTACACATGGCCTTTTTCGATCTTACAAAGGCCTTTGTCACTGTCAAACTTGAGGGCTTATGGAGCGTCCTCCTCCATTTTGAAAGCCCTCGAAAGTTTGTCAATTTCATTCGCCTGCTCTATGACAACATGCAGGCCATGATCCTTAACAGCAGATCCATTACCTACCAATTCCACGTCCTGGCCAGTGTCAGTCAGTGCTGCATCATCGCTTCAATCCTCTTTTCAATCTTCTGCGCTGCCATGCTCCACTTCATTATCAACAAGCTCACCTCCAAAATTAACTCAACAACAGAACCAGTGGGAAGATGTTTAACCAAGCCACATCCAGGCCACATCCAAGATCACCCAAACGTCTCTCTTTGTACTGCAGTATGCAGACGACGTCTGCACCTGCGCACATTCTGAGGCTGAATTCCTGGTTTATTCGATGTATTCACAGAGGCATATGAAAGCATGGCTCTCATACTTAATACCGGTAAGGCAAAGATCCTCCAACTGACTCTCCTCGCCGCACAGCATTGCCGCCCAGTCATCAAGATTCACGGCACAGCCCTGGACAACGGGGACCACTTCCCATACCTCGGGAGCCCGTTGTCAACAAAAGCAGACGTTGATGCGAAGATTCAACATCGCCTCCAGTGTGCCATTGCAGCCTTCGGCCGTCTGAGGAAAAGAGATTTCGAAGACCAAGCCCTGAAACGTAACACCAAGCTCATGGTCTACAGGGCTGTTTAATACCCGCTCTCCTTTATGGATCAGAGGCATGGACGATGTGCAGAAGACACATCAAGTCGCTGGTGATATATCGCCAACGATATCGCCGCAACATCCGGCAAATACACTGGGAGGACAGAGCACCAATATCAGTATCCTCGCCCAGGCTAACAACCCCTGCATTGAAGCAATCACCACTCTCGATCCGCTTCGCTGGTCAGGCCACTTAATTCGCACGCCAGACGCGAGACTTGCGAAGCAACTATTCTATGCAGAGCTACTTCATGGCAAACGAGCGAAAGGTGGGCAACGGAAGCGTTACTATAGGACCCTCAAAGTCTTCCTGATGAAGTGTGACATCACCACTGACACCTGGGAGACGCTGGCCGAAGACCACCCCAAGTGGAAAAAGTGCATCATTGAGGGCGTTGAGCTCCTCGAGGTCAACGCTGCGAGCATGATGAGAACAGGTGCAGGCAGCGGAGGAAGCGTGTTGTAAACCGGTTCTGGGGGAGGTTGGACCTATACAAGCCGGATGTCTGCACCTGGTCAGGACCAGAACCAATGTGCTGTGGGGACTGTTTGCTGGAGCTATTGGTGAGGGTTTATAATGCTATGGCAAGAGGATGTGAATCTATGCAAGGAGACAGATGGAAGTAAAATGCCTGCAGAAGCAAAAGGTAGAATGGAAGTAAGGAAAGGTGAACAGCACAGAAATCTAAGACAAAATCAAAAACGGCCACATCACATCATAATTCTAAAAGAACAAAGAGTGTTAAAAAAAACAAGCCTAAGTCTCTGTACCGAAATGCGAGGAGCATTAGTAATGAGGTGGATGAATTAACTGCACAGAAAGCTGTTAACGGATATGATGAAATTGGGATTATGGAGACATGGCTCCAGGGTGAACACGTTTGGAACTCAACATCCAGGGCTTTTCAATATTCAGGAATGATAGACAGAAAGGAAAAAGAGGTGGGATAGCGTTACTGTTTAAATGAGAGATTAACGCAATCATAATGAAGGCTATTAGCTTGAATGATGAGGAATCTGTATGGGTAGAGCTGCGGAAAAACAAAGGTCAGAAAGCGCTAGTATGAGTTGCGTACAGTCCACCAAACAGTGGTAGAGAGGTTGGGGATAGCATGAAACCGAAAATTAGGGATGCGTGCAATAAAGGTGCAGCAGTTATCATTGGTGACTTTAATCAACATGTAGATTGGACTAACCAAGCTGGTATCAATGCGGTGGGGGAGGATTTCCTGCAGTGTAAAAGTAATGGTTTTCTGGACCAGTATGTCGAGGAACCAACTAGGGAGCAGGCCATCCTATGTTGGGTCTTGTGTAATGAGAGAGGCTTAATTGGCAATCTTGTTGTGCGAGGCACCTTGGGGATGAGAGACCATAATATGGTAGAATTCTTCATTAAGATGGAGAGCGACACAGTTAATTTAGAGACTACTAAAAAGCAGCAATCCTGTGGACCTGCAGAAATTTAAAGATTAAGCAGAGGAGGACAAAGGTTTATAAATAGGATGGTAAAAATAGATTATGAGAGAAAGGTTGCAGGAAACATAAAAAAACTCACTCCAAATGCTTCTTTAAATATGTGAAGAGAAAAAGATTAGTGAAGACAAACATAGGTCCCTCGCAGTCAGTATCAGGAGAGATTATAATGGGGAACAAAGAAATGACAGACCAGTTTACCAAATACGTTGGTTTTGTCTTCATGAAGGAAGACACAAAGAACTTTCGAGAAATACTAGGGAACGGAGGGTCTAGTCAGAAGGAGAAACTGAAGGAAATCCTTATTAGGCGGGAAATTATGTGAGGGAAATTGAGGCATTCAAGGCCAATACATCGCCAGGACATGATAGTCTGCACCCCAGAGAAATAATGAAGTGGCCCTAAAAATAGTGGATGCATTGATAATCATTTTCCAGTCGTCTATCTACTCTGGATCAGCTCCTATGTACTGGAGGGTAGCTAATGTTACACCACTTTTAAATAAGGAGGGAGAGAGAAAACCGGTAATTATATACTGGTTAGCCTGACATCAGTAGTGGGAAAATGTTGGAGTCAAATATTTAATTTGAAATAACAGCGCATTTGGAAAGCAGTGACAGGATCGGTCCAAGTCAGCATAGATTTATGAAAGTGAAATCAGGTTGATAAATCTTCTAGAATTAATTGAGGATGTAACGAGAAGAGTGGATAAGGGAGAACCAGTGGATGTGATGTATTTGGACTTTCAAAAGACTTTTGACAAGGTCCCACACAAGATTTGAGGTGCAAAAAAAAAGCACTTGGTATTAGAGATAATGTACTGACCTGGATAGAGAACTGGTTTCAGACAGGAAGCATAGAGTCACGATAAACGGATCCTTCTCAGAATGGCAGACAGTGACTTTTGGGGTAATGATTTGGACGAAGAAATTGATTGTATAATCTTGCAGATGACTCTAAGCTGGGTAGCGGTGTGAGCTGTGAGGTGGATGCTTAGAGGCTGCAGGATGACTTTGACAGGTTAGTTGAGTGGGCAAATGCACGGCAGATGCAGTATAATGTGGAAAAATGTGAGGTTATCCACTTTGGTGGCAAATACACTATGGCAGAATATTATCTGAACGGTGCCAGATTAGGAAAAGGGGAGGTGCATCGAGACCTGGATGTCATGGTACTTTACTCATTGAATGTTGGCATGCAGGTACAGCAAGCGCTGAAGAAGGCAAGTGGTATGTTGGCCTTCATAGCTAGGGGATTTGAGTATAGGAGCAGGTAGGTGTTACTGCAGTTGTACTGGGCCTTAGTGAGGCCTCACCTGGAATTTTGTGTTCAGTTTAGGTCTCCTCTCCGAGGAAGGACGTTCTTGCTATTCAGGGTGTGCAGCGAAGCTTCACCGCATTGATTCCCGGGATGGAGGGACTGACTATGGGGAGAGACTGGATCGTATGGGCCAGTATTCACTGGAGTTTTGAAGGATGAGAGAGGATCTCGTAGAAATATATAACATTCTGACGGGAGTGGACAGGTTAGATACAGGATAATCATCCCGATGTTGGGGAAGTCCAGAACCAGGGGACGTAGTCTAAGCTTAAGGTGTCAGCCATTTAGGCTTAAGATGAGGTGATACGTCTTCACTCAGAGAGTTATTAACCTGTGGAATTCTCTATCGCAGAGAGATGCTGATGCCAGTTCATTAGATATGTTGAAGACGGAGTTGATATGGCCATTACGGCTAATGGGATCAAGGGGTATGCAGAGAAAGCAGGAAAGGGCTACTGAGGTGAATGATCAGCCATGATCTTAGTGAATGTTGGTGCAGGCTCGAAGGGCCGAATTGCCTACTCCTGCACCAAATTTCTATGTTTCTATATTTCTAAACTGGTCCCACACATACTACCCTGCTCATTACGTCCTCAAAGATCTGCAGCAAATTCGACAAACATGATATTCCTTCAATAAAACCATGCTGACTCTGTTTCATTGAATCATGCTTTTCCAATGTCCTGCTACTGCATTCTTAATAATGGACTAAAGCATTTTCCCAAGGACAGATAATCGGCGAATTGGTCTATATCATCCAGTTTTTGTCTGCCTCACTTTTAAATAAGGGCCTTACATTTTCGTTTTTCCAGTCTGCTGCGACCATCCCAGAAGCCGGTAAATTCTTATAGATAACAACGAATGCATCCACTATCCCTGCCGATATTTCTCTTAATGAAGGTGATTCGCATGTTAATGTTTAGCTTCCCATTATATATCCTGTCAGATGTCCAATATATCTCCTGCAGGATATCCAATATACCTGTTGTAGTACATTCTCCATATCTCCTTTGGTATAACCAGTATCTTTCCTGCAGTATGTCCAATCTATCTCAGAATGTAGAAATTAATCTGAACACCAGAATACTTTCCACAAATTGAACTATTCTTCAGATGGCTTCATAATTTACAGGACCAGATGGACAGGCACAATTTTCGTACACAGCAAAACATTACCAGGAATAACACTGATACAGTCGATTGTTCAGCCACTGCCAGGTGGAGCGGCAGTAATGTCGAGCTGTGCTGGGCTGCGGGGATTCCTGAAGGCCGCCAGACAGGACGCGCTGCTCCAAGTCGCCACTCGCTCACTGTTTTGCGAAATGTATCGCAATCTGCTGCTATCGTCGACTGCCGCTGCAACTCACCCAGTCACACATCTGGGAAGCGGAGGTTCAATTACATCAAGCAGCCGATGGGAAAATGTCCTGCCGCCATCATTGCGCTGTTTGCCAGAGCTGCATATGGTGTGTGGAGCGCGAGTGATGCCATCTATATGTGGGGCAGGGAAGGGGTCCTGAGGAACACCATCATATGTGTCTAGACAACAGATGTCACCAATTAGTGCAGGCGCGAGATGAGGTATTTGAGGCTGTGTGTTCGGGATCATCATCTTTTACAGGTCACTGGTGACATTCCAGAGGGTCCTGACAGATCGGCTCTCCCCTCCCAGGGAGCTCAGTGCAGACAGCGTGTGAGTGAGTGTTATAATATTCACAACAAAGCAGAGCGGCTGGTACAGAATGGGCCTAAAATTCTGGCATGGTCCCGGCGAGGCCTCCCAAAAGCTCGTTTTCGGGGTGCGATGTACATGCGCGGAAAATCGACATTTCCAGTCTGACAAAAATTTCTCCATGTGGATTCTCCACATCCCTGAGACACTGATATTCAGACGGATGAGATTGGGCTATTTGTTCAACTCATGCCCAGCGAATGTCCTTCAATTTCTGAAGACTGGTAAAAGCAGGTGCAGAGCCTACCAGCGTAAGAGTTATAAAACATATAAAAATTTAAGTTAAGTACACACTTTTATCGTTAAAAACCCTGTCCACTATGGTTAGTTTATTTTAAAAACTTGTAGAACGCATTTTTTTTAATCCCAAAAACATGTATTTTTCCAGTATTTAATTAACTTTAATTTAAATGAATTTTATACATGTGAGCTGTTTTTTCATTTATTTTGCTGAGTTTCTTATATTAGGGGGATATTCGCATTTATAGTAATCGGAATTAGTAAAAACGGAGTTCCCATTATTACCAATGAGATTACTGAAGAGTGATTTGTGGTCCAGGCCCACATAACTTCAGCTTTACCGGACTAATGAGGAAGTCATTTTCCCGTATGCTCCACATGGAATAAAGTCCTCTGAGGGGAATCGAAGGCACCTCCGTGACCACCTCTTAATTTCGCAAAAAAGCTTCGTATCAGGGCGTTCCCAAAGGAAGCCGGCATCTGGAATTTCTCTCCCAATATCAGGCGTTATTGAGCTCTGAGGCTGTAAAGTCTCAACTGCATGTTATCGTTTAATGACTTTTACAATTAAATAAAGGGATATTTCATCACATTCATCCACTGCTCCTGGAACCTAGTCAGTGTCACGACATAAATACCAGTATTTGTGCAGTAACTCACAGTGACAGCATTCTATGATTATGTCCCCGAGTTCAAATCTCGCCTAGCAGTGGAAACATCCTCTCTGCATCCAAGTTATCAAGTTCTCGAATTTCCTTATATGCTTCGATATGATCGTGTCTCATTCTTCTGAATTTCAATGCGTAGAAGCCCGACGTACACAACCTTTCCTCAGATGTCACCCCCCTCATCACCGAGTGGAACCTCCCTGTGCTGCCTCCTAAGCAAGGATATCATTTTTCAAATATAGTAACCAAAACTACACGCAATATTCCTGGAGTGGCCTCACCAATACCATGTATACAAAATATCAACAAATATTAACTAAATGCAACAACTTGAACGACAGCGTGCCATTAATAACTGATTATCCCTTGGTATATAGCAAGAATGATATTACATTTCAACGTGGTGGACACAATTAATAACTGAACATTGATACTAAATGGAACACGAACAGCTGCTAGTAGAGGATTGTAAATGTTTTGTATATCCCACATATTTTATTTTTATCTGCCCTTCCAGCAGCCACCTATCAAAATTGGTTTGCAAATCATCAGTAATGGAAGGGGGTGATGGGGAGGGAGGCACCGCCATGACTACCCTTCTGTGAGTCACTTCTGGTATCTGTGCTGGAGGCACCACGTTGATTGCGTGAGCTTACACAGTGAAGGGAGCTCCTTACATAGAGCAGAGGGAAATCTCCAAATGACATCATTAAGCATCACTGTAAGAGGCATTAATTACAGTCAGTGTACAAATAGACGCATTGAACCATTTCACCACAACACTTTACTGCAACTTCATCTAGCTCACCTTATTATACACAGTTTTAAATTAAAAGTAAGATAATGCGTAATTTTTCACCAAACCATAAAGTACCGAAAACTGGTCAGAGAGAACAGAATTCATCGTGCTGGACTGAATTAAAACTGAGAACAAAAGTGGAGAAAGTGACAGAAACAAAGAGGGAATAAAAGGTGAAAAGATTTACAGTCCCAATCTTGTCTCTGATTTAATCGAACCCATGCCATCAGGGTAAAAATATTCCCCAAAAATAAATGTGCCTATACTGCAATATCTGGGAGATAATCGCTGTAATGAAACAATGGGTCACGCCGAAACGACACTGCACCAGCCTTAATCCATGAATTCCATTCTGAGAGCCCGATGGATTAGAGTGGTTCCACTTCAGTCCAGGAGTTCCATTCCCCGGGATTTCTACATTGTCTGACACTCGATCCAGAACAACAGTTTAATTCTAAAGAATGACCTTACCCAGCCAAACGCCCTTTATCGAGGGGAACAATCATAAAAGGAGCAAAGGGTTGATACCAAATAATCAAAGGCAAATGCTTAAAATATTAACCATTGAGGTAAATACGCTGTGTATAATTCAATACTCCATGAAACGCTCTGGATACATTGGATCCTCGCACAATCTTACTCAGATAAACGTCCCTAACTATCAACGTTCCTGAATCTTCTATCACCATCCCAGTGTAAGTCCTGTTCCAACGGCAGCACATCACCAGTGAAGTTGGTGGCACATTAGTCTACATTCGGAAAGAAGTGGCCCTGGGATTCCTAACATTGATTCCGGACGACATGACTTCTGATGGAATTAGGTCAATCACGGACAAGAAAACCTCATGCAGTTTACCACCTGTCGCCCTCCCCCAGTTGAGCAATCGGTACTCTTCCATGTTGAACAACACTTGGAGAAGAATTGAGAGTAGCAAGGTCACATAATGCACTCTCATTTGGAGATTTCAATGTCCTTCACCAAGAGTGGCGCTGGGGATCCAGTACTGACAGAGCTTGCTGAGTTCTGAAGGATATAGCTGCCAATCTGGTCATGTGACAAATGGTGAGAGGACCAACATGAGAGAAACACCAACTTGAACAGAACCTCCCCAATCTACCTCTCGCACACATTATTGAAAACTGTGAACACAACACAGTCATTGTGGAGACAAAGACCCTTCTTCACATTAAGACACCCTCCATCTAAGGGGCCCCAGCTGTTTACACTGTACATTAATGATTTAGATGAGGGGATTAAATGAAGTATCTCCAAATTTGCGGATGACACTAAGTTGGGTGGCAGTGTGAGCTGCGAGGAGGATGCTGTGAGGCTGCAGAGCGACTTGGATAGGTTAGGTGAGTGGGCAAATGCATGGCAGATGAAGTATAATGTGGATAAATGTGAGGTTATCCACTTTGGTGGTAAAAACAGAGAGACAGACTATTATCTGAATGGTGACAGATTAGGAAAAGGGGAGGTGCAAAGAGACCTGGGTGTCATGGTACATCAGTCATTGAAGGTTGGCATGCAGGTGCAGCAGGCGGTTAAGAAAGCAAATGGCATGTTGGCCTTCATAGCAAGGGGATTTGAGTACAGGGGCAGGGAGGTGTTGCTACAGTTGTACAGGGCATTGGTGAGGCCACACCTGGAGTATTGTGTACAGGTTCGGTCTCCTAACCTGAGGAAGGACATTCTTGCTATTGAGGGAGTGCAGCGAAGGTTCACCAGACTGATTCCCGGGATGGCGGGACTGACCTATCAAGAAAGACTGGATCAACTGGGCTTGTATTCACTGGAGTTCAGAAGGATGAGAGGGGACCTCATAGAAACATATAAAATTCTGACGGGGTTAGACAGGTTAGATGCAGGAAGAATGTTCCCAATGTTGGGGAAGTCCAGAACCAGGGGTCACAGTCTAAGGATAAGGGGTAAGCCATTTAGGACCGAGATGCGGAGGAACTTCTTCACCCAGAGAGTGGTGAACCTGTGGAATTCTCTACCACAGAAAGTTGTTGAGGCCAATTCACTAAATATATTCAAAAAGGAGTTGGATGAGGTCCTTACTGCTAGGGGGATCAAGGGGTATGGCGAGAAAGCAGGAATGGGGTACTGAAGTTGAATGTTCAGCCATGAACTCATTGAATGGCGGTGCAGGCTAGAAGGGCCGAATGGCCTACTCCTGCACCTATTTTCTATGTTTCTATGTTTCTATGTGTGGCACTACCACTGTGCTCAATGTTATAGCTTCAGCACAATATTGGCAGTCCAAAACTGGGCATCCATGATGGTCCAATAGCAGCAGCAGAATTGCATTCCACGACAATCTGAAACCTGACGGACCAGTACGCTCCTCACTCTACGATTATTGTCAAGCCAGTGGCCAACACCGTTTCACTGTGGAGTGCAGATGAGCATGCCAGAAGCCGAATACAAAAAAAATAACGAACCAACCTTGTGAAGCAACAACACAGGACAACATATATGCTAAAGTGTGGAAGCAGCAAGTAAGCTAGTAAAATACAAAGCTAAGAGACATGACAAGCAAAGTAAAAGGTTTATAAATCAGAATGTTAAAAAATACTTCGTCCACGTGGGGAATTTGATTCCCGGTGTCCTGTGAGACAGGCGTGGATACTCACCATTATATAACCGAGCAACTGACAAATGTAGAAACTGTGAGAGCAGGAATCAAGCTGTGATCACAACTGGAGACAGTGAGAAAGGAATATTAAAACAGAAAATGCTGGAAATCTCAGCCAGGAGGCAACATCTGTAGGGAGAAAAACACTTAACGTTACAGGTCGATGACCCTTCGGCAGTTTCTTCCTGACCTGATGAGATTTCCTGCATTTTCCGTTTTATTATAGATTCTGGCATTCACAGTACTTTGCTTTTGTATTAGTGAGGAAGAGAAAGACAAATTGTGAGACAGAGACAAAGCATTTGGTATAATCTGAACAAGAGTCCCTGAACTTCGAAAACTTCTGGAACTTTTCAAGGACCGATGTCGAGATCCTGAACCTGTTACCAATACTGTCTTCTGGTTTTTACATCGCTTCCAGTTAGGCCGTTTCAGTGTCCGCAATATGCTGGTGACGGAACCTGGCTACCAATTCCTTTGGCTTTCCCATTGTGTACTTGGCGAGAAAGTTATGCTTCTGCATGGCTGGTGTGGTCGCCAATCTACCATGGCTTGGAACGTGTGGCGCCGTGACTGAAACATGATCGGGTGCCCCTCATAAACATCGGTCTTGTGTGCAGGCTGGCGCTGCTGAGCATGATTGTTGGTAATGCTATCATTAGGTCGAGATTTGGCTCCCCACTGTTGCTGCCAGCTCAACAGGACGGAGGATAGAATAGCTCTTAGTAACTGCTGACTGGTGGCACAGTTCTTCGTTCCGTTCCAGATGGATGAAAGATTGGGTCCGCTGGCTGAAAGCAGAAAGAAGGAAGAGTGCAAGGTGCCAAAACTAAGAGGCATGGACATTTGGGGTCTGCTTCGATGTGGTTCAGACCCAAGTGCTCCGTACCTCTTGCTCGCCTTGCTGCATTTCCTCGACCCTTGCTTGCTGTACGTCGGTGGTTTTCCAGGCTTGAAGTATACTGAGGTCCGCCGCGATCTTCACTCCTGCCACTTTCACCTCAGCCGTTTGTCTCGCTATGACCTCCTCGAAGTCTGAATTCTTTGTGGCAGCGGCAGCTTCGGCACGAGCATGGATCAAACAAAAGCAGTGCAGGTGCAGTACAATGTGGAAAAATGTGAGGTTATCCATTTTGGTGGCAAAAACATAACAGGAATGCTGAATATTACCTGAGATGCGACAGATTTGGAAAAGTGGAGGTGCAACGAAACCTGTGTATCATGGAAGATCAGTCATTGAATGTTGGCATGCTGGTTCAGCAGTCGGTGAAAAAGGCAAATGGCATGTTGGCCTTCAAAGCGAGGAGATTTGAGTATTCGAGAAGGGAGGTTTTACTGCAGTTTTACAGGGCCTTATTGAGGCCTCAACTGGAATATTTTGGTCAGTTTCGTCACCTAATCTGAGCATGGGTCTTCTTGCTATTCAGGGAGTGCAACGAAGGTTCACCAGACTGATTCCCGGTATGGCTGGACATTCATGTGAGGAGAGACCGGATCAACTGGGCCTGTATTCACTGGAGTTTAGAAGAATGAGAAGGGATCTCATAGATACATATAAAATTCTGACGGACCTGGACAGGTTAGATGCACGAAGTATGTTCCTGATGTTGGGGAAGTCCAGAACCAGGGGTCACAGTCTATCGATAAGGGGTAAGCCATTTAGGACCGAGATTAGGAGAATCTTCGTCACTCAGAGAAGTGTTAAGATATGGAATTCGCCGCCGCAGAGATTTGTTGAAGGTTGTTCATTAGATATATTCAAGAGCGAGTTAGAAATGGCCCTTACGGCTGAAAGGTTCAAGGGGTATGGAGAGAAAGCTGGAAATGGGACTGAGATGAATGATCAGCCAGAATCTTATTGAATGGTGGTGCAGACTCGAACCCGGAATGGCCTAATCCTGCACCTATTGTCTCTGTTTCTTTGTTTCTATTTAGTCCGACGAGAGGACGATGCACTGCAGGTCCTTGTGGAGCGTCCCAACCATCTCTTGCCATTCAAGCTAATGCTAGACGGTGAATCCAAGGCCGTGGTGCGGAGCGACTCCGTCACATGAGCAATGGCGATGATGCCTGACCGTGATTCCCGGCACGCGGAGTGGAGACAGTCCGTCATGTGGGCGATTGCGTTTTTCGCGAGTTCTCGTTCTCTCGGAACTTCGACTCTGTTTGTTCAGCATCTTCCTTAAATGCTCCCGATTTATCTTGAGGGGTCGCAGATCGCAGAACACAGGTTCTGATAAGTTTGGATTGCTGAGAAAACCTCGACCGTGGTTGTGGCAGGGCGTTCTCATCATCTGGAACATCTTGAAGTTTTTGAAGAATTACTTGAGTTCTCCACTCGTGACGATGTCATTTATTTTTCTTGCTTCTCTGTCATTGCTGAGGACTTTCACGGCAGTGTATCTCTCTCCATGATCGACTCCGAGTGTCTTGCTCAGGGGAAGAGATCTCTTCGAGCTCTCAGCATAGAATGTTGTCGTGCAGGGTGTTTGTGCAATCGGGAATGCCTGACATGATAATCTTCTGCTGGTGATCTGAGCGATTACTCGAGTAATACTTACGTCGTGCTTCACCGTTATTTTGCACTGTACCGGTTGCTGTCAGAGTGCAGCATACCACGACCCAGCTTCAACAGTGCAGCAAGAAAGAGCGTCCGAATCCCAATCCTTTATGTAAGGCAGTTTGAGCCTGTTGATAATGAATAACAGACAGATGTTACATTCTTGTAGCTGAAAGTTTACAATGAAAGAAAACAGTTATACAGAGAGGTTGCTTATCTCTTACTTTACATCACATATAAATACAACATTTCCAAACCAATTGGATGCGGGGAATTTAAATACATAACCATACATCTAGGATGGTTTGCTGCTACGGAAGATTAGTTTCTAATCATTAAAGTTACAGATAGTGTGAGCTAAAATTTATGCTGTTATCCATGCTTGCAGTTTTGTTTTCTCTTTCCTTTTGTCATTCCAATCGGAAAACGCGTCCAAGTCTGCTGGTGTGTGGGGGGGGGGGGGGGTTGGGGGATGGGGGGAGGATATGACCAGTACGGTATCCCTAAACGGACAAAAAATCTTCAAATGAATATACTCCCAGCATTACATAAGTCTCCACCAAAGTCATAAAGCATTTAAACTTTTCCAGATTCCAATACCAAGACTTTCACCTGTTCTTTTGGTACATAGAAACATAGAATCATAGAAAATAGTTGCAGGAGTAGGCCATTCGGCCCTTCTACCCTACACTGCCATTCAATAAAATCATGGCTGATCATTCCCTCATTATCCCTTCCAAGCTTTCTCTCCATACCCCTTGATCCCCTTAGCCGTATCGACCTTATCTAACTCCCTCTTAAATATATCCAATGAACTGGCATCAACAACTCTTTGCGGCAGGGAATTCCATAGGTTACCAACTCTCTGATTGAAGAAGATTCTCCTCATCTCAGTCATAAATTGCCTACCCCTTATCCTAAGTCTATGTCCCCTGGTTCTGGACGTCCGCAACATCGGAAACATTCTTCCCGCATCAACCCTGTCCAATCCCGTCAGAATCTTGTATGTTTCTAGGAGTTCCCCTCATCCTTCGAAACTCCAGTGAATAAAGTCCCAGTTGATCCAGTCTCTCCTCATAATACAGTCCAACCATCCCTGGAATCAGTCTGGTGAATCTTCGCTGCACTCCCTCAAAAGCAATAACGTCCTTCCTCAGATTAGCAGATCAAAACTCGAAACAATGTTCCAGGTGAAGCCTCACTAAGGCGCTGTACAACTGCAGTAAGACCTTCCTGCTCCTATACTCAAATCCACTAGCTATAAAGGCCAGCAAACCATTTGCCTTCGTCCCGCCTGCTGTAACTGCATGCCCACTTTCAGTGACTGATGAACCATGACACCAAGGTCTCGTTGCACCTCCCCTTTCCCTAATCTGCCGCCATTCACATAATATTCTGCCTTCGTGTTTTTGCCCCCAAAATGGTGACCTCACATTTATCCACATTATACTGCATCAGCCATGCATTTGCCCACTCACCAAACCTGTTCAAGTCAGCCTGCAGCCTCTGAGGCTCCTCTTCAGAACTCACACCGCCACCAAGTTTAGTGTCATCGCCAAACTTGTAGATGTTACACTCAATTCCTTCATAAAATCGTTAATGTATATTGGAAAGAGCTGGCGTCCCAGCACCGAACCCTGTGGAACACCACAAGTCACTGCATGCCTTCTGGAAAGGATTGGTTTATCCCGACTCGCTGCTTCCTGTCTGCCAACCAGTTCTCTAACCACGTCAGCACGTTAATCCCACTACCACGCACTTCGATTGTGCACACCAATCTCTTGTGCGGGATCTTGTCAAAAGCCTTTTGAAAGTCCAAATACACCACATCCACTGGTTCTCCCTTTCCACTCAGCTAGTTACCTCTTCGAAAAATGCCACAAGTTTCGTCCATCCTGATTTCCCTTGCATAAATCCATGCTGACTTGGTCCGATCCTGTCACTGCTGTCCAAATGCGCTGCTATTTCATTCTTAATTATTGATTCCATTATTTTCCCCACTACTGATGTCAGGCTAACTGGTCTATAATTACCCCCTTTCTCTCTCCCTCCTTTTTAAAAAGTGGTGTTATATTAGCTACCCTCCAGTCCATAGGAACAGATCCAGATTCGAAAGACTGTTAGAAAATGATCACCAATGCATCCACTATTTCTTGGGCAACTTCCTTAAGTACACTGCGATGCAGTCTACCAGGCCCCGGGGTTTTATCGGCCTTCAATCCCATCAATTTCCTGAACACAATTTCACACCTAATAAGGATATTCTTCAGCTCCTCCTTTGCTCTCGACCCACTCTATCCTAGTACATTCGGAAGGTTATTTGTGTCTTCCTTCGTGAAGACAGAACCGAATTATTTGCTCAATTGGTCTGCCATTTATTTGGTCCCCATCATATATTCACCTGAATCCGACAGCAAGGGACCTACGTTTGGCTTCACTAATCTGTTTCTCTTCACATATTTATAGATGCTTTGGCAGTCAGTTTTATACGTTCCTTGCAAGCTTCTTCTCGTACTCTATTCCCCCACACACCTTAATTAAACCCTTAGTCCTCCTCTGTTGAATACTACATTCTCGCATCCTCTGTTTGTTGCTTTTTCTAGCCAATTTATATGCCTGTTCCTTGGCATTAACACGATCCTTAATTTCCCTAGTTAGCCATTGTTGAGCCACATTCCCCGAATTATTTTTACTCCAGACAGGGATGTACAATTGCTGAAGTTCATCATGTGATCTTTAAACATTTGCCATTGCTTATCCACCGTCAACCCTTTAAGAATCCTTTGCCAGTCTATTCTAGCCAATTCACGCCTCATACCATCGAAGTTACCATTCCTTAAGATTTGGACACTAGTTTCCGAATTAACTGTGTCACTGTCCAAATTGATAACTAATTCTACAATACTATGGTCACTCTTCCCCAACTGGCCTCGCACAAAAAGATTGCTCATTAGTTCCATCTCATTACACATCACCCAGTCTAGAATGGCCAGCTCTCTAGTTGGTTCCTCGATATATTGGTATCGAGAACCGTCCCTAATACACTCCAGGAAATCCTCCTCATCCGCATTGCTACCAGTTCGGTTTGTCCAATCAATATGCAGATTAAAGTCGCCCATGATAACTGCTGTACATTTATTACACACATCCGTTATTTCTTGTTTGATGCTGTCCCCAACTTCACTACTACTGTCTGGTGCTCTGTGCACAACTCCCACTGACGTTTTCTGCCCTTTCTAATTCCGCAGCTCCACCCATACCGATTCCACGTCATCCAGGCTCATGTCCCTCCTTACCATTGCATTCATTCCCTCTTTAACCAGCAACGCCAACCCGCCTCCTTTTCCTCTCTGCCTATCCTTCCTGAATGTTGAATACCCGTGAATGTTGAGTTCCGAGCCTTCATCAATCTGGAGCCATGTCTCCGTGATGCCAATTATATCATATCCGTTAACTGCTGTCTGCGCAGCTAATTCGTCTACCTTATTCCGAGCACTACTCGCATTGAGACACATAGCCTTCAAGCTTGTCTTTTTAACACACTTTGCGCCTTTAGAGTTTTTCTGTAATTTGGCCCTTTTTGTTTTTGGCCCTGGGTTTCTCTGCCCTGCAATTTTACTATTCTCCTTTATATATTTTGCTTCTGCCTCCATTTTATTTCCCTCTGTCTCCCTGCATAGGTTCCCATCCTCCAGCCATGTTAGACTATCTCCTCCCCAAAAGCATTGCCAAACAGAGCTTCCCTTTCATAAACCATGTTGACTCTGCCTAATCATATTGCGATTTTCCAAGAATCCCTTTGGCACGTCTTTTATAATAAATTGGACCGTTTTCCATACTACGGATGTCAGGCTCACTGGTCCATATTTCACTGTTTTCTCACTCCCTCCTTTCCTGAATAGCACGGATGCATTTCTACCTGAAAGTCCAGTTGGACCGTTCTCAAATCCACGGAATTCTGGCAGAACAAACCAAAGGCTTACACGATGTCTGCAACCAAATTTCTATCAGCGTAGGATGTAGCGCACTAGGCCCAAGGGAATCACAATATTAGCTTTGACCAGAGTGAGAAATGTAATACGTTAGATTATAATATGTAATCTTTATAACTATAGTTAAAAAAATATTATAAATATAATTATTAACCACTGGCGGGCTAATATAGAGAAAATTAGAAAATTATGAAAGAAAAGTATTTTTACATTATTTATGTGGCTAGTCCAGTTAAGATTCTGTTAAATGCCATATCACTGGATGTAGATGGTATGGGTTTTGAAGATGTTAATGCAACTAAATAGCAAGGAGCGGTGCCTATACTTTTGCTTGTTGGAGATGATCATTGGCTGGCATGTGTGTGTTGCGAATGATACTTGCCAATTATCAGCCCATGGATGAAACTCGTCCAGATCATGCTGCATGTGGTCATGGACATTTCAGTAACTGAGTCGTTGCGAATTAGGAAATATATTATGAGCACATCTTCTGCGATCCACCGTACCTTATATTGATCACTCAATCAGAGTAAACATCAAGTCGCATGTGTCCACAGTAACTAACAGGTGGTCAGCCCTCTGGCTGGAACCTCGGGCGCCCTGACCTTGTTCTCCGGTGTCAACACTCCTGATTGGCCCCTTACATCAGCATCCCCACACTTCCATAGCTTTTAGTGAAACATATCTGGCACCTGATTCGTCATTGTCTTCTCTACTGCGGTTTTTCTGGAAGCGAGGAAAAAACAGCTCGAACTTTTCTAGTCTATGTTTTGCAAGGACACATTCGTTGGTTCACAGCAGTTACTTCCTTTCATAATTTTCTCATTTTCTCTATATTAGCCTGCCAGTTGTTACTAATTATATTTATTATATTTTTATAATTATAGTTATATAGATTACAGATTATAATTTAATGTATTACATTTCTCACTCTGGTCAAAGTTTATATTGTGATTCTCCTGGGCCTAGTGGCCTACATCCTATGCTAATACAAGTTTGGTTGCCGACATCGTGGAAGTCTTTGTTTTGATGTTCCAGAATTCACTGGATTTGAGAACGGTCCAACTGGACTTTCAGGTAGCAAATGCATCCGTGCTGGTCAGGAAAGAACGGAGCGAGAAAACAGTGACATTTCGGCCAGTAAGCCTGACATCAGTAGAATGGAAAATGGTAGAATTTATTATAAAAGACGTGCCAAAAAGGCACTTGGGAAATCGCAATATGATTAGGCAAAGTGAACATGGTTTTATGAAAGGGAAGTCCTGTTCGATAAAAATGTAAAATATTTGTGAGGGTGTATCTAATAACATGGATATTTGGATTTTCGGAAGGCGTTCGATAAGTTACCATATAAAGCTGATATAGTTATATTTTTGGTGTCTCGGGGAATCAATAGATTATGGTGATAGGGCGGGAAAGTGGGGTTGAGGTCGCGGATCTGCCAGGATCTTATTGAATGGTGTAACAGGCGCAAGGGGCTAAATCACGCTGCTTATTCTTATAATTTTAAGAGATTATTACACAAGGTAAGGGCTCATGGTTTTGGAGGCAATATATTATCATAGGTTGAGGATTCGTCAAGAGAGAGTAATCAAAAACAGGTCATTTTCTGGATGGCAGTGTGCTACTAGCCGAGTGCCGCCAGGACCAGCGCTTTTGACTTCGTTATTTACAATCTATATCAATGAATTTAATGAGTGTACCGAGTGTAATACCCCCATGGGTTCAGGTGATACAAAGTGAAGAGGGGAAGTATGCTGGGAGAACGATGCAAATGGAATGCAAATCGATGTAGACATGTTAAGGGTTGGGCCAAGAAGGAGGCTGATAAAGTATCATGTATATATACAGATTCACTTTAGTAGGAAGAAAGGAAAACGATCAGAGACTCGCAAATCTTGATATTCAGAGTAATGTTGGTGTCCAATAGTGCAATAAATTTAACATGCAAGTGCAGCAAGCAATTTGCCTTGATTGCAAGGGCGTTGAGATGGAAGGTTTTGCTGCAATAATATCGAGCTTTTGTGAGACCACACCTGGAGTACTGTATTCAGCTTTCGTCTCCTTAAATTAGGACGAATATATTTGTTTTAGCATGGCTGCAACTAAGGTTCAGTAGGTTATTTCCGAGGGTGAGAGAGATGTCCAATGAGGAGCAATTGAGTAGAATGGGCAGCAATTCTATGGAGTTTCGAAGAATAAGATGAGATTGAAACGCATAAAATTCTTATAGCCGTGGACAGAGCAGATGTTGAGCGGATCTTTTCCGTGGCTGGAGAATTTAGCTTTCTGGTTCATAACCGCAGGATAAGAGATTGGCGATTTAGGATTGAGATCTGGAGAACTTTCCTCAATCAGGAGAACGTGAATCTTTGGATATCTATACACCAGAGGGGTGTGGATGTTCAACGATGGGTATATTCAAGACACACAGAATGTTGGCCTATAATGGAATCAGGGGATGTGGGGATTGGACGGTAATGTGGAGTTCCCGTAGAAGATTAACCATGATTTGTTGAATCGCGGAGCAAGCTCGAGTGTCCATTTGGTCTAATCATGCTGCTTTTTCTTATCTTCCTACATGAGCAAATAATTTCGGTCCAAATGCACGATCAATACGTTTCATCATTTTAAATTCTGACCAAATCACCAGTAACTCTCCCATACTCATGAGAATAGAACACAAAGGAATGCAACCTGTCCTCATAATTTAATACATAAAACCCAGGTGATATTCTGAGGAATCCTCGTGGAACCCTCACCAAGGCCAATATATCCTTCCTGAGGTGAGGTGCACAAATCTGAACCAAGTTCTGCTTTCGGCGAATGACCAAGGCTCTAAACATACTGAGACAAGAGGCGGTGAGGGAATGAAGATGCGTGCAATGGTACAAAGATTGCGGCGGGGAATTAACCCAAAGGTTCAAAATGGAACTGGGGTAAATACAACCTCCTCCAAGACTGGGTATCAGAGGAACAACATGTCCCCACACTGGCAATGCAGGTAGGGATATATCAGAGGCTTCAGGCTAAGGTGTGCAAGTTCCACACTGAATCCAATCAAGGTAATTATCAGGCAGTGCGCTATGTAACTGCTGAATTGGACCTTTCCTAATCGAATGTAACTGTATTGAACTGGACAGCCACACATTAAATTTAACCGTGCACAACTGGGCCTCACCAGATTGAAGGTAACAGTACTCAACTGGATTTAACTAAACTGAATGCAACTGTGCTGAACTGAACCAGTGCACACTGGATGCAACCGTGCTCAACTGGTCCTGTCTGCACTGAATGCAAGCGTGCTAAACTGGATTCATCCACACTGATTGCAACCGTGTTCAACTGGACTGGTCCATACTGAATATAATTATGCTCAACTGGGCTTCTCCACACTGGATGTAACCGCTCAACTGAACCTGTCCAGACTGAAAATACATGTGCTCAAATAGACTTGTCCAACTGAATGTAACTCTGCTGAACAGGACCTATCCACAGGGAATGTGCAGACACCTGAGTTAAAGTGAGTGATCAGTCTTGGAGCTAGATACTTGTGGCAAGTGTTTACTCGGACAGGGGCTGAATAATGACAGGAGCGAAAACGTGCTGCGTTTGCCTGCTGCAGGATCAGAATTTATCTGGTCAGGTGCATCTTGTGCTGAGAGCACTTAACACCGCATTAAGGGCTTTAAACGCTCGCACAATGCTGACTCTCACCATGTCAACCACATATTTAGTTTTTTATAATATTTTATGAAGTAATGTCGTCTTGTACTCTCTGGGAATTACAATTAATGCCCGTGTCCGAGCTGTCTATATATATTCCACGCCGTAAAACCGTAAAGATGATCCCGCCAGCGGCTGCATTAATCTTTCTGTTTCAATACGTGTAATTAGTTCACAAGATCACGCCACCTGATGATGTCCCTGGAGCCTTGCATCATGTATAAATGTGATAATCTCTGAGTGTTGGGAAGGGCGTGCTCGAAGCTTCTGCAGAAAATGCACGGGTCACCAAAAGGTTTGGTATTTGCCATTTACTATCCCGTCATTGCAGCTATCGGGGTTCCAGGGAAATATTCCTGTTAGTTACTAGATATGCGAATGATCAGTCAACTGTATCACTCTTACTAATTACCGCTGTCGCTTTTCCCCTTTAACTGGAATATTTCTGCTGCTTCAAGGCCTATTTTATCTCATTTAACGGAATAATTTCTTTCCATTAACGGAATCACAACCTATTTTTGAGTGTCTGATTCTCAAATATTTGTTTTATTGTGTTTTACACAGAGCCGCCTCTTCAGCGCTATCAGTTTATTTGTTCAGAGTGATGGTTTATTGAAATTGAACAGTATATCGCACTGTGAGTGGTATCACATTATAACTGTACAAATATTTCCTTTGTGTTATTGGCCCTCACTGTGAATTAATGTTATCAAACCAGTATGATCCTGCATATATATTGTTTATTGTGTTATTTGTATTTGATTGTGAAATGGTATTATCACACTATTATATAGTACATATATTTGCCATTTTGTTAGTCGTATTTCACTGTGAATCGTGTTATGACACTATTATAATTGTGTATATATAATTCCTATTGTGTTCTTGTTACATCACTGTGAGTGGTATCATACTAACATAACTGTACATACATTTCCATTTGTGTTTTAGATATTTAAGTGTGAATAGTATCAAACTAATATTACTCTGAAGACATAATTCCAAATGTGTTTTTGGTATTTCATTCTGAATGGTATCTCACTAGAATAACTGTGCAGATGTAATTCCTACCGTGTTTTAGGCATTTACCTTTGAGTCGTATCACACTATTATTACTATACATATATTTCCTGTTGTGTAATTGGGTTTTCACCGTGAGTGGTATCACACCATATAACTATGAAGATATATTAGCTTTTTTATATTACTAGTATTTCAATGTGCGTGGTATTAGAACACTATCATAATCATGTGCTTATATTTGCTGGTACTTCTTCTCATTCAGTATCGTGTATTTGCTGTTTACGATGCGGTATCATGTACACTGGGAGATCATATGAACATAGGAAAATAAGAAATAGGTGCACGTTAAGGCCATTTTCCCCCTGGATCCTGCTCCGCCATTCAGCAAGAGCACTGCTGATCTGACCATGGACTCAGTTGCACTTCCCCGCCCGCTTCCCGTAACACTTTATTCCCCTATCGCTCACAAATCTGTCTATCTCAGCCTTAAATATATTCAAACAATCAGCGTCCGCAGATCTCTGTGGCAGATAATTCCATAGACTTAAACCCCTCTTAGAGAAGAAATTCCTCCTCATCTCAGTTTTTCATGGACGGCTGCCCCTTATTCTGAATCTATGCCCACTAGTTTTTGTTTCGACTATGAGTGGACATAACCTCTCCACATCCACCTTGTCGAGCCAGCTTATTATGCTATACGTTTCATTAACATCACCTCTCAGTCTTATGAATATTGAGTATGGGCCAACCCTGCTCTACCTATATTCATAAGTCAACCCCCTCATCTCCAGAATTAACCAAGTGAACATTCTCTGAACAGCCTCCAATGGAAGTATATCCTTCCTTACATACGGCTCCCAAAACTGTATGGAGTACGTTAGGTTTGGCCTCACGAATACCCTGTACAGATGTAGCAGGACATATCTGCTTTCATAAACTATAACCCTTGCATAAAGGCCAAGATTCCATTTGCATTTTTGATTGCTTGCAAACACTGGTCTGGTGATCGCTTTGCTAAACATCTTCAGTCAATTGCACGTGTGAAACTGAGCTTCCATTCTTCTCTTGTTTTATTCTCCACCTCACTCCCACTATCAGTCCTCGGCCTCCAACACTATTCCAGTGAAACTCACCGCAAACTCGAGGATCATCTCCTCATCTTTCGATTATGTACTTTACAAACTTCCGGACTTAATATAGCATTCACATTTTCAGATAATAACCACTATTTTTTTTCTGGACAGCAGCTGTTTATAATGATTCTGCTGTTACCCTTGAAACTTCTGCTCGACCCATATATTGTTTCTTTTCTTGCTGCATTGGTCTGCTTTTTTCGCTTTGACCATTATCCTTTTTGTCATATAACCATTCCTGCCATCTACGCAATCACTGACCTTCCTTTTTTTTCTTTCCTCCACACCACCCCCCCGCTTTACTAGCCTCTCCAATTGCATCTCTTATCTTTATTTAGTTCCGACAAAAGGTAATCGACCTGAAATGTTAAGTCTGCTCCTCTCTCCACCGATGCTGCCTGACCTGCTGAGTGTTTCCAGCATTTTCTGTTTTTGTTTCAGATTTCCAGTGTCTGTATAATTTTGCTTTTGTACATTTAATTACCATCGTGCTTTTGTTGCTGTCCTGATAGACATGTTTTCAGCAGCAACAAAGTGAGTTTATGCAGCTAATTTAACATCGTAAAATGCTTTGATGGAGCGTTATTGAAACACATTTTCGCACCGAGCCATAAAAGAGAAATTAGCTCAGCAGAAGGTTGGGCAAATGGTTAGATATTCACCAGATTCTTAAACGAGGAGATAGGCAATGCTCTCGGAGTGATGCAGGTTAGGAGCATCTTAAAGAGGTCGGAAGGAGCGAAGCTATTAATGGATTTGCAAACAATGTTGAGAATTTTAAAATCGCGTTATTGCTGGACGAGGAGCTTATGTAGTTCAGCGAGCAAAGGAGTGACCGGGACTTAATACGATTAAGGATACGTGCAGCAGGAGTTGGGAAGAACTCACGTTTATGGATTGTGAAATGTGGGAAACCAACGAGGTTAGCATTCGAATAGTTACGTAAAGAGGTAACAAAGACATGGATGATGGTTTCACTGCTTATGTTGTGAGACAGGGGTGAAAACAGGCGCTGTTAAGGAGGTGGGAATTATCGGTCTTGGTGGTCGAGCGATATGTGGTTGGAATCTCAATTCAGGGTAAAATAGATCCCCAACTTTGTGAACTGTCTGGTCTGACAAAAGCAGTTGTCAGGCACAGGGATAGAGTCGGTGGCAAAGGAATAGTCTTGGTGGCAGGAACAAAGACAATGGCTTCGTTCTTCCCAATATTTAATTGGAGAAAATGTAAGCTCATTCTGTTCAAGAAATCAAACTTCAATCGAAAACCTAAAAATTGAAAAAAAAGGTAAAATACATTGTGAAGGAAAACTAGCAACTGATATAAAAACAATTTGTAAAAGCTTCAACCAGTATGTAAAAAGAAAGAGAGTATCAAAAGTCATTATTCGTCACTTCGAGACTGAGAGGAGAAATCAATATAACGAATAAGGAAATGACAGAAACGTTACATAAATGTTTTGCATTTGTACTCACTGTAGAAGATGCAATAAGCAACCTAAAATCTTGGGGTACCACGGGACTAAGGAGGGTGAGGAGTTTAACATAATTAATATAAGTAGAGAAAAAGTACGAAAGAAACAAAGGGAATAAAACCGACAAAACACCTGGACTTTGCGGGCTCCATCCTAGAGTTCTAAAAGAGGTGGCTGCAGAGATAGTGGATATAATGCCTTTGATATTTAAAAATTATCTATAATCTGGAATGTTCCCAGCGATGCAATGTAACAAATGTAACATCGTTATACAAGAAAGGAGGGAGAGAAAAACTGAGAACTACCGGCAAGTTAGCCTGATATTTCGCGTCGGGAAAATACTGGAATCCATTGATAAGAATGTGGTATCAAGGCACTTAGATAATCATAAAATGTTTAGACAGAGTCACAAGGTTTTCAGCAAGGGCAATTGTTTTTTGCAATAAATTTTACAGTTTTTTTAGGAAATAAATATCAGGGCACATAAAGGAGAAGCAATGGATGCAGTTTATGAAATTCCATAAGGCATTCCATAAGATGACTCAGAAAAGGTTATTACACAAGGTTTAATGGGTTTGGAGGTATTATATAAGCATGGATAGATAATTGGATAATGGACAGAAAACAAAGCGTCCGGGTAAACAGGTCATTTTCAGGTTAGTAGGATGTAACGAACGGGGTGCCACAAGAATCAGGGCTCGGGCCATTCCTATTTAAAATCGATATTAATGATGTTGATGAAGGGACCCAGTGCAATTTATCCAAGATTGCTGACAATACAAAGGTAGTTAGGACAGTAAGCTCTGAGGAGAACACAATGCGTCTGGAACGGGCTTTAGATAGACAAAGTGAATGGCCAATAAGATGGCAGCTTAGTATAATGTATGGGAACGTGAGGTTATTCACTTCGGTCGGAAGAATAGAAAAACAGAATATTTTCTGAATGGTGAGAAAATGTTGAATATTGTTGTTCAGCAAGATTTAGGTATCCTTGTGCAAGAAACGCAGGGAAATTGACTGCAGGTGCAGCAAGCAACAAAGAAGGCAAATGACATGTTGTGCTTTATTGCTTGTTGGTTGGAGTGTAAGAGTAAGAAAAACTCGCTCCAATTGTACAGGGCCTTAGTGAGTGCACAATTGAAGTACTGCCCACAGTTTTATTTGCCTTGGAGGCAGTACATCGGAGGGTCACCAGACTGATTCCTGGGATGAGAGAACTGTCTTACGATGAGAAATTATATAAAATGTAACGATTCTCTCTGCAGTGTTCTCACCCACATTAACTCCCTCTTCCTCCTTCTTACAAATATTCAATCTCTTCTTCTTAGTCACAGAAATTAACCTGCTCTCCCTCTTTCTCAGACAAACTAACGAGCTCTCTCACTCTGTTACACATTCACTCTCTCTTGCTATCTCTCACATTCTCGCTCTCTATCTGTTACAGCTAACTTGGCAGTGATTGTGATCCTACCCCGAGGAAGGTGCGGTCTCTCCAGATGTATCACTCAGTATCTCGTTTCCATGGCGGTGACGGATCTCCTGGTCATTGCAACTGCCGTGATATTAAACCGGATTGTAGGTATTTATTTCCCATTAAGTTTCCTATCCCTCACTCCGTTCTGTAGTTTCCGTATTGCTCCAATCTATGCAGCCATCGACTGTTCTTCCTGGTTAACGGTGGCTTTCATCTTTGATCGATATGTAGCCATTTGTTGCCAGAAGCTGAAAACAAAATATTGCACCGAGAAAACTGTGGCAGTGGTTATTGGAACGGTTTGTGCCCTGAGCTTCTTAAAAAATACCTTCTTGTATTTTTTATATGAAACTTTGTATACAGTTAACAGTACACCCTGGTTCTGCAGCATAAAAATAACATTTTATACCTCTCCTGCATGGGTCGCTTATGACTGGATTTTCCATATTTCAACCCCATGTATTCCATTCATTCTGATTTTACTGCTCAATACTCTGAATGTCAGACACATTCTAGCGGCCAGTGGAGCCCGCAGGAGACTCCGGGCCCACAGCAATGAAGAGAATTAGAGCGACCCAGAAATGGAGAAGCGGAGAAAGTCCATCATCTTGCTCTTTTCTAGCTCAGGCAGTTACATCTTTTTTAATGTGTTATTAATTAGAACTTTCATCTATGTCCAGATTGGGAGAGTTAGTTATTTCGCAGGATCTAGTATCAATGAATCAAATATTATTCTGGAGGAAAGCGGATATATGCTTCAATTTTTGAGTTCCTGCATCAACCAGTTTATTTATGCAGGTACCCAGAGTAAGTTCAGAGAGGAGCTTAAGAAGGGAATGAAATATCCACTGAGACATATTGTTAATTTATTACAATGCTGAAAATATTAAAGTATAATATGAATTGCACGTTATATTCCGTGCAGTGCTCTTCTTGCGGGTGTGAGAAAAGGTATCCCCTCACAAGATACACATTCACAAAAACAAAGATTCTTACCGAATTTGAAATTAAAAATGTATGAAGCACATTGCATTAGTGCACCATTCAGTGTTGCAATCGATTGTCAGTTAGTTTCCTTTTCTCATTTCGGTGCTGACGCAGGCCTGCGGCATTCACACCAATCCCGAAGGCCCTGGATTTTTTCTAAATTCAGGCGGGAGACTGAGAGTCTGACCTACAACCTGTCATTGGAGATCAAGGTCAAATGTTAAAGGAAGGGCCCCAATATCCCATTACCTCCTCTCTCGCCCCAGGTAATGCTTTCGATCCCGAGTGTGAGACACAGTGGGCAATGTGAGCCCGCACTGTCCCCACATTTTTTCCCACTCACTGGGTAATGCAAGCCCGCGCTGTTCTCACACATTGTTCGCATTCACTGGGTAATGGGAGCCAATACTGGCCCCACACATTTTCCTCACTCACTGCGCAATAGGAGCCCGCATCGTCCCCACACATTGTTCCCACTCACTGGGCAATGGGAGCCCACATTGTGCCCGCACATTGTTCCCCATTCACTGGGCAATGGGAGCCCGCACTGGCCCACACATTTTTCCGTTCACTCCGCAATGGGAGCCTGCACTCTCTCCACACTTTGTTCGCACTCACTGGGCAATGGGAGCCGGCACTGGCCCGACAAATTGTTGCAACTCACTCGGCAATAACTGCACTCTCCCCACACGTTGTTCACATTCACTCGGTAATGGGAGCCCCCAATGTGCGCACACTTTATTCCCCACTCACTGGGCAATGGGTGCCAGAACTGTCGCCACACACTATTCCCGCTCACTGTGCAATGGGAGCCCGCACTGGACTCACATAAATTTTCCACTCATTGAAAAATGAGATCCAGCACTGTCCCCACACATTGAGCAATGACCACACTGTCTGCACACATTGTTCCCCACTCACTGGGCAATGGGAAGCCGCACTGTCCGCACACAAATTTCCCCATTCACTCGGAACAGACGGCATTGTCCTCACACATTTTTTCCACTCACTGGGCAATGGCGGCCCGCATTATGCCTGCACATTTTTCACAGGCACTGGGCAATGACCGCACTGTCCCGACACATTGTTCCCACTCACATGGCAAAGGCAGCCCGCACTCTCCCCACATATTGTTCCCCACTCACTTTGCAATGGGACCTTGCACTGTCCCCACATAGTGTTCACACTCACTGAGCAATGACTGCACTGTCCACACATATTGTTCCCCACTCACTGGGCAATGACCGCACTGTCGCAGACATTGTTGCAACTCATTGGTCAATGGGAGCACGCACTGTCCCCACACATTTTTACCACTCACTGGGTAATTGAAGTCCGCACTCACCCCACACATTGTTCTACTGTCACTGGGCAACGGGAGCCTGAACTCTCTCCACACATTGTTCCCCACTCAGAGGCAATGGGAGCGCGCACTGTCCCCCCACATTCTTCTCACTCACTGGGCAATGGGAGCTCGCAATCTCCCTACACTTTGCTCCCCATTGACTGCATAACACTCGATGGTCGCGCGGTCTTCACGCGATTTTCTCTGCTAACTCTACAACGCTCCATGTCCGCTTACCTGTGTCCATAAACATATTAACAGAGGGATTGCTGCAAGGAAAGGACAATCGACCGTGTAAGTTGTTATCTGCCATCCAAACAGAGTTGTTTTTTAATCAAGGCAATTAACCTCTATCAACCAGCCTGCAATAAACCCACACACGAGGCGAGTATAACCCCAGTGTCATGACTCATGTTAATTCTTAAATGTCTCCCCTGAAAGATTTCTTCATGAAATAAGTCGATACAATTCGCTTTAAACTGTATAATTTCTGAATGCTTCCAACGTATCTCAAGGGTGATTCTGCATAGATTGACCACTCACCCTTTGAAATAATGTTTCCACAGAATATGTTGAATATATCCACTTGAAGCGCATGCCCAGTCCTCCAGTCCGACTGTTCTGCCCAAGGTGCCAATCCTGGCCATGGTCGGAATATCATCTCTTTAGAATCGCAAAAGCAGCAAATATATCACATCTTGACTTTCTCTTTTCCTGCGAGAAAATGTGCAATTTACATAATCGATTCTCACAATCCAAATCCTCCATCACATTAATCATTCTTGTTAATCGCCACTAGTGACCCTTTAATAGCTGCAATATTCTGTGGTGCCCATATCGGCACACAGCATTTATTAGTACAGTTGCAGCAACGATTTATATAGTGACATCTGGGCTCAATAAAAACCTATTTACAGCATCTGATTGCATTACTCATTGCTGCGATAGTTTGAACTGTTTTCCTCAAGGCCCTTCAGACTTCTAACTTTTTCAATACAAATGCATTTATTTACATTTACATATTAGTTCCTTCCTGGGTTTTTTCGTTCCATGTGACTTAATTAGTAATTCTCTACTTCCATGACATCTGCTGCCTGTCTGTCCAATTATTAAGTGTTTGAACCCTTCTGTAAATTATCATGCTCAGCTTTACAGTCTGCAAACCGCATCAGCTTTGTGTGTTCTGTAAACGTTGTGACTCCAAGTGCCAATGATTTATAAAGCTATTAAACAAAATATGTCCAAAAAGATCTCTGTGGAACTCCACTGGTAATATTCTCTCAGGCCGATGACAATGGCTGTACCACCACACACTGCGCTCTATTGGTATGCGAATTACAAATCCTTTGTGAATTATTATCAATGAGCATCGCCATCTTTTTTTCAGTGCCATCCTTTCCACAGGAACTGTATTAAAGACCTCTCTGAAACGAAGTATACCTCGTCTATAGCCTAACCCCTGTCAAGCTCCTAATTGATACTGTCAAAGTGCATCATATCCATTGCCTTTCCCCTGCCAAGATCTTATGACATACTCTCAAACTACACCACAACCATTGCCTCACCCCTGTCAAACTCCTTTCAAACTATCGAAGAGAACTAGTGAATGAGATTGACAAGTGCTCTCCTTCATTAATATGCTGGTTATATTTTTTTATTTTGTGAATACATTTCGATCAAGATCTTCCAAGATCTTATCTTTAATCAGTGTTTATCCTGATTTTACACACAATGGACGTCTAAATCATTTATCTGTAGTTTTCTGCGAGACTTTTGATACCGTGTTAATGGAGTTTAGGCGTGCCATCTGACACCCTACAGTCCCAGGCACCTCTCTGAATTATTCAATAATTTATCCCAGATTTCTGCCCGAGTTCCTGCAATTTTCCCCCATTCTCCACAACGATACTCAGATGAATCTTTCCCGATCCCTGAGATTGATTCCTCTTAAGATTGCACAGTTGTTCATCAGCCATGATGGTGGTGATACAAGAAGTGCCATATCTTACATCTGGAACACCCTATCGTTCCCAAATCCTGAGCAATTAAATTACCTGACACCTCTTTTGTAGAAATCGAAGCACAAATCTTATTTCGTCCTTTTGCCACCTGTTTACAATCAGTGATCATGTGCATGCAGCATCAGTTTCAATCCCTCACTCGATCACAATTTCAGAGGCCGCACTTCATCCATCAGTTCACGTTTTCTCGTAATGCTGCTAAAAACCAACTTATCAAACACTTCGTTTGCCGTTTTGAAATCAGAATTTTTCTTTGCCATCTTCATGCACATTTTAGACTCCAGGCTTGCGTTTAAGATTGCCTCAATCCAAACTACTTACTGTGCCATCAAAAATGTGGTCTCTAATTGTGGATTTAGGGCTCTCAAGGCTTCCATCTCCAGGCATGCATTTTGTTATGAATCCAGCTAAATGTTGTGCCCTTTCTTTCATGTCCTTAAATACTTTATTCTTTAGTTACTTTCGTGTCAGGGTCAAGGTAGCAGCATATCAACGTATAATCACTAGGCTAGTGTCTATATATGTTGGTGGAAACACAAGTTCGTTTATAATATCAGGCAGTTTTATAATTGATTATCAATAGCTGTCATCACCCATTGGTTTATAGTGTAAATTGATTGAATGCTGACACAAAATGCTCACAATATGTGGTTGATTTGATTCTGTCTTGACAAAAGAGTCGACGTCTGTCAATCACACCATAGCTTACGGTGTGAGGAGGCTGGAGCAATTGGATGCGATAAAACAGATGAAACGCTTGGCAGTGATCCGAGTGGAAAAGTCTCCCGGTCTGGCTGGAATGCATCGTAAGTCATTGAGGGGGAAAACGTTGAAATAGCACAGGATCTGGCCACAATTTACAACCTTCCCTGGATACACGAGTGGTGTTAGAAAATTGGAAGGTTGCAAATGTGGCATCCTGTTAAAAACGGGATGCGTTTGACCCGTTAACTGTAGACCAGTCATTGGTGGCGGTAAAGGGCCCAATGAGTACAATGCAGTACAACTTTAATTGTCACTTGGAAGAATACGGCTTAATAAATGACAACCAACACGGATTTGTAAAGGACTCATCATTTTCCACAATCTTGATTTAGTCCATTGATGAAATAACAGAGAGTACTGGTGGATGTATCGTGATTAATGTGTATATGGAATTACAAAAGGAACTATACAAAGTGCCATGTAATAGAATTGTAAGCAAAATGGAGGTCCATGGGAATAATAAGGTAACATGGATGTAAAATTGGTAAGGAACAGAAAGCAGAGAGCAGTGGTGATAGGGTACTCTTCGAATACGTAAGGAATGTATCAAGTAGTGTCCCCCGATGGGCGGTTTTAGGATCACTGCGCTTCTTCAGATATTTTAATGAACTGTACCTCGGAGCCATAACCTCAAAATTTGCGCATGACACAAAACTTGGAAATTTGGTAAAAAAACTTCTTCCTTCGTATTGTAGTAGCAAAGTAAATCATACCATAGCTTCCGGTGTGATAGTGAGGATATTTTGTAGGCTGCCTGCAAATTTAGTCTCAGGGCAGTGCCCAATGATGTCCTCCAGGGTCTGAATAAGAATTCCACAGTCTCATGTTGGGAATGTTTTAATTATCCACCTATTGAGAAGGTGGGAGCATCTGACATGCCGGGTTGTGAGGAGGTTCATGTCTGTCCAATGTTGGTGAGGAAGGTTTCATCCTTCAGGCTGTACTGTTGGCTCCTCGATAAGGAATCCATTCTATATTTCGCAGCTCTTCAATATTTCACCTTCGATCCTCAAGGCTGATGGCAGATCGTAGAAGGACTTCTGCGACAGTCCAAAACGGCCTTCTAGATTTGACACATGTTGATGTTCTGTAGCTCAAGTCGACCTGGATTGTCGTGCATTTCTTGGTGTAGCGGTTGTAAGCAATGACGAGGAGAGAGGAGTGTGGCAGATTTTCACTGCCCTTTTTGTGAAGAAGTGCTTTCTGGCATTACCTCTGAACAGGGGAAGAGCTTCCAGAATTTCTCTGTCGAGTGTCACACGTGTAGATTCGACATATATGTCACATATCGGAGAGAAAATGGTGAGTGTTGAACTGAACCCAGCCAGCGTCAGTTCCTTCAAGGAAGGACAGGAGGGGAAGCAATGAGTGAACAACTGAATTTAGCAAGAGTCAGCGGCTTACGGCGAGGAGAGGGAGGGGACCTAGGCCTAACTCTAATTGCAATTTATGCCTTCCTGTTCTGGACTCCATAACAACATGAAATATTTTCTCACTATCTATGCTTTCAAATTATTTAATCTTTCAAAGTTGCGTTGAATTCTAGACTTTGCAGTACGCCTCCCGCTCCTGCCCTGAAGGAGTTGACTCTGTCTAGGTTCAGTTCTACACTCACTAGTCCCCCTCCCTATTCTCCCCTGAATGTGCTGACTCTGGCTGTGTTCAGTCCTACACTAACTGGTTCCCCTCTACCTCATCCCGCGAGGTTGCTGAGCGAGGCTGAGTTCAATTCTACACTTAGAAGTTGCCTTTTCGAGATTCCCCTTAAGTGCAGAGTATTGCTGAATTCAGTTCTGTACTCATTGGTTCCCCTCCTCTCCTTCCTTGAAGGAACTGACTCTGGCTGTTCAAAATTCAACATTTTCTCTCCGATATGTGACTCATATTCCCAATCTACATGTGTGACAGTTGACAGCTAAATTCTGAAAGCCCTTACACTGTCGTCAGCTGCCTCTTCACATGTGCTCTCCCCGGCATGTCCACCTGATCATCCTCCCAATGGCTCAGTGGTTAGAGTCACCGCCCTGTGCTGGTGAGTCATAGCAACAGGAATCGGCTATTCAGCCCCTCCAGTCTGTTCAATAATTACATTAAATAATTGCTGAGCTGTATCTCAAATAAAATTAAACTACTTTGCTCCATATTCCTTGATAAATGTAGATCGGTCGGCAACACTCTCGCCTCTGAGTAAACAGTGTGTCGGTTCAATCATCCATCTCTCTGCAGCAGAATGGCCGAAACATTCTGGATGAGAAATTCTCCTCTTTATGATTTGTTACTGTTCTATATTAATCTGGAAATTTTTAATACAGATCTACACCAAGACCAGTGGTAATATTCGACATCTAAAAAATGCTTCCTCCCCTTCGAGAAATTGAATCCAGGTCTCATGATGGAGGTAACACGTTTTTCTGGAAAAGAAAGTGAGAGGAATAACGCTGCCTTCATGGAGTCGGCTTCGCCGTCAAAAATGAACTAGTTGAAGCTTCAAATACTCCCCCAGTGGGCATAACGAACGCCTCCTCACTCTTCGCCTTACCGTATCCCAGAACCAAAGTGCCACAGTCCTCAGTGCATAAGCCCCAACACGCAACGGATGAGGCTAAAGAGGCTTTTTATTCCAACTACGAGGCATCCTTGTCCCGCGTCCCCACGAGCGACAAATTGATCTTCTTGGGTGACTTGATGCCAGGGGTCGGCCATTGGTGATGCGTGACTGGTATAGAGGCGGTAGGTAAAGACAACTCCTTCGTTAACCTACTCCTGACAAAATGTCTAGAACGTAAACTCCTCATCACCTACTCCATGTACTGCCAGAGGGAGAAACATAAGGCATCGTGGCAACACCCTCGCTCCAAACACCGGCACCTGCTCCAATATGTCATCGTCCGAGCCAGGGACCGCAAGGATGTGCACATCACCGGCGCCATGACAGGAGCTGACGACTGCTGGACGGACCATCGCCTAATCAGATCCATCATCAATATATACTTAGCCCCAAAGCAGAGGGGACAATAGAAGCAGTGCCGCCAAAAAGTTAATTTCGGGGCACATAAAGACACAGCTAAGAGAACCCAATACAGCCTGTGCCTCACAGCTAATCTGGCGTGCCTTGATTACCCTGAGATGCTATGTGCCAACAGCACTTGGTCTGCCCTCGAGGTCTTCATAACCAGTGGCTGTGAAGAAACGGTTACTCAACCAGAAAATGCCAGCACTGGTTTGATGAAAATGATCAGGAGATCGTAGTCAATCATAAGCGCAGAGCATTTCTAAGCCTCAAGCAAAAACGCCACTCGGGAGCTGCAAAGCAACATTACAGACGGCTTAAGGCTGAGGTCCAACAAAAAACCCGGCACCTAATAAACAGTTGATGGGTAAAGAAACCAAGGAGATACAACAACTGTCCAACAGCCACGACATGCGAGGATTCTTCATTGCAATCAAGGCCACCGACGGACCAAACTCCCAAGGACCCGCCACACTCATGGCCAGGAACGTGGAAACATTTATCAAGGACACAGAGGCTGTCAGGGGCCGCTGGAAGGAGCAGTTTGAATATCTCGTCAATCGAGACTCTGACTTTGACTCGAGTTTTCTTAACTCCATCCCGCAGATTGCTATCCGCCCCCAACCTCAGTGAAACCCGAAGGCTGCATGAGGTACGCAAAGCCATAAACCTGCTCGAGAATAACAAGCCCAAGCTTACGGATGGAATTACTGCTGAGGCACTAAAGTATGACGCAGAGGCACTGTTGACGCGAATACATGACCTAATCTCTCTCATTTGGAGGGAGTAGAGCATGCCGGGAGATCTCAGAGATGCAGTGATCACAACCATCTTTAAGAAAGGAGAAAAGACCGACTGCAGCAACTAGAGGGGAATCTCCCTGCTGTCCGCCACTGGGAAAGTTGGTGCTGGAGCCCTTCTCAACTGTCTTCTTCCTGTGCGCAAGGAGCTCCTCCTGGAGCCACAGTGTTGATTTTGTCCCCTACGTGGCACAACGGATATGGCCTTTTTCCACCTTTCAAAGGCCTTTGACACTGTCAGCCGTTATGGCTAATGGTCCTCCTCAGGTTTGGATGCCCCCAAACTTTGTCAACATCCTTCACCTGCTCCACAACGACATGCAGACCGTGATCCTTACCAGTGGTTGCATTAAAGAGCAAATTGACGTCCAGAAGGGGTCAACATGTCCTGGGTCATCGCCCCAACACTCTTTTCAATCTTCCTCGCTGCCGTGCTCCACCTCACAGTCAGCAAAGGCCCCGCTGGAGTTGAACTAAACTACAGAACTGGTCGGAAGCTGCTTAACCTGTGCTATCTCCATGCAGGTGCAAAATCAACACAAATTCTGGCGTTGATCTTCAGTACGCAGACAACGTCAGCATCTGCGCAGCATATTCTGAATCTGACTCCAGATATAGTCGATGTATTTCCCTAGACACATGAAAGCATGGGCTTTACGTTTATCATCCGTAAGACAATGGTCCTCCACAAGCCTGTTTTCGCCACACAGCACTGCCCTCCAAAATTCAAGATTCAGGGCGCGGCCTTCCACAACATGCACTGCCTCCCATACTTCGGGTGCCTTTTATCAAAAAAGACAGACATTGATGCGGATATTGAACATCACCTCCACTGCGCCAGTGCAGCTTTTGGCCGCCTGAAGAAAAGCGTTTTAGAAAAGCAGGCCCTCAAATCTACCACCAAGCTCATGGTTTACAGGGCTGTAGTAATACTCGCCATCCTTTATGGATCAGGTGCATGGACGATGCATAGAAGACACATCAAGTCGCTCGAGCTACATAACCAAAGCTATCTCCGCAAGATCCTGCAAATCCCCTGGGTTGGCAGGCGCACCAACATCTGTGTCCTCGCCAAGGCTAACATCACCCCATTGAAGCACTGACCATACTGGATCAGCTTCGCTGGGCAGGCCACGTAGTTCGCATGCCTGACAAGTACTCCCAAAGCAATTGCTCTATGCGTAGCTCCTTCTTGGCAAAAGAGCAAAATGTGGGAAGTGGAAACGTTACAAGGACATCGCCAATGCCTCCCCACCGACCCCTGGGAATTCATGACCAAAGACCGCCCTAAGTGGAGGAAGTGCATCCAGGACGGCGTTTTTGTCTTCGAATCTCAACGCCGCGAGCGTGAAGAGGTCAGGCACAGGCAGCTTTAGGTGCGTGCGGCAAATCAGTCCCACCACCCCTCGCCTCCCCGCCTCCCACTGCGAATGTCTGTCCCATCTTTGAGAGGGTCGGTGGCTCTCGAATTGTACTGTTCATCCACCAAAGGATTCACGTTGTGAGTGGAGGCAACTCTTCCCCGGTTCCAAGGGACTGCCTATGATGACACCTCAAAACATAAGTAAAATTCGAAATATTAAAAATGCTTCCACCCCATCGGGGAATTGAACCCCCATCTCCTGTGTGAGAGATGGAGATACTCACCACTATATGAACCGATATGTATTTTGTCAGCGCAGGAATCTAGCTCTGAACGCTACTGGACACTGTGAGAAAGCCAGAGATAAATTGATAGACAGCAGCTAACATTGGAACAAGGAGAGACAGACAACGAGATAGAGTCAAAAAGAGAGAGGGAGACAGATAAAGAGAGAAAGATAGAGTGAGACTGAAAGATTGAGACAGAGAGAAGCAGATAGCGAGACACAGATAGAAAGACTGAGAGTGACATAATTCAAACACACAAACACATATATAGCTCTCTAAAGAGGTACACACAGACAACACAGAGAGACACACAAACATGCAGAGACACACATACAAAGAGCAGGGAGAGACACACACATGAACGCTGAAAGGCACAGAAACACACAGATACATACACATAAACAAAATCAAAAATATAGGCCCACGACCGGATATACTCACAGTGAATTAGACATATAGAAGGATAGAGAGGCAGAATCACTATCGCTACGTATGCCGAATTTTGCTCTGTTTCTGTCCATACGTATCGTGAATATTTGCAAATCAATAACAATTTTTGTGGAAGTGCAGAATATTGTGGGATGTGGTTCCACCCAATGCTGGATTCGTTTTGCAGGGTTTGGTTAAATTTTCAAACGGAATGAAAAATGTTATAGGCAGGATTCGAAACTCGGCAGGGAAGTCTTCATGGATTTATCAATCCATCTCCTTAACCATCCGGCCACGAGTACTAAGTCTTTTTAAATGCTACTCTGCTAAAACTCAATCAACCATCTCTCTGAAGCAGAAGGGCACATCGTCCCACAAATGTCTCCGTTTGCTAAAGTATTGCAGGAAAAACTCTCATCTCGTTGTATGTTCAATTGTCTATATGATCCTGGACAGGTTTTACACCAAGAACATGATTAAAATTCGAAATCTTATAAAGATTTCCTCCCCGTCAGGGAATTGAATCCTGGCCTCGCGCATGACAAGCGGGGATGATCATCACGAGACTAAAGATTGTTAATATTGTCAGAGCAGGAATCGAGCTGTGAGCACAATTGGCAGCGTGCAAAAGAGACAGACAAATTGACAGACAGTGCCAATCAGAGAAACAGGAAGAGAAAGACAGCGAGACAGACACAAAGAATGAGACAGACAAAGAGAGATAGATAGTTTGAGACAGACTGAGAGATGCAGGTACAGAAAGGCAATCAGAGAGCGTCCGAGACAGAGAAGAGCGAGCCAGAGAGAGGGAGACAGAGAGAATGACGGACATAGACAAAGTTAGACTGAGCAAGACAGAAAGATAGACAGATAGATTGACAGAGGAAGAGACAGAGTCAACTAAATCGTGACTTGGAGAGAGCTAAATCGTGACTTGGAGAGAGTTGAAGAGATTCTGGGAGAGACAGAGAGATCGAGACAGATAGAGATAGTGCCAGAGTCTGGAAAAGATCGAGAGACGGAAAGAGAGAGACAGGGAGTTGCAAAGAGAGTGTCTGGGGGAGAGAGAGAGGGAGGAGATTATTTGAATGAATATATAGGCAAAACATATGCACTAATTTTGCTATGTTTACAAATCAAGCTTAACCCCTTGTGTTCGATTTCACGTAGGATACCTTCGCTCTTGATCAGACGCTTCGAAACATGATGACCAACTTGGACTCTTTCTGGGCTGAACCTGAGGAAAGTTTTCCTCCAAGGAAAGCCCTTTAATTACTTTTGAACTCTCTACAATTTCACACTGTTTGTCTGTCTGACTCGGACTCAAATTAAATTCTGACTTTCCATTGGTCTTGTTTCCAGTGCATTTGATGTATGATATGCTATTGAATTCTAGTTGTATCAAATCTACCTGATGAGTCGGAAATAATCGAATCATTCCAACCTTCAACTCCTTCCACATCTGTAGGTAGAATATGATCAATGTGACCCAAACTAACCTGTTCATGATCAAACATAACCAATATGTGAGAAGACCACATCTCTTCACCACTCTTCCTCGTAAACACATGAACGATTTATGGTGAAGCTTACATATTATGCACTTCTGATTTAATTTCACAACTTCATTCTTCTCTCTATTACTCTACTCTATCATGATTCTCTTCCTGTCTTAATTGTTTCTCGTCGACGGATCATGCCGTGTTTAGATTTAACAACGATAATCTGGTTCGTGGCTGTTGTTTGAGAAAGAACTCTGCTGGTGTTCTACCAGTCGTTGCATTAGGAGTATTACGCTCACAATAAGAAAATTAAGCAATTTGTGGACTAATGACAAATGTCTTTCCTGGATTTGGATGAAAATCCGTTTGATGAGGGCAAGTTTTATAATTTGTACTCTGCGCTCTGCTGCACGATTTGAAGCAGGCTGGTACGGTGGATGCTTGAACTGATACAGTCCATCAAACTACTACATCCCCTCAAACTAATACAGACCCTCAAAATAATACAGTGCATTCAAATAATACAGTCCATCAAAATAATACAGACCCTCAAAATAATACAGTCCCTCAAACTAATACAGCCCCTCAAACTAATGCAGTCCATCAAACTACTACATCCCCTCAAACTAATACGGTCCATCAAACTATCAAACTAATACAGTCCATCAAACGAATACAATCCATCAAACTAATACTTCCCCTTAAATTAATACATTCCCTCAAACTAATACAGACACTCAAAATAATACAGTGCATTCAAATAATACAGTCCATCAAAATAATACAGACCTCAAACTAATAAAGACCCTCAATCTAATACAGTCCATCAAACAAATACAGCCCCTCAAACTAATACAGTCCATCAAACAAATACAACCCCTCAAACTAATACAGTCCCTCAAACTAATACAGTCCATCAAATTAATATAGACCCTCAAACTAACACTGTCCCTCAAACTAATGGAGTCCCTCAAACTAATACAGTCCCTCAAACTAATACAGTCCCTCAAACTAATAAAGGCCCTAAATCTAATACAGTCCCTCAAACTAACACAGTCCATCAAACTAATACAGTCTCTCAAACTAATACAGACCATCAAACTAATACAGTCCGTCAAACTAATACAGTCCCTCAAACAAATACAGTCCATCAAACTAATTCAATCCATCAAACTAAAAGATGCCCTCAAACTAATACGGTCCATCAAACTAATACTGTCCCTCAAACTAATACAGACCCTCAAACTAATACAGACCCTCAAACTAATACAGTCCAGCAAACAAATATAATCCATCAAACTAATACATTCACTCAAACTAATACAGACCCTCAAACTAATAAAGACCCTCAAACTAATACAGACCATCAAACTAATACAGAACCTCAAACTAATACAGTCCATCAAACTAATACAGTCCATCAAACTAATACAGATCCTCAAACTAATACAGGCCCTCAAACTAATGCAGTCCATCAAACAAATACAGTCCCTCAAACTAATTCAGTCCCTCAAACTAATACAGTCCATCAAACTAATACAGACCCTCAAACTAATACAGCCCCTCAAACTAATACAATCCATCAAACTAATACTGTGGTGTATGTAGCACAAAAATCACTGACTACACACGGTCTTGTGTAAATCTAACTGCTGTGACCTTCGTCCTTTAGTGTTCAGCTCCAGACTGCCTTCAGCCTTATATAGCACCTGTTGTAGTTACTACCACGGTTTCCCAACACAGCCCCCTCTGTGGTGTGGCATCGTGGACTGTATAAGTTTGATGGACTGTATTAGTTTGAGCGCCTGTATTAGTTTGAGGGACTGTATTGGTTTGAGGGTCTGTATTAGTTTGTGGAGCTGAATTAGTTTGAGGACGATTGACACAAATGATTCACTTAAATATTTTCACTGAATGGCTGCATTTAAGGAAGGCTGCTCCATCCTAGGTTGCAGCAGAGTAAAATTGAGGGGGCATTTGAACATTTGGAATGTAGTTTCTGAATGGCCATAGCAGAGTGAAAGTCATCAGTGGATCAATATCATATCTAGATATGGGCCTGATGTTGTTTCAAACAACAATCTGTTGCTGGCAGGAATATAGAAGGCAATCTTCATTTGTTAATGGATATAATCAGAATTGTCCAGTCTTTGTTTTTTCCAATTTCAACTCCAAATGTATTCCATCACAACAGGGACTTTTCTCCAATGTCGTAATCTGTTTGTTCAAATTATAACAATAACCAATTTGAGCGATGTCGTAACCTCAATGTCCCTGTGGTGATTCTGCAGGGTATAAATTGAATGCTCTGGATTGTATCTCCACAGAGTATAATACTGGGAGATTGCCTGCAGAGCGAAGGGGCACATCGCATCACACAGAAAATGTATCAGACTGTTAGATTAGCAAGGAAAATATGCTACATGATCATTGCCGTCACCGGCGTTCCTGGTAAGTGACTATAACCATTGAAGTTGTGTAAATCTCTGCATGGACTGGTCTCTGGTTTTGCTCTGTGACTGATAATGTTAAATGTTAGTGTAGTGGTCACTGTTATACAGACACACGATCAGTGATACCATTCTATAAAGTCAATTGTGCTCAATTACATCTGCAGTTTGATTCCTTTGTCTCATTTGAATATAAACATCTGCTTGCAACTAAGAGGCTCATTGAATTATCAAGTTATGCCTTGAGTGGAACATCGTGTAGTTGTAACAGTCCTCAGTGCAGCAACTCTCTGAGAGAAGGTTTTACTGGCAGTGTGTGTCACTGTAGGATATACTGTGTGTGGGTCACTAACCGGTGTGGAATACCATACCCGAGTGACCATGTTTTACTGAGAGTGTGAGTCACTGCAGGATATACTGAGTGTGGGTCACTAACCGGTGTGGAACACTATACCCCAGTGACCATGTATTACTGGGAGTATGTATAACTGTAGGATATACTGAGTGTTGGTCACTAACCGGTGTGGAACCCCGTACCCAGTGACTGTGTATGACTGGGACTGTCTGTCAGTGTAGGATATACAGAGTGTGAGTCACTAACCAGTATGGAACACAGTACGCCAGTGAGCATGTATTAATGTGAGTGTGTGTACCTGTAGGATATACTGAGTGTGGGTCACTAACCAGAGTGGAACACTGTACCCCAGTGAACATGTATTGCTGGGAGTGGGTGGCACTGTAGGATATACTGAGTGTGGGTCACTAACCGGTGTGGAACAGTGTACCCCAGTTACTATGTATTACTGGGAGTATGAGTAACTGTAGGATATACTGATTGTGGGTCACTAACCGGTGTGGAACACCATGCCCCAGTGACCATTTATTACTGGCAGTGTGTATCACTGTCGGATATACAGAGTGTGGATCACATACCGGTGTGGAACACCGTACCCCAGTGACCATGTATTACTGGCAGTGTGTATCACTGTAGGATATACTGAGTGTGGTTCACATATCGGTGTGGAACACCATACCGCAACGACCATGTATTACTGGGAGTGTCTGTCACGGTAGGATTTACTGAGTGTGGGTCACTAACCGGTGTGGAACACCGCATCTCCGTGACCATGTATTACGTGGAGTGTGTGTAACTGTAGGATATACTGAGTGTGGGTCACTAACCGCTGTGGAACACAGTACTCCAGTGACCATGTATTACTTGGAGTGTGTGTCACTGTAGGATATACTGAGTGTGGGTCACTAACCGGTGTGGAACACTGTACATCAGTGACCATGTATTACTGGTAGTGTCTGTCACTGTAGAATATACTGAATGCAGGTCATTAACCGGTGTGGAACACAGTACCCCAGTAACCATGTATTACTTGGAGTGTGTATGTCTGTAGGATAGACTGAGTGTGGGTCACTAACCGGTGTGGAACACAGTACCCCAGTGACCATGTATGACTGGGATTATGTATCACTTTAGGATAGACTGAGTGTAGGCCACTAACCGCTGTGAAACACCATACCCCAGTGACCATGTATTACTGGAAGTGTGTATGACTGCAGGATATACAGAGTGTGAGTCACTAACCGGTGTGGAACACAGTACCTCAGTGACCATGTAGTAATGGGAGAGTGAGTCACTGTAGGATATAGTCAGTGTGGGTCACTAACCGGTGTCGAACACTGTACCCCAGTAACCGTGTATTACTGGGACTGTCTGTCACTGTAGGATACCTGAGTGTGGGTCACTAACCAGTGTGAAACACTGTTCTCCAGTGATCATTTACGCGGAGTCAGAGGAAATGTATTACCATGGATTGAAAAATGGCTGGCTACCACAAAGCAGAGAATCTGGATAAATGGATCCTTTTCAGGTTGGAAATCGGTGGTTAGTGGAGTGCCAAAGGGATCGGTGCTGGGAACACAACTGTTTACAATATATATAGATGATCTGGAAGAGGGGACGGAGTGTAGTGTAACAAATTTGCAGATGACACTAAGATTAGTGGGAAAGCGGGTTGTGTCAAGGACACATCGAGGCTGCAAATAGATTTAGAGAGGTTAAACGAATGGGCTAAGGCTTGGCAGATGGAGTACAATGTCGGAAAGTGTGAGGTCATTCACCTTGGAAAAAAAAACAGTAAAAGGGAATATTATTTGAATGGGGAGAAATTACAACATGCTGCGGTGCAGAGGAACCTGGGGGTCCTTGTGCATGAATCCCAAAAGGTTAGTTTGCAGGTGGAGCAGGTAATCAGGAAGGCGAATGGATTGTTGGCCTTTATTGCGAGAGGGATGGAACACAAAAGCAGGGAGGTCCTGCTGCAATTCTATAGGTTATTGGTGAGGTCGCACCTGGAGTACTGCGTGCAGTTCTGGTCACATTACTGAAGGAAGGATATACTAACTTTGGAGCGGGGACAGAGACGATTCACGAGGCTGATTCTGGAGATTAGCGGGTTAACTTATGAAGATAGATTGAGTAGACTGGGTCTTTACTCGTTGGTGTTCAGAAGGATGAGGGGTGACCTTACAGAAACATTTAAAATAATGAAAGGGATAGGCAAAATAGAGGCAGAGAGGTTGTTTCCACTGGTCGGGGAGACTAGAACTAGGAGGCAGAGCCTCCAAATACGGGGGAGCCTACTGAAAACCGAGTTGAGAAGGAATTTCTTCTCCCAGAGGGTTGTCTATCTGTGGAATTCTCTGCCCAAGGAAGCAGTTGAGGCGAGCTCATTGAATGTATTCAAATAACAGATAGATAGATTTTTGACCAAAAAGGAAGCAAGGGGTTTGGGGAGCGGGCAGGTAAGTGGAGCTGAGTCCACGGCCAGATCAGCCATGATCTTGTTGAACGGCTGAGCAGGCTCGAGGGGCTAGATGGCCTACTCCTGTTCCTAATTCTTATGTTCGTATGTTCTAGTATATGTGTGGAACACCATACTCCAATGACCATGTATTACTGAGAGTGTGAGTCACTGTAGGATATATTGAGTGTGGGTGACTCACCGGTGTAGAACACCGTACCTCAGTGACCATGTATTACTGGAAGTGTCTGTCACTTTGGGATATACTGAGTGTGGATCACTAACCGGTGTGGAACACCATACCCAGTGATCATGTATTACTGGGAGTGTGTGTCACTGTAGGATGTACTGTGTGTGGGTCACTAACCAGTGTGGAACACCGTACTCAAGTGACCATGTATTACTGGGTGTGTGTCTAACTGATGGATATACCGAATGTGGTTCACAAACCGGTGTGGAACACAGTTGCCCAGTGACCATTTATTACTGGTAGTGTCTGTCACTGTAGGATATACTGAGTGCAGGTCACTAACCGGTGTGGAACACCGTACTCCAGTGACCATGTATTACTGGGTGTGTGTCTAACTGATGGATATACCGAATGTGGTTCACAAACCGGTGTGGAACACAGTTGCCCAGTGACCATTTATTACTGGTAGTGTCTGTCACTGTAGGATATACTGAGTGCAGGTCACTAACCGGTGTGGAACACAGTACCCCAGTGACCATGTATGTGTGTATCATTTTAGAATAGACTGAGAGTGGGTCACTAACCGCTGTGGAACACCATATCCCATTGACCATGTATTACTGGGATTGTGTATGAGGGTGTAGGATATACAGAGTGTGCATCGCTAACCGGTGTGGAACACTGTACCCCAGTGACCATGTATTACTGGGAGAGTGAGTCAGGGTAGGATATACTCAGTGTGGGTCACTAACCGGTGTCGAACACTGTACCCCAGTGACCGTGTATTACTGGGAGTGTGTGTCACTGTAGGATACCTGAGTGTGGGTGACTCACCGGTGTAGAACACCGTACCTCAGTGACCATGTATTAATGGAAGTGTCTGTCACTTTGGGATATACTGAGTGTGTTTCACTAACCGGTGTGGAACACCATACCCCAGTGACCATGTATTACTGGGAGTGTGTGTCACTGTAGGATATATTGAGTGTGGGTGACTCACCGGTGTAGAACACCGTACCTCAGTGACCATGTATTACTGGAAGTGTCTGTCACTTTGGGATATACTCAGTGTGTTTCACTAACCGGTGTAGAACACCGCACCTCAGTGACCATGTATTACTGGAATGTCTGTCACTTTGGGATATACTGAGTGTGTGTTATAACCGGTGTAGAACACCATACCTCAGTGACCATGTATTACTGGGAGTGTGTGTCACTGTAGGATGTACTGTGTGTGGGTCACTAACCAGTGTGGAACACCGTACTCCAGTGACCATGTATTACTGGGAGTGTGTGTCACTGTAGGATGTACTGTGTGTGGGTCACTAACCAGTGTGGAACACCGTACTCCAGTGACCATGTATTACTGGGAGTGTGTGTCACTGTAGGATGTACTATGTGTGGGTCACTAACCAGTGTGGAACACCGTACTCCAGTGACCATGTATTACTGGGTGTGTGTCTAACTGATGGATATACTGAATGTGGTTCACAAACCGGTGTGGAACACAGTTGCCCAGTGACCATTTATTACTGGTAGTGTCTGTCACTGTAGGATATACTGAGTGCAGGTCACTAACCGGTGTGGAACACAGTACCCCAGTGACCATGCATGTATGTATCATTTTAGAATAGACTGAGAGTGGGTCACTAACCGCTGTGGAACACCATAATCCCATTGACCATGTATTACTGGGATTGTGTATGAGGGTGTAGGATATACAGAGTGTGCATCGCTAACCGGTGTGGAACACTGTACCCCAGTGACCATATATTACTGGGAGAGTGAGTCAGGGTAGGATATACTCAGTGTGGGTCACTAACCGGTGTCGAACACTGTACCCCAGTGACCGTGTATTACTGGGAGAGTCTGACACTGTAGGATACCTGAGTGTGGGTCAATAACCGGTGTGCAGCACCATACACCAGTGACCATGTATTACTGGCAGTGTGTGTCACTCTAGGATATACTGAGTGTGGGTCACTAACCGGTGTGGAACACCGTACCCCAGTGACCGTGTATTACTGGGAGAGTCTGACACTGTAGGATATACTGAGTGTGGGTCACTAACCGGTGTGGAACACCGTACCCCAGTGACCGTGTATTACTGGGAGAGTCTGACACTGTAGGATATACTGAGTGTGGGTCACTAACCGGTGTGGAACACTGTACCCCCAGTGACCATGTATTACTGGGAGTGTATGACACTGTAGGATGTACTCAGTGTGGGTCACTAACCGGTGTGGAACACTGTACCACCAGTGACCATGTATTACTGGGAGTGTATGACACTGTAGGATATACTCAGTGTGGGTCACTAACCGGTGTGGAACACTGTACCACCAGTGACCATGTATTACTCGGAGTGTATGTCACTGTAGGATAAACTGAGTGTGGGTCACTAACCGGTGTGGAGGACCATACCCCAGTGAACATGTATTACTGGGAGTGTGTGTCACTGTAGGATATATTGAGTGTGGGTCACTAACCGGTGTGGAACACCGTACCCCAGTGACCGTGTATTACTGGGAGAGTCTGACACTGTAGGATATACTGAGTGTGGGTCACTAACCGGTGTCGAACACTGTACCCCCAGTGACCATGTATTACTGGGAGTGTATGACACTGTAGGATGTACTCAGTGTGGGTCACTAACCGGTGTGGAACACTGTACCACCAGTGACCATGTATTACTGGGAGTGTGTGTCACTGTAGGATATACTGAGTGTGGGTCACTAACCGGTGTGGAGGACCATACCCCAGTGAACATGTATTACTGGGAGAGTGTGTCACTGTAGGATGTACTGAGTGTGGGTCACTAACCAGTGTGGAACACTATACCCCAGTGAACATGTATAACTGGGAATGTGTGTCACTGTAGGATATACTGAGTGTGGGGCACTAACCGGTGTGGAACACCATAACCCAGTGACCACGTATTACTCGGAGTGTGTTTCACTGTAGGATATACTGAGTGTGGGTCACTAACCGGTGTGGATCACGATAACCCAGTGACCACGTATTACTCGGAGTGTGTGTCACTGTAGGATATACGGAGTCTGGGTCACTAACCGGTGTGGAACACCATAACACAGTGACCACATATTACTCGGAGTGTGTGTCACTGTAGGATATACTGAGTGTGGGTCATTAACCGGTGTGGAACACCGTACACCATTGACCATGTATTACTGGGAGTGTGTGTCACTGTAGGATATACTGAGTGTGGGTCACTAACCGGTGTGGAACACCGTACACCATTGACCATGTATTACTGGGAATGTGCGTCTCTGTAGGATATACTCAGTGTGGGTCACTAACCGGTGTGGAACACTGTACACCATTGACCAAGTATTAATGGGAGTGTGTGTCACTGTGGGATATACTCAGTGTGGGTCACTAACCGGTGTGAAACACTGTACACCATTGACCAGGTATTACTGGGAGTGTGTGTCACTGTGGGATATACTCAGTGTGGGTCACTAACCGGTGTGGAACACTGCACCCCAGTGACCATGTATTACTGGGAGTGTGTGTCACTGTGGGATATACTCAGTGTGGGTCACTAACCGGTGTGGAACACTGTACCCCAGTGACCATGTATTACTGGGAGTGTGTGTCACTGTGGGATATACTCAGTGTGGGTCACTAACCGGTGTGGAACACTGTACACCATTGACCATGTATTACTTGGAGTGTGTGTCACTGTGGGATATACTCAGTGTGGGTCACTAACCGGTGTGGAACACTGTACACCATTGACCAAGTATTACTGGGAGTGTGTGTCACTGTGGGATATACTCAGTGTGGGTCACTAACGGGTGTGGAACACTGTGCACCATTGACCAAGTATTACTGGGAGTGTGTGTCACTGTGGGATATACTCAGTGTGGGTCACTAACCGGTGTGGAACACTGTACACCATTGACCAGGTATTACTGGGAGTGTGTGTCACTGTGGGATATACTCAGTGTGGGTCACTAACCGGTGTGGAACACTGTACACCATTGACCAGGTATTACTGGGAGTGTGTGTCACTGTGGGATATACTCAGTGTGGGTCACTAACCAGTGTGGAACACCATACCCAGTGACCATGTATTACTGGGAGTGTCTTTCACTGTCGGATGTACTCAGTGTGGGTCACTATTTATTCTACTTCCGCTTCTGAGGCGTACCCTCGGACTCGAGGATTACTCGATTCCATACTAACAATTATTTCCCAGAGTGCTGAAGAGTCCAATGCATGACCTGCATTCTCTGTCACAAATGGGGCAGACGCTGGTTGACCGAACGGCAGTGTGGGGTGCCCGGGTTGCTGCGCACTCCTTCCGGTATCTACGCTTGGCTTCAGCTTGCTCTGGGCGATGAGAATCGATGTGCTCTGCACCGCACGGATGCTTTTCCTCCACTTGGGCTGTCTAGGGCCAGGGATTACCAGGTATAGGAGGGGCCGTTGCAATTATTAAAAGAGGTTTGGAGTGTTTCATGGTAGCTTTCTTCTGCCCACCTGTGGCTCGCTTACAATAACGAATCACCGTGTGGAGCGTTTGCTTTTTGGATCTAATGTCAGGCATGCCAACGATGTGGCCCGTCCAACGGAGCTGATCGACTGTGGTCAATGCTTCGCTGCTGGGGATATTAACCTGACCGAGAACACTGATGTTGGTGTGACACTCCGGCCAATTAATTTGCAGGAATTTGCGGAGACTGCGTTGGTACTTCTCCTGTGCTTTGTGGTGTCTGCTGTAAATATTCCATGTCTCTGAACCATATAGGAGGGCCGGTATCACTACTGCCCTGTCGACCATGAGCTTTGTCCTGCGTTTGAGGTCCTGGTCTTCAAACACATTCTTCCTCAGGCGTCCGAAGTCTGCACAGACACACTGAAGGCAATGTTGGACTTTGCCATCAAAGTCTGCCTTTGTTGACTGTAGGCTCCTGAGGTCTGGAAAATGGTCCAATTGTACAGTAAACCCGAGCATCCCTGAAACTCCCAGCGGATGGCGAGTTTCCCTGCGCCTATCGCCGCTGATACATTCTGAGTGCCCCATTTACAATTTAATTCACTCGCCATTCACACTGGAAGTCGTCTCGCCCTCACCGGCTTTGGGCTGGGAATGAAAACCCTTGCAGGTTGCTGATCCTGATAGTGACCCCAGTGCACTGCCCCTGCTGAAAGTACAAGTGCTGGACCTCTGGTCTGAACAATATTCTATCTCCACTCTCCAATGGTCCAGGAATGGGAGCTCGGATGGTCCCTTGCTATGCTGCCTTTTCTTGGGATACAGGGAACCTTCGTTGTTCCAATTCTACTCCGGTCCCCTCCTTCACATATTGTTCAGGTACATTGATGACTGTGTTTGCGCAATTTCATTTTCTAGCCATGACGTGGAAAATGTCCTCACTCGCACAAAGTCATGATCAGCCATCACCTCAGCTCTGTGCTTTCTGACATACATTGGCTCCCGGTTAATGAACGCTTCGATTTTGAAAATGATCATCCTTGTTCACAAATCTCTCCATGGCCTTGCAGCTCCCTATCTCTATAATCTTATTCTGCATCATAACCCCTCAAGCTATCTCCGCTCTTCAAATGCTGCCCTTTCGAACATCCCTCATTATACTGCTCAACCATCAGTGGCCTTACCTTTAGCTATTTGGGCCCTAAACTCTGGAAGTCCCTCCTTAAACCTCTTTTACCAAGCTTTTGGTCATGTGCTTTAATTTCTTAATTTTTATCTCGGTGTCCCATGTTTCTGTGTTGTCCTGTTAAGACTGTTCTGAAGCACCTTGGGATGTTTAACAAAATTAAAGGCGTGATAGAAATAAAAGTTATTGTTATTATTATTAATAATATAGTTATTATTAATATTAGTAATAATCATTATTCTAATTATGCAGTCAACCTTGCTTCTAATTTACGCCCCTCTGTCTCCTTCACATGCTCCGTCTGACACTACCCTCCCCTTCCTCGACATCTCTAAGTCCATTTCTGAGGACAGGCTCTCGACAAATATCTACCATAATCCGGCAGAGTGCTCCAGCTACCTTGATGATATGACCTCTCACCCAGCTTGCGGGAAGGACTCTATTACATTCTCCGAGTGTCGCTGCCTGCGTTGCATCTGTTCCGATGATGCCACCTCCCACACCAGTGCTTACAACATGTCTTCCTTTTTCTGAGCTGAAGATACCCGCCTTCTGTGGTCCTGATCCTGTGGGCCTGTAACCTAGTGTGGAATGGGTAGGAGAGGAGGGAGGAGGCAGAGTCATGGAGACAGTGACCAGTTGAGTCAATAACGCGGGCTGAGGGGCTACAGTAGTGGTCTGGTTTCCCGGTCCCCGATCCTCACTGGTTGATTATCTTCCTGCAGTGACCATGCACTGTTCAGCGAAGGTTCATCAGGCTGGTTCCTGAGATGAAGGTCTTGTCTTATGAGCAAATGTTGAGCAGGCTGGGCCTATAATCGTTGGAGTTTAGAAGAATCAGCGGTAATCTTATTGAAACGTATAAGATTCTAAGGGGGCTCGACACGGTAGATGCAGAGAGGGTGTTGCCCCTCGTGTCGGAATCTAGAACTAGGGGTCATAGTTTCAGAATGTTCCCTATGTTGGGGAAGTCCAGAACCAGGGGACACAGTCTAAGGATAAGGGGTAAGCCATTTAGAACCAAGATGAGGAGAAACTTCTTCACTCAGAGAATTGTTAACCAGTGGAATTCCCTGCCACATGGTGTTGTTGATGGCAGTTCATTGGATATATTTATGAGGGAGTTAGTTATGGCCCTTACGGCTAAACGGATCAAGGGGTATGGAGAGAAAGCAGGAAAGGGGTAAAGAGGGAATGATCAGCCATGATCTTATTGAATGGTGGTGCAGGCTCGAAGGACCGGATGGCCTAATCCTGCACCTGTTTTCTATCTTTCTATGTTACCATTAATGTTGCCGACCCGCCCGCTGGGGTGGCTCGGCTTCCCTCCCACTGCCCCGTCTCTGCTAAACTGGGAAGTAGCGGGTTGGAGGTAGGTTGCATTGGGATGATATACGTTAGGAATCGCAGTATAGCGCAGATGAATACGTGGCTTGAGCAGTGGTGCAGCAGGGAGGGATTCAAATTCCTGGGTCATTGGGACCGGTTCTGGGGGAGGTGGGACCAGTATAAACCGGACGGTCTGCACATGGGCAGGACCGGAACCAATGTCCTAGGGGGAGTGTTTGCTAGTGCTGTTGGGGAGGATTTAAACTAATATGGCAGGGGGATGGGAACCAATGCAGGGAGACAGAGGGAAACAAAAAGGAGACAAAAGCAAAAGACAGAAAGGAGATGAGAAAAAGTGGAGGGCAGAGAAACCCAAGGCAAAGAAAAAAAGGGCCACTGTACAGCAAAATTCTAAAAGGACAAAGGGTGTTAATAAAACAAGCCTGAAGGCTTTGTGTCTTAATGCAAGGAGTATCCGCAATAAGGTGGATGAATTAATTGCGCAAATAGATGTTAACAAATATGATGTGATTGGGATTACGGAGACGTGGCTCCAGGATGATCAGGGCTGGGAACTCAACATTCAGGGGTATTCAACATTCAGGAAGGATAGAATAAAAGGAAAAGGAGGTGGGGTAGCATTGCTGGTTAAAGAGGAGATTAATGCAATAGTTAGGAAAGACATTAGCTTGGATGATGTGGAATCTATATGGTTAGAGCTGCAGAACACCAAAGGGCAAAAAAAGTTAGTAGGAGTTGTGTACAGACCTCCAAACAGTAATAGGGATGTTGGGGAGGGCATCAAACAGGAAATTAGGGGTGCATGCAATAAAGGTGTAGCAGTTATAATGGGTGACTTTAATATGCACATAGATTGGGCTAACCAAACTGGAAGCAATACGGTGGAGGAGGATTTCCTGGAGTGCATAAGGGATGGTTTTCTAGACCAATATGTTGAGGAACCAACTAGGGGGGAGGCCATCTTAGACTGGGTGTTGTGTAATGAGAGAGGGTTAATTAGCAATCTCATTGTGCGAGGCCCCTTGGGGAAGAGTGACCATAATATGGTGGAATTCTGCATTAGGATGGAGAATGAAACAGTTAATTCAGAGACCATGGTCCAGAACTTAAAGAAGGGTAACTTTGAAGGTATGAGGCGTGAATTGGCTAGGATAGATTGGCGAATGATACTTAGGGGGTTGACTGTGGATGGGCAATGGCAGACATTTAGAGACCGCATGGATGAATTACAACAATTGTACATTCCTGTCTGGCGTAAAAATAGAAAAGGGAAGGTGGCTCAACCGTGGCTATCTAGGGATATCAGGGATAGTATTAAAGCCAAGGAAGTGGCATACAAATTGGCGAGAAATAGCAGCGAACCTGGGGACTGGGAGAAATTTAGAACTCAGCAGAGGAGGACAAAGGGTTTGATTAGGGCAGGGAAAATGGAGTACGAGAAGAAGCTTGCAGGGAACATTAAGGCGGATTGCAAAAGTTTCTATAGGTATGTAAAGAGAAAAAGGTTGGTGAAGACAAACGTAGGTCCCCTGCAGTCAGAATCAGGGGAAGTCATAACGGGGAACAAAGAAATGGCAGACCAATTGAACAAGTACTTTGGTTCGGTATTCACTAAGGAGGATACAAACAACCTTCCGGATATAAAAGGGGTCAGAGGGTGTAGTAAGGAGGGGGAACTGAGGGAAATCTTTATTAGTCGGGAAATTGTGTTGGGGAAATTTATGGGATTGAAGGCCGATAAATCCCCAGGGCCTGATGGACTGCATCCTAGAGTACTTAAGGAGGTGGCCTTGGAAATAGCGGATGCATTGACAGTCATTTTCCAACATTCTATTGACTCTGGATCAGTTCCTATGGAGTGGAGGGTAGCCAATGTAACCCCACTTTTTAAAAAAGGAGGGAAGAGAGAAAACAGGGAATTATAGACCGGTCAGCCTGACCTCAGTAGTGGGTAAAATGATGGAATCAATTATTAAGGATGTCATAGCAGTGCATCTGGAAAATGGTGACATGATAGGTCCAAGTCAGCATGGATTTGTGAAAGGGAAATCATGCTTGACAAATCTTCTGGAATTTTTTGATGATGTTTCCAGGAAAGTGGACAAACGAGAACCAGTTGATGTGGTATATTTGGACTTTCAGAAGGCATTCGACAAGGTCTCACACAAGAGATTAATGTGCAAATTTAAAGCACGTGGGATTGGGGGTAGTGTGCTGACGTGGATTGAGAACTGGTTGTCAGACAGGAAGCAAAGAGTAGGAGTAAACGGGTACTTTTCAGAATGGCAGGCAGTGACAAGTGGAGTGCCGCAAGGTTCTGTGTTGGGGCCCCAGCTGTTTACATTGTACATTAATGATTTAGACGAGGGGATTAAATGCAGTATCTCCAAATTTGCGGATGATACTAAGTTGGGTGGCAGTGTGAGCTGCGAGGAGGATGCTATTAGGCTGCAGAGTGACTTGGATAGGTTAGGTGAGTGGGCAAATGCATGGCAGTTGAAGTATAATGTGGATAAATGTGAGGTTATCCACTTTGGTGGTAAAAACAGAGAGACAGACCATTATCTGAATGGTGAAAGATTAGGAAAAGGGAAGGTGCAACGAGACCTGGGTGTCATGGTACATCAGTCATTGAAGGTTAGCATGCAGGTACAGCAGGCGGTTAAGAAAGCAAATGGCATGTTGGCCTTCATAGCGAGGGGATTTGAATACAGGTGCAGGGAGGTGTTGCTACAGTTGTACAGGGCCTTGGTGAGGCCACACCTGGAGTATTGTGTACAGTTTTGGTCTCCTAACTTGAGGAAGGACATTCTTGCTATTGAGGGAGTGCAGCGAAGGTTCACCAGACTGACTCCTGGGATGGTGGGAATGACCTATCAAGAAAGATTGGATCAATTGGGCTTGTATTCATTGGAGTTCAGAAGAATGAGAGGGGATCTCATAGAAACGTTTAAAATTCTGACGGGTTTAGACAGGTTAGATGCAGAAAGAATGTTCCCAATGTTGGGGAAGTCCAGAACCAGGGGTCACAGTCTGAGGATAAGGGGTAAGCCATTTAGGACCGAGATGAGGAGAAACTTCTTCACCCAGAGAGTGGTGAACCTGTGGAATTCTCTACCACAGAAAGTAGTTGAGGCCAATTCACTAAATATATTCAAAAGGGAGTTAGATGAAGTCCTTACTACTCGGGGGATCAAGGTTTGTGGCGAGAAAGCAGGAAGGGGGTACTGAAGTTTCATGTTCAGCCATGAACTCATTGAATGGCGGTGCAGGCTAGAAGGGCTGAATGGCCTGCTCCTACACCTATTTTCTATGTTTCTATGTTTCTATGTTGCATGTTAACTCCTGAGCCGATGTCCACCCGACTGTTTTTGTGCGAAATGACAGGCCTTACTGTCTGGGCTCAGTCACCGACAATGTGTGACCAATAATTGACTGTCTCTTTTCCCTTCTGTTTATTACAGTGAATTTAGTGGCGATTGTGGTCCTGTCCCGGGGAAAGTGCGGTCTGTCCACCTGCACCACTCGCTACCTGGTTGCCATGGCAGCGGCGGATCTACTGGTGGTCATCACTGCGATCATACTGTACCGGATCAGTTGGTATTATTTCCCGTGGTCTTTCCTGGGTATCACCCCTGTGTGTCGCGTTATACGTCTCCTGTCCTGTGTAGCCACTGACTGTTCTGTCTGGTTCACCGTCACTTTCACCTTTGATCGATTTGTGGCCATTTGTTGGCAGAAGCTGAAAACCAAATATTGCACCGGGAGAACTGCGGCTGTGGTCCTGGCAACAAGCTGCATTCTGCTCTCTTCAAAAAACGTTCCCTTCTACTTTACAATTGTACCTGGATATATAATCAACAATGTTCAGTGGTTCTGTTATTCAATGCCAGCCTATTATACTGATCCCGGATGGCTGGGATTTGACTGGTTTGATACGGTATTAACACCACTGCTCCCATTCGCTGTAATTTTGTTGCTCAACGCTCTGACAATCAGACACATTACAGTGGCCAGTCGAGTCCGGAAGGGACTGAGGGGTGAGAGCAAGGGGGGGAATGGCAGTGACCCAGAGATGGAGAGCAGGAGGAAGTCTGTCATTTTACTCTTCACCATATCTGGCAGCTTCATACTGCTGTGGCTGATATTTGTTATAGAATTCTTATATTATAGCATTGCAGGAATACATCCCGCTGATTACAATGCTTCTTTATATACCTTTCGACAAGTCGGATATATACTGCGGAATTTAAGTTGCTGCACAAACACATTTATTTACGGGGTGACCCAGTCCAAGTTCAGAGAACAGTTGAAGAGCGCGGTGAAATATCCGTTTACCTCAATTATACATTTAATTAATAAACAGAACAACTGAGCACAGGCCAGAGGCGGGTCCCAGTGTTTCCAGTCCAGGAATATAATATTTAGCCCCAGACTTCCATCCCCTGAATTACACCAGGAATGGCTGGTGATCTGATAATACACCCAGCGACCTGTTTAGGACACGGCACTATTTCTGATTGACATGACCCACCTTGTCTTTCTGGTCAGCACCACGAGCTTGTTGCATTCTGTCAGAGTTCTTCTGTAAAGGGTCACTGCAGCTATTTAGTGAAGGAATTCATTGCAGCTTCCAGAGTGAGAAGCTCGTCAATAGTTAGGTCGGCAGAGTGGAGCTGTAGTTCAGAGGATACATTACATAGAATAGACAGCACAGAAACATATAGATCGGCCCGACTAGTCTGCGTTGGTGTTTATGCTCCAGACTAGTCTCCTCCCATTGCAAAAACGTCGTCTCAGCCTCTCAGCATATCTTTTATTTTATGTTCTCTCATTTACTCGTCTAGTTTCCCTTTGACAGCATCTGAGCTATGTATCTCAACCACTTCCTGACGTCGGGAGTTCCACATTCTAACCACTCTCTGAGTAAATACATTGTTCTTTATTTCCCTATTGGTGTTATTAGTGATTATCTTGCATTTATGGTTCCACAGATTTGGATGCTCCCACGAGTATAAACTTTTCTGTCACCGTCGACCCGGTCCAAAACAATCATAATTTTCAAGACTTCGATCAGGACTCCTCTATGTTCTCTGTCTTCTACAGGAAGCAAGCACAACCTGTTCAATCGTTCCTGATAACTGTTATCTTTCAGTTCTGGTGCAGTCCAACCAAACATTTGTGAGACCGTACTAGTGGCCCCCATCACCATCTCCATTGCCCTAGCCACCGACTCCATCCCTCTTCCTGTCAGCAGTCGAAGGCTGAACCCAGCCGTTCGCAACCTTAGCGTCTTATTTGAGCAGGAGATGGTCTTCCGTCCCCATATCCACTCCTTCACCAGGACGGCATCTTTGTGCCTCTGTTGCAGTTAATTTGCTGCTCAAAACTTCATCCGTGCCATTACCAGCTCTGGATATGACTCCTCCAATGCTCTCCTGTGTGGCTTCCAATCTCCCACCATCCATATACCTCAGCTCATCCAAAACTCTGCTGCCTGTGCCCCTGACTTGCACCTTATCGCAATACCCCATCACACCTATGCTCGCTGACCTACATTGGCTCCCTGTCCGACAGCGCCTCAATTTTAAAATGATCATTCTTGTTTTCAAATCACTTCATGGCCTCTGCAACCTACACCAGTACTTAGTCCTCCTGAAATCTCTGTGCTGCTCCAAATCTGGCAGATTGCACATCCCCGATTTAAACTTCTCCACCAATGGCAGGCATGCTTTCAGCAACCTGGGTCCCAAGTTCTGGGAATCTCTCCCTACACCTCTCCACCTCTAATTCTCCACCTCCTTCAGCTGGCTAGGTCCCAAGCTCTGGGATTCTCTCCCTAAACCTCTCCACCTCACGAACTCCCCTCCTCCTTCAGCTGCCTAGGTCCCAAGCTCTAGCATTCCCTCCCTAAACCTCGTTTCGTCTCTAACTCTCCTCCTCCATTAATATTCCCCTTAAGACTAAATATTTGATGAAGATTATTTGCTAAAACCTCCTTTTGTGCCTCGATGTCAAGATGTCCTTTATTCCCTGTTGGATTTATTAACGGCTGTCTTCAATCTATGTCCCTGAGTTTTGGTATCTCCCACAAGTGGAAACATCTTTTCTCCCTCTACCCTATCAAAGCCTTTCATATCCTGAAAGACACAATCTGACCATCCCTCAGTCTTCTCTTTGCTAAACAAAAGAGCCACGGCCTGTTCAACATTTCCTGATAAGTACACCCTCTCAGTTCTGGTATCATTCCAGGAAATACACTTTGCATCTTCTCCAGTGCCGCGATGTCATTTTATAATATTTACACCAAGGATCCAATCAAGTTTACATAACTTCAATGTTTTACAATTCTATCCTTCGAGACACGAACAAAAGCCTGTTCTTTGTTTTTTATGGATTGATGAACCTCCAGCGCTGCATTTAGTGATTGGTGTAAATGTACTGCCCCATCCCTCTGTTCCTCATTCCTGTTTAGATAATTATTTTCCAAGGAGAATGTCACTTTCATATTCTTCCTATTAAAACGCACCAACTCACACTCCTCTATTTTGATGTATTGTGTTCCTAACACAGATGAGACTGCACACAGTGAGATTAAAGTAACAGTGACCTAAGTCTTTATTAAGACACTCCAGAGTGAGGAACAGGCCTTAGAGGCCGGCTTATATACAGTGCTCCCAAGGGATGCTGGGATCCCTTGGGACTTCAGGGGATGCGCTCCCTGGTGGTGGAACATGGGAGTGCATGCTTTACAGATACACAACAGAAGTTCCTTTGCAATTTACACGCCCAGTTTGCAAGTTTATTAATGTATTCAATGTTTTTTGCCGATTAGCTCCACAGTGTTAACGATACACGCCCATTGTGGAAGCATCCACAAAATTAGAAATTTCACTCCCGCTTCCCGAGTCCGAATTGGTTATGTAAATGTTGAACAGGAGTGGTCCCAGCACCGATGCTTGTGGAACATCACTTCTCACCTTTGCCAGTTTCGCTGCTTTTGATTTAAATTGGCTTAGAAATAAACCCTAATTCACTGTTTCATTTGAATCGCTTTGCTGACCTGCGATACAGTTTTTAAAGATTTGTTCACCTGAACCACAATTCACTTTGATCTTCTGGCCCATTCAGTTTCTTATTTGCTAATGTGTAGGTGATCGTAGAATCATAGAATTGTACAGCGCAGAGAGAGTCCATTCGGCAAATCGTGCCGGCTCTGTCTCTTTGGTAGAGATTTCCAATTAATCCCACTCCTCTGCTCTATCGCCTGTATCTTTTTTACTTCAAATATTTTTCGCAAATTCCCTTTTGAAAGTTACTATTGAATGTGCTTCCTCCTCCCTTTCAGACAGTTCATTCCAGATCACAACATCTCGCTGTTTAAACAAAATTTTCCTTCAGTCGTTTCTGGTTCTTTTGCCAATCACATTAAATCTGTGTCCTCTGGTTACCGACCCACATGTCATTGGAAACATTTGCTCCTTTATCACTTTATTGAAACTATTTAGGACTTTGAAGACGTCTATTGAATCTCTTCTTAGCCTTCTCTGCTCTGAGGACAACATACCGAGCTTCTACAATCTCTCCACATAACTGAAATCCCCCATCCCTGGAGCAATTCTGGTAAATCTCCCTTAACCATCTCAGTTCTAAGGAGAACAACCCCAGCATCTCCCGTCTCTCCACGTAACTAAAGGACCATATTCCGGGAACCATTCTGGTCAATTTCTCATTAACATAATTACATGAGTACATAAGAAATAGGAACAGGAGTAGGCAATTCTGCCCCTCGATCCTGCTACGTCATGCAATAAGATAATGGCTGATATGATCCTGGACTCAGCTCCACATTCCCGCCCACTTCCCATAACCCCTTATCTCCTTATCGCTCAAGAAACTGTCTATCTCTGTCTTAAGTGTATTCAATGTCCCAGCTTTCACAGCTCTCCGAGGCAGCAAATTCCATAGATTTACAAGACTCCGAGAGAAGAAATTCCTCCTCATCGCAGTTTTAAATGGGGGGCACCTTATTCTAAGATCATGCCCTCTAGTTCTAGTCTCCCGCATCAGTGGAAACATCCTCTCTGCATCCACCTTGTCAAGCCCCCTCATAATATTATACGTTTCAATAAGATCATCTCGCATTCTTCTGAACTGCAATGAATAGAGGCCCAACTTACTCAACCTTTTCTCATAAGTCTACTACCCCATCCCCGGAATCAACCGAGTGAACCATCTCTGAATTGCCTCCAAAGCAAGTTTTTCCTTTCGTAATTATGGAAACCAAAATTGCACGCAGTATTCCTGGTGTCGCTTCACCAATACGTTGTACAACTGTAGCAAGACATCCCTGATTTTGTACTCCATCCACTTTGCAATAAAGGCCAAGATACCATTGGCCTTCCTGATAAATATATGTAACTACATACTATGCTTTTGTGTTTCATGCGCAAGTACCCCAAGTTCCCGCTGTAATGCGGCCCTTTGCAAACTTTCTCCATTAAATAATAACTTGCGCTATGATTTATCCTGCCAAAGTGCTAGACCTCACACTTCCCAATATTATACTCCATCTGCCAATTTTTTGACCACTCATTTAGCCTTTTGCAGATTTTATGTGTCCTCCTCACACATTGCTTTTCCTCCCATCTTTGTATCGTCAGTGAACTTGGCTACGTTACACTCGGTCCCTTCTTCCAAGTTATTAATATAGATTGTAAATAGTTGGGGTCCCAGCACTGATACCTGTGGCACCCACTAGTTACTGATTGCCAACCAAGAAATGAACCATTTATCCTGAATCTTTGTTTTCTGTTAGTTAGCCAATCCTCCAACCATGATAAACTATTACCCCCAACCCCATGAACTTTTATCTTGTGCAGTAACCCTTTATGTGGCACCTTGTCAAATGTCTTCTGGGATTCGAAATACACCACATCCACTGCTTCCGCTTTATCTACCCCATTCGTTACATCCTCAAAGACCTCCAGTAAATTTGTCAAACATGACTTCCCCTTCATAAATCCATGCTGACTCTGTCTGACCGAATTTTGCTTATCCAAATGTCCTGCTACTGCTCCTTTAATAATGGACTCCAACATTTTCCCAAGCATAGATGTTAGGCTAACTGGTCTATAGTTTCCTGCTTTTTGTTTGCCTCCTATATTAAATAGGAGGCGTTCAATTTGCAGTTTTCCAATCTGCTGGGACCTCTCCAGAATCCAGGGAAATTTTGTAAATTCAAACAATGCATCCACAATCCCTGCCACTAGTTCTCTTAAGACCCGAGGATGCAAGCCATCAGGTCCAAGGGATTTACCTGCCTTTTGTCCCATTATCTTACTGAGAACCACCTCCTTAGTGATTTTGATTGTGTTAAGTTCCTCCCCCGCTATTACCCTATGACTATCCACAGTCGGAATATTGTTAGTATCCTCTACTGTAAAGACTGATACAAAATAATTGTTTAGAGTTTCTGCCATCTCCATGTTCCCCATAACTAGTTCCCCGGTCTCGTCCTCTCAGGGGCCAACATTTACTTTCGCCACTTTTTAATTTCATATACCGAGGGAAACACCTGACCATCTCTGCTCAAATCAGAACAACACCAGTATCTCCAGTCAGTCCATATAACTGAGGTCCCCATTCCTCGTATCAATCTGCCATTAATATCCTCTGTTCCAAGGAGAAGAACCCCTTTTCTCCAGTGTCTCCACATAACTGAAGACCCTCATCCATGGAACCACTCTAGAATTTCTCTTCTGTACATGCTCCAATGCCTTGACATTTTATCCCAATGTGAGGTGCCCTGAAATGAACACCATACCCCAGCTGAAGCCTAAACAGTGTTTTATAATATCTTAACATAACTTCCTTGCTTCTGTGCTCTATGGCACTATTAATGAAGCAAATGGCACAGAATGACATTTAACATCCTTTTCAACTTTCCAGCAGCCTTCAAAAATTTGTGTAAATACACACCCAGGTCTCTCTGTCCTTGCTCTCGCTTTAAATTGTACAATTTAGTTCATATTGCCTCTCCTCAATCTTCCTACCAACATACTTTACTTCATAATTAAATTTCAACTGCCATGTGTCTGCCAATTTGAATCAGAGTTAGGGATATGTTGTAAGGGAAGGGTTTGGATTTGGATTGAAACGCCATCCTGAAAGTGTAGGATCAGGTCATGGACTTCTCTTTAGCTCTCAGACCCTCCAGCCTGAATAACGTTGCTGGGCATTTAGTGCCTGTTTTAGGCTCCACTGATATGTTATTCGATTGATGCAAAATTGGTAATTAGCTTTTATTTTTTCTTTTCTCTATCAGTAAGTAATATTTAGCATTGTTGTTGCCAAATTAAGATTATCTAAGGGTTAATTCATGGCAGGACAGCTCGGACACGTGTTATACTCCTCCTAAACTATGTGGGAAGTAAGGGACGCTTCCGCTGGCCCTGACGACTACGTGTGCGGGAAGTGTATTTTCCTCCAACTCCTGACAGACCGCATTGCAGCGCTGGAACTGCGGGTGGATGGACTCTGGAGCATCCACGATGCTGAGAAAGACGTAAAGAGCACGTTTAGCAAGTTGGTCTTACCGCAGGCAAAGGGTACACAGCCAGATAGTAAATGGGTGACCAGCTGGAAGAGTAGTACATGGAAGGTAGTGCAGGGGTTCCCTGCACATCAGATACACCGCTTTGGGTACTGTTGAGGGAGATGATCCATCAGGCGAAGCAGCAGCAGCCAGGTTCATGGCACCGTGGGTGGCTCTGCTGGACAGGAGGGCAGGAAGAAAAAGTGGGAGTGCTATTTTGATAGCGGATTTGATTGTCAGGGGAATAGATAGGCATTGCTGCGGCCGCAACCGAGAGTCCAGGATGTCATGTTGCCTCCCTGGTGCGAGGGTAAAGATGTCTCAGACGGGTGCAGGACATTCTGAAAAGGGAGGGTGAACAGCCAGTTGTCATGGTGCATATAGGTAACAACGATACCGGTAAAAAAAAAGGGATGAGTTCCTCCGAGACGAATTTAAGGAACGAGGTGCTAAATTAAAATGTAGGACCTCAAAGGTCGAAATCTCAGGATTGCTACCAGTGCCACGTGCTCGTGTGCTAGTCAGAGTAGGAATCGTCGGAAAGCTCATATGAATACGTGGCTTGAGGAGTGGTGCAGAAGGGAACGATTCAAATTACTGGGACACTGGAACCCGTTCTGGGAAAGGTGAGACCAGTACAAACCGGATGGTCTGCACCTGTGCAGGACCGGAACCAATGTCCTAGCTGGAGTGTTTGCTAGTGCTGTTGGGGAGGAGTTAAACTAAAATGGCAGGGTGATGGGAACCAATGCAGGGAGACAGAGGGAAATAAAATGGAGGCAGAATAGTAAACGAGGAGGGCAGAGAAAAGCAAGGCAAAATACAAAAAGGACCACATTGCAGAAAAATTCTAAAGGGGCAAAGTGCGTTAAAAAGAGAAGCCTGAAGGCTGTGTGCCTCAATGAGAGAAATATTCGGAATAAGGTGGACGAATTAACTGCGCAGACAGCAGTTAACGGATATGATGTAATTGAACACGATAAGAACATAAGACCATAAGAATCAGGAACAGGAGTAGGCCATCTCGCCCCTCGAGCCTGCTCCGCCATTCAACAAGATCATGGCTAATATGGCCGTGGACTCAGCTCCACTTGCCCGCCCGCTCCCCATAACCCTTGCTTCCCTTATTGGTTAAAAATCTATCTATCTGTGACTGGAATACATTCAATGAGCTAGCATCAACTGCTTTCTTGGGCAGAGAATTCCACAGATTCACAACCCTCTGGGAGAAGGAATTTCTTCTCAACTCTGTTTTAAATTGGCTCCCCCGTATTTTGAGACTGCGCCCCCTAGTCCTAGTCTCCCGACCAATGGAAACAACCTCTCTGCCTCTATCTTGTCTATCCCTTTCATTATTTTAAATGTTTCGATAAGATCACCCCTCATCCTTCTGAACTCCAACAAGTAAAGACCCAGTCTACTCAATCTATCATCACAAGTTAATCCCCTCATCTCCAGAATCAGCCGAGTGAATCATCTCTGTACCCCCTCAAAAGCTAGTATATCCGCCAGGTGCGGCCTCACCAATACCCTGTACAGTTGCAGCAGGACCTCCCTGCTTTTGTATTCCATCCCTCTCGCAATGAAGGCCAACATTCCATTCGCCTTCCTGATTACCTGCTGCACCTGTAAACTAACTGTTTGGGATTCATGCAGAAGGACCCCCAGGACCCTCTGCACCGCAGCATGTTGTAATTTCTCCCCATTCAAATAATATTCCCTTTTACTGTTTTTTTCCCCAAGGTGGATGACCTCACAATATCCGACATGGTATTCCATCTGCCAAACCGTAGCCCATTCGCTTAACCTATATAAATCTCTTTGCAGCCTCTCTGTTTCCTCTACACAACCGGCTTTCCCACTAATCTTTATGTCATCTGCAAATTTTGTAATACTACACTCTGTCTCCTCTTCTAGGTCATCTATGTATATTGTAAAAAGTTGTGGTCCTAGCCCCGATCCCTGTGGCACACCAGTAACAACCGATTTCCAACCCAACCCAAAAAGGACCCATTTATCCCGACTCTCTGCTTTGTGTTAGCTAGCCAATTCTCTATCCATGCTAATACATTTCCTCTGACTCTGCGTACGTTTATCTTCTGCAGTAACATTTTGTGTGGCACCTTATCGAATGCCTTTTGAAATCTAAATACACCACATCCATCGGTACACCTCTATCCACCATGCTCGTTATATCCTCAAAGAATTCCAGTAAGTTAGTTAAACATGATTTCCCCTTCATGAATCCATGTTGCGTCTGCTTGATGGCACTATTCCTATCTAGATGTCCCGCTATTTCTTCCGTAATGATAGTTTCAAGCATTTTCCCCACTACAGAAGTTAAACTAACCGGCCTATATTTACCTGCCTTTTGTCTGCCCCCTTTAATAAACAGATGCGTTAATTAGCTGCTTTCCAATCCGCTGGTACCTCACCAGAGTCCAGAGAAATTTGTTAGAGTTTAACAAATGCATCTGTTATAACGTCCGCCATCTCTTTTAATACTGTGGGATGCATTTCTTCAGGACCAGGGGACTTGTCTACCTTGAGTCCCATTAGCCTGTCCAGCACTACCCCCCTAGTGATAGTGATTGTCTCAAGATCCTCCCTTCCCACATTCGTGTGACCAGAAATTTTTGGCATGGTTTTTGTGTCTTCCACTGTGAAGACCGAAGCAAAATATTTGTTTAAAGTCTCAGCCATTTCCACATTTCCCATTATTAAATCCCCCTTCTCATCTTCTAAGGGACCAACATTTACTTTAGTCACTCTTTTCCGTTTTATATATCTGTAAAAGCTTTTACTATCTGTTTTTACGTTTTGCGCAAGTTTACTTTCGTAATCTATCTTTCCTTTCTTTATTGCTTTCTTTGTCATTCTTTGCTGTCGTTTAAAATTCTCCCAATCTTCTAGTTTCGCACTAACCTTGGCCACCTTATACGCATTGGTTTTTAATTTGATACTTTCCTTTATTTCCTAGGTTATGCACGGCTGGTTATCCCTTCTCTTACCGCCCTTCTGTTTCACTGGAATATATTTTTGGTGAGCACTATGAAAGTGCTCCTTAAAAGTCCTCCACTTTTCCTCAATTGTGCCACCATTTAGTCTGTGTTTCCAGTCTACTTGAGCCAACTCTGCCCTCATCACTCTGTAGTCCCCTTTGTTAGGCATAGTACGCTTGTTTGAGACACTACTTCCTCACCCGACACTAATCTTTGGAGAGAGACCTGGAAGTTATCGAACACTAATCTTTGGAGAGAGACCCGGGATTTATCGGACACTAATCTTTAGAGGTGACAGGACAAGTTGAGAAGGCTGTTAAACCGAATTCAGGATCTTTAGCTTCGTAATTTTAGGCAGAGAGTGCAAAAGCAAGGATATTTTGTTAAACCTTTAAAAAACACTGCTTCTTCCTGAACTGGACTATTGTGTCCAATTCTGAGAATCACACTTAATGAAGGATGTCTAGGCCTTGGATAAGGCATTGACCAGATTTACTGAAATGGTACCAGAAATGAGACGTTTCAGTTGTATGGACAGATTGCAGAAGCTAGGGTTGTTCTCCTTACAACAGAGAAGATTAAGCAGAGATTTAATAGAGTTGTTCATGTTTATGAGCGGTTTGAATAGAGTAAATGAAGAGAAACTGTTCCCGGTGGCTGATGGGTTGACAACCAAAAGAGACTGATTTAAGATAATTGGCAAAAAAACAGAGGGAAAATGAGGAGAATGTGTTTTTTGCAGCGAGTTTTCATCTGGAATGCAAAGTCTTAATATGTGAGTGAAGCAGATTCAATAATGATCTGTAATTGGCACTAAAACTCGGAATGTGCGGTTTTTACCAGTGTAGTTTTAGATCCTTTAAAACATATCCATTAATATTTGTAAAAAATGCTTTCCCTTCAATATTTAATGACATGCCATTTTAATTAAAGTTTAATATGTGAGGTATTTTTATTTATGCTAACTGTAGATATATGTTTTAGGTATTTCCATTCATACTGATGATCACGTGGCCAAAGGGAAGCTTGAAAACCTCTAGCGTCCCTGAGAGGAATGGGCTTTTCCCCACACATACCGCTTAAGTCTCCTTAACCCCTGGACCCACCGGTGCGTGGGCCTCTCCCCACACATACCCCTTAAGTCTCCTTAACCCCTGGACCCACCGGTGTGTGGTTCTCTCCCCACACAAACCCCGAGAGTCTCCATAACCCCCGAAAGCACCATACATGGGCCTCCCACCACAAATACCCAGATATTCCCATCAAACACTCCCAGGTTAGGTACATAGTAAAACTCGCTAAACACTGTCCCATCAGACACTCCCAGGGTGGGGACAGCACGGGTAAGATACAGAGTAAAGCTTCCTCCACACTGCCCCATCGAACCCTCCCAGGACGTATCGAGCACGGGTTAGATAGAAAATAAAGCTCCCTCTACACTGTCCCATCAAACACTCCCAGGTCAAGTACAGCACAGGTTAGATACAGAGTAAAGCTCCCTCTACACTGACCCATCAAACACTCCAAGGGCAGGTACAGGGGGTTAGATACAGAGTAAAGCTTCCTATACACTGTCCCATCAAACACTCCCAGGGCAGGTACAGGGGGTTAGATACAGAGTAAAGCTCCCTCTACATTGTCCCATTAAGCACTCCCATGGCAGGTACAGCACGGGTTAGATACAGAGTAAAGCTCCCTCTACACATTCTCATCAAACACTCCCAGGGCAGGTAGAGCACGGGGTTAGATACAGAGTAAAGCTCCCTCTTCACTGTCCCATCAAACACTCCCAGGGCAGGTACAGCACGGGGTAGATACAGAGTAAAGCTCCCTCTACACTGTCCCAGCAAACACTCTCAGGACAGGTAGAACACGGGTTGGATAGAGAGTAAAGTTCCCTTTAGTTATATTTCTGAGCACGGCCCATTATTCGGACAGCATGGGTTGGATTTCGAGTAAACTTCCCTCTACACTATCCCATCAAACAGTCCCAGTGCGGGTACAGCATGGGTTGGATAGGGAGTAAAGTTCCCTTTAGTTATTATTCTGAGCACGGCCCATTATTCGGACAGCAATTTTCTAGGCTCTGGGGTCGCAGGTCCTACACATCAAATGGAGCCTGAATTAATCTTGCCTTCTGCCGGGAATCCTGGACGGATCTGAAAGTCGGATTGGTGTCAGTCCCTTTGTTATTTTGCTCAGGGGTGAAGGTGTGCCTGTGGTGTGGGGGGCAGAAGGGTGTGTCACCCAAAACAAGTGTCACAGCCTTAGAATTGGAGCCTGGCCATTCAGCGGGGATATCAGGAAGCACTTCTTCACAAAAAGGGCAGTAGAAATCTGGGAATCTCTCCCCCAAAATACTGTGCACTCCGAGCATGAATTGAAAATGCTAACACTGTAATGGACAGATATTTGTCGCGTAAGGTTTTTAAGAAAGCAAGGCAGCTAGATGGAGTTATGATACAGGCCAGCCATGAACTAATCGAATGGTGGACCAGGCTCGAGGGGCTGAATGGTCTCTTTCTGTTCGACCGACGGGCTACTGAGAGGTGTACTGAACACCGAATGATACATTAGCAGTCTCCTCTTCGGCAGTGGCGGGCTGCACCAACAGAAAATCTCCAAGTAACAAGAGCAGTGCTTTCAATGTTTTTCGGTGAGCCCCTCAGAGTTACAATGAGACAGCTGGTGTGCAGAAACTATTTATTTGGACCTGGAGAGTATTCTGCAGTTAATAACCACATGCACACATATACGGGGGAGTGAGGGGTGGGGGTCAGGGCAATTGGCTCCACCTTGGGCATTATAAAATGGTAGTCCACGAACAAAGACCAACAGCATCAATGTGCCTCCCATGCAGTTTTTCTCATCAATAAACGGAGGAACCAATCCGACTAATTATTCAGCTGGTGAAAATTTGAAGGAATTATTTGCCACGACATACAGTCGGGCAACTAAAGTCAGAGCTCCCTGGATGATGAAACAGACAGAGATTATGATGAAGCAGAAAAAGAACGTGTATTATAGATGTCAGGTTGCAAATACATCTGAGAATCAGACTGTATAATAGAAAGATCAGCGAAGTGAAACAGAAAATATAGGGGCAATGAGAGGGTATGCAAATAGAATGGTAGTCAACATAAAAGGTAATTTGAAATCTTCTATATGCTTACTTATAGCAAAAGCGTAGTAAGAAGAAGGGTGGAGCCGATTCGGGACCAACAAGGAGACCTATGCTTTGTTGGCCTTCATAGAAAGTGGATTTCAATATAGGAGCAGGGAGGTCTTACTTCAGTTGTGCAGGCCCTTGGCGAGGCCTCACCTGGAATATTGTGTTCAGTTTTGGTCTCCTAATCTGAGAAAGAACGTTCTTGATGTTGAGGGAGTGCAGCGAAGGTTCACCAGACTGATTCCAGGGATGGCTACACTGACATATGAGGAGAGACTGAATCGACTGGGCCTTTATTCACTTGAGTATAGAAGGATGAGGGGATCTTTTCGAAACGTATAAGATTCTGACTGGACTGCACAGGTTAGATGCGCAAAGAATGTTCCCGACGTTGGTGAAGTCCAGAACCAGAGGAGATAGTCTTAGGTTAAGGAGTAGGCCATTGAGGACTGAGATGAGGAGAAACTTCTTTACTCAGAGAGTTGTTAACATGTGGAATTCCCTACCGCAAAGAGTTGTTGATGCCAGTTCATTGGATATATACGGTTAAAGAGATCAAGGGGTATGGAGAGAAAGCAGGAAAGGGGTAATGAGGGAATGATCAGCCATGATCTTATTGAATGGTGGTGCAGGCTCGAAGGGCCAAATGGCCTACTCCTGCCATGGTTCTATGGTTCTATGTTTCTATGCATAAATCATAGATGATGGCATCTCTCTTCAACAAGGAAGAAGATGCTGCCATTGACATGGGATGGAGGGGGGTAGAGGCGACTTGTTGGTTAAAAATGGATAAATAAGAGGTATTGGAATGCTGGATAAATTTAAAGTATATACATGAGCAGGAGTGGATGGGAAGTTGATGGATTTGAGAGAGGAAATTGCGGAGATTCTGGACATATTATTCCAAACCTCCATAGGTACGTGTGTGGTGCAAGAGGACTGAAGAATTGCAAATGTTACACTATTGTTCAAGAAATGGTGTACCAATAAACCCAGCAACCACAGGCCATTCAGCTTAAACTCGGTAGCGGGTAAGCTTTTAGAAACAGTAATCCAGGATAAAATCAACAGTCACTTGGCCAAGTGTGGATTAATTAAGGAAAGCCACCACAGATGTATTAATGGTAAATCATGTTTAAGCAAATTGATAGAGATTTTTGATGCGGTAACAAGGAGGGTTGGTGAGGACAATGCGGTTGACGTAATATACATGGATTTCTAAAAGACGTTCGGCAAAGTGCCACATAATAGACTTTCCAGAAAAGTTAAAGCCCATGGAATAAAAGGGGCAGTGGTAGCATGGATTGAAAATTTGCTATGCGACAGGAAACAGAGTGGTGGTGAACGGTTGTTTTTATGGACTTGAGGAAGGTATACAGTGGTGTTCCCCAGGGTTCGTTACTAGGACCACTGCTTTTCTTGATATATATTAATGATTTGAACGTGCGTATACAGGGCAAATTAGCAAAATTTGCAGATGACAGAAAATGTATAAGTATTGTGAACAGTGTGGAGGAGAGTGATAGACTTCAGGAAGACATAGGCAGCCTCGTGAAGTCGGCTGCAATTTAACTCAGTAAAGTGTGAATTGATACAGTCTGGTAGGAATAATAAGAGGAATTATAAAGCTATATATACAATCCTAAAATGCGTGCATGAACAGGAGGATTAGGTATAAAAATCAATTAAAAGTGCTTATGGGATTCTGAGCTTCATAAACAGTTGTATAGAGTGCACAAGTTTGGGAATTATGCTGAACCTGTTAAAAAAATGGTTTGGACTCAACTGGAGTATTGTGTCCAAATCTTGGCACCTCTCTTTGGGAAAGATGTGAAGTTTGTGAAGGCCTTGGAGAAGATGCAGAATGATTTCAGCAATGAGGGACTTCAGTTACATGGATACATTGAAGAAGCTGGGGTTGTTCTGCTTGGAGCAGAGATGATTGAGAGGAGATTTGTGTTCAAACTCATGATGGGTCTGGACAGAGAAGATCGACAGAAGCTGGCAGTACAGGCAAAATGCAGCAGGCACAGATTTGAGGTGATGGGCAAAAGATCCAAATTATTTTTTCATCCAGCGTGTTGTTAAGAACTGGAATGCGCTGCCTGAAAGCGTGGTGGAGTTAGACTCAATCTTATCTTTCCAGAAGGGAGTTGGATAAGTAACTGTGGAAAAAAAATCGCAGGGCTATGATGAAGGGACAGGAGAGTGGACGAGCTGAGATTCGGCACTGGCTCGACAGGCCGAAGGAACTTGTTCTGTGGTGTAAACATACAATGATTCTATGCAGTACCTGCCTTGGGAATCTTTCATGGGGACAATGTAGAGGCAGCTTTACTCTGTATCTAACCCGTGCTGTACTTTCCCTGGGAGTGTTTGATGGGACAGTGTCGAGGGAGCTTTACTCTATATCTAACCCCCTGTACCTGCCCTGGGAGTGTTTGATGGGACAGTGTAGAGGGAGCTTTACTCTGTATCTAACCCCATGCTGTCCCTGCCCTGGGAGTGTTTGATGGGACAGTGTAGAGGGAGCTTTATTCTGTATCTAACCCCGTGCTGTAACTGCCCTGGGAGTGTTTGATGGGACACTGTAGAGGGAGCTTTACTCTGTATCTAACCCGTGCCGTACATCTCCTAGGACTGTTTGATGGGACACTGTAAAGGGAGCTTTACTCTGTATGTAACCTGTGCTGTAGCCGGCTTACCCGTTATTGTACTGCACATGTACAGAATCTGACAGTGAGACACATTGGGCTTTAAAGTAGCAGAGGGGAATGAATCGTTCCATTTTAGGTGATGATTTTATTCCAGTTGTATTTCTTATTTGAAAACTAAAGAGAATTCATTTTCACGAGAGCCCAAGGTGGAATTGTAATCGTGTTGTCCAGATCATTGTCTACGGTACTGATGTAATGAGCAACATCAGCACCATCTCACGAAATCTGACAATGGTTGTGCTATGCCACAGCAGATTCTGTTTCTATTTCCATCCAAACATGTCTAGGGCCTCAGGTTTTGTATATTCCTTCTTTCTGTGTTTGATGACTCTGAAGTTGCTCAGTTTACATATGCATCGCTCCCATCTGTATACTGATATCTCCCTGAGAGAAGGAAGATTGTGGGACACCAGTTAGCGTACAGACATATCGACTCGTTAAAGGGACTGAGAGAAAACAGTCAGTGTACAGACATCTCCCCTAGGTAGAGGGACTGAGAGATATCAGTCAGTGTTCAAACATCGCCCGAGAGAGTAGGGAGAGACACAAGTTAGTGTACAGATATCTCGCTGAGAAAAATGGGTCTGAGACACCAGTCAGTGTACAGACATCTCCCTGAGCGAATTGGAGAGACACGGAAGTGTACAGATATCTCCCTGAGAAAGAGGGGACTATGAGTCCCAAGTCAGTCAGTTTACAGACAGCTCCCTGAGCGAGTATGGAGAGACACCAGTCAGTTTACAGATATCTCCCTGAGAAAGAGCGGTCTGTGAGACATTTGTCAAGTTGTCAAATATTTCCATGAGCGCGAGGGGCTGAGAAACACCAGTCAGTGCACAGTTATCACCGTGAGAGAGATGGAATGAGAAACGTTCGACTATATAAAAATATCTTCCTGAGGGAGAGAGCGCTGAGAGACAAAATTCTGTGTATAAATACATCCCGGAGGGTAAGGGGCAGAGAGACACCAGAACGTGTACACATATACCAATCAGGAAGAGGCACAGAGAGACACCAGTCACTGTACAGATATCTCCGTGAGGATGAGGGACAGAGAGACACCCGTCAGTGTACAGATGTCAACCTGACGAAAGTGGGACTGAGAGGTACCAGTCAGTGTACAGATATCTCGCTGAGGGAGAGGGGTCTGAGAGACACCAGTCAGTGCACAGATATATCCGTGTGAGACACAATTCAGTTTTCACATATCTCTCAGGGGGAGGGGTGACTGAGAGAAAACATTCATTGTACAGATATCATTGTGTGGGAATGGCACAGAGAGAGGTCAGTCAGTGTAGAGACATCTCCCTTCGAGAGGGTGCTGACAGACACCAGTCCCTTTACTGATATCTCCCTGTGAGAAAATCACTGAGAAGTATCAGTCAGTGGACAGATACTTCCCCGAGAGAGAGGACTGAGAGACACCTGTCTGTTTACAGACATCTCGCTGAAGGAGCGGGACTGGAAGCCAATAGTCAGTGTACAGATTTCTTCCCTATGAGAGGTTCAAAGAGTGAACATACAGTGGACAGATATCTCGCTGATGGAGAGGGGCTGGGAGACACCATTCATTGTACAGAAAACTCCCTGAGGATGAGAGTCTGAGAGATACCAGTCAGCGTACATATATCTCCTTGTGAGACATCAGTTTGTGTATCTGAGAGAGGGGATGCAGCGGCCCCAGTTAGTGTACAGATATCTCCCTGTGGGACACCAGTCAGTGCAAAGAGGGTAATGGTGAGGGAGACACCACTCATTGAGCAATCATCTCCCTGAGCGAGAGAGGACTGAGAGACACCCGTATGTGCAGATACATCACCCCGAGAGTCAACATAAATTAAAAAGACATCTCCCTGAGACAGAGAGATTGAGTGACACCAGCCAGTGTACAGATATCACACAGAGGGAGAGGAGGTGAGAGACAACAGAAAGTGAACCGATATCCCCCTGAGGGATCGGCACAGAGAGACAATCAGTGTTAAGATATTTCGCTCATGGAGAGGGACTGAGTGACACCAGTCAGTGTAAAGATATTTCCTTCGTGGAAAGGGACTGAGAGACACCAGTCAGTTTACTGATAACTCCCTTAAAGAGAAGCAATGAGAGATACCAGGCAGTGAACATATATCTCCCCATGACATAGTAGTCAGCGTACAGATATCTCCCTGAGGGAGAGGTACTGAGAGACACCAGTCAGTTCACAGTTATCTCCCTTTGCGAGAGGGACTGAGAGATACCAATCCGGGTACAGGTATCTCGCGCAGGGAGAGGGACTGAGAGACACCAGTCAGTGTGCAGATATCTCCCACAGGGAGAGGGACTGGGAGACAAAGGTCATGTTTCCTGACTTCTCCCCGAGAAATGTAATTGGGAGACACTAGTTAGTGCAATCATATCACCATGTGAGACAAGAGTCAGTGTATAGATATATCGGTGAGGAAATGGACAGAGCAATATCAGTGAGAGCACAAATATCTCCCCGAGGGAGAGGGAGACAGCAATCAGTGTACAGATATCCCGCTCTGGGAGAGTGACTGAGAGACAACGGTCAGTTTCACGATTTTGAAATAAAAGAGATGGAATGAGAGACACCAGTCAGCGGACAAGTATCTCCCTGAGAGACAACATAAATTATAAAGACATCTAGCTGAGAGAGAGTGGATTGAGAGGCAGCAGTCAGTGTACAGATATCTACCTGAGGGAGAGCGGACTGAGAGACACCAGTCAGTGTACAGATATCTCCTTGAGGGAGAGGGGACTGAGAGACACCAGTCAGTGTACAGATATCTCCTAGAGGGAGAGGGACTGAGAGACACCAGTCAATGTACAGATAACACCCTGAGGGAGAGGGACTGAGAGAGACAAGTCAGTTTACAGATATCTCCCTGAGGGAGAGTGACTGAGAGACAACAGTCAGTGTACAGATATGTCCATGAGGGAGAGCGACTGAGAGACACCAGTCAGTGTACAGATATTTCCCTGAGGGAGAGGGACTGAGAGACACCAGTCAGTGTACAGATATTTCTCTGAGGGAAAGGGACTGAGAGATCAGTTAGTGTAAAGTTATCTCCCTGAGCGGGAGGGACAGAGAGACACAAGTCATGTACAGATATCTCCTTGCGAAGAGCGGCTGAGAGACACCAGTCAATGTACATATATCTCCCTGAGAGGGTGGGACTCAGGGACACCAGTCAGCCTACAGATATCGCTCTGAGAGAGAGAACTGGGAGCGACCATTCAGTTTGCAGGGAATTCCCTGAGGATGAAGGACTGGGGGACAACAATCAGTGTACATACATCTCCATCACTGAAAGTGACTGAGAGACATCAGTCAGTTTACTGATATCTCCCTTTGAGAGAAGCAATGAGAGACACCAGTCAGTGCACAGATATTTCCCTGAGAGTGGGGACAATGAGACATGTGTCTACGTACAGATTTCACCCTTTACGAGAGGGAATTGGAGATACCAGTCAGCGTAAAAATGTCTCCCTGAGGGAGAGGGACTGAGAGTCACCAGTAAGTGTACAGATATCACACTGAGAGGGAGGAACGGAGAGACACCATTCAGTGTACAGATATCTCTCTGAGGGAGAGGGACTGAGAGATTACAATCAGTGTACAGCTATGTACTGAGGGAGAGGGACTGAGAGACACTAGTCAGTGTACAGACATCTCCTTCAGGGAGAGGTACTGAGAGACGCCAGACAGTGTACAAACATCACCCTGAGAGGCAGGGAATGAGAGACACCAGTCAGTGTACAGATATCTCTCTGAGGGAGAGCGACTGAGAGAAATCTGTCAGTGCACATATGTGTCCCTGAGGGAGAGGAACTGAGAGACAACAGTCAGTGTACAGATATGTCCATGAGGGAGAGCAACAGAGAGACACCAGTTAGTTTACTTATATCTCCCTCAGAGGGAGGGACTGAGAGACACCAGTCAGTGTACAGATATCTCCTAGAGGGAGATGGACTGAGAGACAGCAGCCAGTGTACAGCCATCTCCCTGAGATGGAGGTATTTAGAGACACCAGTCAGTGTACAGATATCACCCTGAGAGGTAGAGACTGAGGGGCACCAGTCAGTGTACAGATATGTCGCTGGCGGCGAGTGACTGAGAGACAACTGTTTGTGTACAGATATCTCCTTGTGGAGTGCGTCTGAGAGACACCAGTCAGTGTACAGATATCACTCTGAGATGTAGAGACTGAGGGACACCAGTCAGTGTACATGTATCTCCCTGAGGATTGCAGCTGAGAGATACCAGTCAGTGTACAGATATGTCCCTGAAAGAGAGGGATTGAGAGACACCAGTCAGTGTACAGATATCTCCGTTAGAGGGAGGGACTGAGAGAGACCAGTCAGTGTACAAATATTTCCCTGAGGTAGTGGGTCTGAGAAAACCAGTCAGTGTACAGATATATCCCTGAGGGAGAGGGACTGTGGGACCAGGCAGTGCACAGATATCTTCCTGAGAGACTGAGAGACACCAGTCAGTGTGCAGATATATCCCTGAGAGGGAGCAACTGGGAGACACCAGTCAGTGTAAAGATATCACGCTGAGAGGCAGGGAGACAGATATCTCACTGAGGGAGAGGGACTGAGAGACACCAGTCAGTGTACAGCTATCTCCCTGAGGGAGAGTGGACTGAGCGACACAGTCAGTGAACAGATATCTCCCTGAGAGGGAGGGACTGAGAGACACCAGTCAGTGTACAGCTATCTCCATGAGGAAGAGGGACTCAGAGACACCATTCAGTGTACAGATATCTCCATGAGAGTGATGGTTTGAGAGTCACCAATCAGTGTACAGATATCCCCCTCAGAGGCAGGGAATGAGAGACACCAGCCCGTGTATAGATAGGTCCCTGAGGAGTGCGACTCAGCGACGCCAAACAGAGAACAGATATCTCCATGAGGTAGAGTGGACTGAGAGACACCAGTCAGTGTACAGATATCCCCCTGAGAGATTGGGGACTTCGAGACACCAGTCAGTATAAAGTATCTCCCTGAGGGAGAGGGGAGTGAATGACACCGTTCGGTGTACAGCTATCTCCGTGAGTGAGAGGGACTGAGTGACACCAGTCAGTGTACAGATATCTCCCTGAGGGAGAGGGACTGGGAGACAGCAGTCAGTGTACAGCTATCTCCCTGAGATGGAGGTACTGAGAGACACCATTCAGTGTAATTATATCACCCTGACGGAGAGGGACTAAGAGACATCAGTCATTGTACAGATATCTCCCTGAGAGACAGATTGACTGAGCGACTTCAGTCAGTGTACAGATATCTTCCTGAAAGGGAGGGATTGAGAAAAACAAGTCAGTGTACAGATTTCACCCTGAGAGTGAGCGACTGAGAGATACAAGTCAGTTTACAGATATGTCCCTGTGGGAGTGGGACTGAGAGGCACCAGTCAGTGTATAGATATGTCCCTGAGGGAGAGGGACTGAGAGACAGCAATCAGTGTACAGGTATGTCCCTGATGGAGGGGGACAGAGAGACACCAGTCAGTGTGCAGATATGTCCCTGAGAGAGAGGGACTGAAAGACCAGCCAGTTTAATGATATCTCTCTGAGAGTCAGAGAGACTGAGAGTCATCAGTCAGTGTATAGATATCTCCCTGAGGGAGAGGGACTGAGAGACACCAGTCAATGTAAAGTTATCACCATGAGGGAGATGGATTGAGAGACACCAGTCAGTGTACAGATATCTCCCTGAGAGGGAGCAACTGAGAGACGCCAGTCAGTGTACAGATATTTCCGTGAGGGAGAGGGACTGAGAGACACCAGTCAGTGTACAGATATCACCCTCAGAGGCAGAGATTGAGAGACATCAGTCAGTGTACAGACCTCTCCCTGAGGGAGAGGGAAGGAGAGATACCCGTCAGTGCACATATATATCTCTGAGGGAGAGGGACTGAGAGACACCAATCAATGTACAGATATGTCCATCGGGGAGAGCGACTGAGAGACACCAGTCAGTTTACTGATATCTCCCTGAGAGAGATGGACTGAGATACACCAGTCAGTGTACAGATATGTGCCTGAGGGCCAGGACTGAGAGACCAGTCAATGTACAGATATCTCCCTGAGGAGAGAGACTGAGAGACACCAGCCTGTGTGCAGATATCTTTCTGACAGAGAGTGGACTCAGATACAGCAGTCAGTGTACAGATAACTATCTGAGAGATTTGGGACTTCGAGACAGCAGTCAGTATACAGATATCTCGCTGAGGGAGAGGGGACTGAATGACACCGGTCTGTGTACAGAGATCTCCGTGAGGGAGAGGTCCTGAGAGCACCAGTCAGTGTACAGATATCTCCCTGAGGGGGAGTGACTGAGAGACACCAGTGAGGGTACAGTTATCACACTTGGAGTGAGGGACTGAGAGATACACGCCAGTGTACAGATATGTCCCTGAGTGCGAGGGACTAAGAGACACCTGTCAGTGTACAGATATGTTCCAGAGCGATAAGGACTGAGGGACCAGCCAGATTAAAGCTATCTCCCTGAGAGACAGAGAGACTGAGAGACACCAGTCAGTGTACATATATCTCCCTCAGGGAGCGGGACTGAGAGACACCAGACAGTGTATAGAAATATCTCCCTGAGAGACAGAGAGACTGAGAGACACCAATCAGTGTACAGATATCTCCCTGAGGGAGAGGGACTGAGAGACACCAGTCAGTGTACATATATCTCCCAAAGGGAGAGGGACTGAGAGACACCAGTCAGTGTACAGATATCTCCCTGAGGGAGAGGGACTGAGAGACACCAGTCAGGGTACAGATGTCTCCCTGAGGGAAAGGGACTGAGAGTTATCAGTCAGTATACAGATATGACCCTGAGGGAGAGGGACTGAGTGATAAGTCAGAGTACAGAGATCTCCCTGAGGGAGAGGGACTGAGAGACACCAGTCGCAGTGCAGATATCTCCCTGAGGTAGATAGGACTGAGGGACACCAGTCATTGTACAGATATCTCCCTGAGAGATTCTGGACTTCGAGGCACCAGTCAGTATACAGATATCTCCGTGAGGGAGAGGGGACTGAATGACACCGGTAAGTGTACAGATATATCCGTGAGGTAGAGGGATTTGAGACACTAGTCAGTGTACAGATATCTCCTTGAGGGAGAGGGATTGAGAGATACCAGTCAGTGTACAGATAACACCCTGAGGGAGAGGGACTGAGAGACCAGTCAGTGTGCAGATATGTCCCTGAGGGAAATGGACTGAGAGACCGGTCAGTGTAAAGATATATCCCTGAAAGAGAGGGACTGAGATGCTATGAGGCTGCAGAGTGATTTCGATAGGTTAGGCGAGTGGGCAAATGCATGGCAGATGAAGTATAATGTGGATAAATGTGAGGTTATCCACTTTGGTGGTAAAAACAGAGAGACAGACTATTATCTGAATGGTGACAGATTCGGAATAGGGGAGGGGAAACGAGACCTGGGTGTCATGGTACATCAGTCATTGAAGGTTGGCATGCAGGTACAGCAGGTATAAGAAAGCAAATGGCATGTTAGCCTTCATAGCGAGTGGATTTGAGTATAGATCAGGGATGTGTTGCTACAATTGTACAGGGCCTTGGTGAGGCCACACCTGGAGTATTGTGTACAGTTTTGGTCTCCTAACCTGAGGAAGGACATTCTTGATATTGAGGGATTGCAGCAAAGATTCACCAGACTGATTCACGGGATGGCGGGATTGACATATCAAGAAAGATTGGATCAACTGGGCTTGTATTCACTGGAGTTCAGAAGAATGAGTGAGGATCTCATAGAAACGTTTAAAATTCTGACGGGTTCAGAAAGGTTAGATGCAGCAATCAATGATCCGAATGTTGAGGAAGTCCAGAACCAGGGGACACAGTCTAAGGATAAGGGGTAAGCCATTTAGGACCGAGATGAGGAGAAACTTCTTCACCCAGAGAGTGGTGAACCTGTGGAATACTCTACCACAGAAAGTTGCTTCGGCCAATTCACTAAATATATTCAAAAAGGAGTTAGAGTTCGTCCTTACTACTAGCGGGGATCAAGGGGTATGGCGAGAAAGCAGGAAAGGGTAACTGAGGTTGCATGTTGAGCCATGAACACATTGAATGGCGGTGCAGGCTCGAAGGGCCGAATGGCCTATTCCTGCACCTATTTTCTATGTTTCTATGTTTCTATCTCCTTGAGGGAGAGGGACTGAGAGACACAAATCAGTTTCCACATTTGACCATGAGAGGGAGGTACTGAGAGACACCAGTGTACAGATATCTCCCTGAGGGAGATGGACTGAGAGACACCAGACAGTGAACAGATATCTCCCTGAGGGAGAGGGAATGACAGACACCAGTCCGTGTACATATATCTGATTAATGGAGAGGGACTGAGAGATACCCGTCAGTGTACAGATATCTCGCTGAGGGAGAGGGACTGAGAGACGCCAGTCAGTGTTCAGAAAACCCCTGAGAGGGAGGAACTGAGAGACACCAGTCAGTGTACAAACATCACACTGAAAGAGAGGTACTGAGAGACACCAGTCAGTGTACAGATATCTCGCTGAGGGAGAGGGACTGAGAGACGCCAGTCAGTGTTCAGAAAACCTCTGAGAGGGAGGAACTGAGAGACACCAGTCAGTGTACAGATATGTCGCTGGGGGAGGGGGAATGAGAGATACCAGTCAGTGTACAGATAAGTCCATGATAGAGAGGGACTGAGAGACACAATTCGTTGTACAGATATCTCCATGAGAGTGAGGGATTGAGAGAAACCAGTCAGTGTACAGATATCACCCTCAGAGGCAGGGAATGAGAGACACCAATCAGTGTACAGATATCTCACTGAGAGGGAGGGACTGAGAGACACCATTCAGTGTACAGATATGTCGCTGGGGAAGGGGGACTGAGAGATACCAGTCAGTGTACAGATATGTCCCATAAAGAGAGGTACTGAGAGACACCAGTCAGTGTACATTTATCTCTGTGAGAGGGAGGGAGTGAGAGACACCAGTCAGTGCACAGATATCACCCTGAGGGAGAGGGACTGAGAGGCACCAGTCAGTGTATAGATATGTCCCTGAGAGGGAACAACTGAGAGATGCTATTCAATGTACAGATATCTCCAAGAGGGAGAGGGACTGAGAGACACAAGGCAGTGTACAGATACGTCCCTGAGGGAGAGGGACTGAGAGACCAGCCAGTGCAAAGTTATCTCCCTGAGGGACAGAGAGACTAAGAGACATCAGTCAGTGTACTTATGTCTCTCTAAGGGGAGGGATTGAGACACACCAGTCAGTGTACAGATATCACCCTGAGGGAGAGGGACATGGAGACACCAGTCAGTGCACAGATATCTCCCAGAGAGGGAGCAACTGAGAGACGCCAGCCACTGAACAGATTATTCCCTGAGGGAGAGGGTCTTACAGACAGCAGTCCGTGTACAGATATTACCCTGAGAGGGAGGTACTGAGAAGAAACATTCAGTGTATAGATATCTCCCTCAGGGAGAGAATCTAAAAGACAACCAGTCAGTGTACAGACATCACCCTGAGTGGGAGGTACTGAGAGACACCAGTCAGTGTTCAGATATCTCCCTGAGGGAGAGGGACTGACAGACAGCAGTCAGTGCATAGATATTACCCTGAGAGGGAGGTACTGAGAAAAAATCAATCAGTTTATAGATATCTCCCTTAGGGAGAGTGACTAAGAGACATCAGTCAGTGAAAAGATATCGCCCTGAGAGGGAGGGATTGACAGACTCCAGTCAGTGTACAAACATCACACTGAGAGAGACGTACTGAGCGAATCCAGTCAGTGTACGGATATCTCGCTGAGGGAGAGGGACTGAGAGACGCCAGTCAGTGTTCAGAAAACCCCTGTGAGGGAGGGACTGAGAGACACCAGTCAGTGTACTGATATGTCGCAGGGGGAGAGGGACTGAGAGACACCAGTCAGTGTACAGATATCTCCGTGAGAGATTGGGGAATTCGAGACACCAGTCAGTGTACAGATATCTCCCTGAGGGAGAGGGACTGCAAGACATCAGTGATTGTACAGAAAACTACCTCAGAGGGAGGGACTCAGATACACCATTCAGTGTACAGATATCACTCTGAGAGGGAGGGACTGAGAGATACAGCTCAGTGTACTGATATGTCCCTGATGGAGGGGGACTGAGTGATACCATTCAGTGTAAAGACATTTCCCTCGGGGAGAGGGACTGAGTGACAAGTCATTGTACAGATATCACCCTGAGAAACAGAGAGACTGAGAGAGATCAGTCAGAGTGCAGATATCTCCCTGAGGGAGAGGGACTGAGAGACACCAGTCAGTCTTCAGATATGTCCCTGAAAGAGAGGGACTGAGAGACACCAGTCAGTGTACAGATATCTCCGTGAGAGATTGGGGACTTCGAGACACCAGTCAGTATACAGATATCTCCCTGAGGGAGAGGGGACAGAATGACACTGGTCAGTGTATAGATATCTCCGTGAGGGAGAGGGACTGAGAGACACCAGTCAGTGTACAGATATCTCCCTGAGGGAGAGGGACTGCAAGACTTCAGTGATTGTACAGAAAACTACTTGAGAGGGAGGGACTGGGAGACACCAGTCAGTGTACAGATATGTCGCTGGGGAAGGGGGACTGAGAGATACAGCTCAGTGTACTGATATGTCCCTGATGGAGAGGGACTGAGAGATACCAGTCAGTGTAGAGATATGTCCCTGAAAGAGAGGGACTGAGAGACACCAGTCAGTGTACAGATATCACTGTGAGAGGGAGTGACTGAGAGATACCAGTCAGTGCACAGATATCACCCTGAGGAAAGGGACTGAGAGGCACCAGTCAGTGTGTATATATGTCCCTGAGAGGGAGCAACTGAGAGATGCTATTCAGTGTCCATATATCTCGCAGAGGGAGAGTGACTGAGAGACAACAGTCAGTGTACAGATATCTCCCTGAGGGAGAGGGACTGAGAGACACCAGTCAGTGTTCAGATATGTCGTTGGAGGAGAGGGACTGAGAGACACCAGTCAGTGTACAGATATCTCCATTAGAGTGAGGGATTGAGAGACATCAGTCAGTGTACAGATATCACCCTCAGAGGCAGGGAATGAGAGACACCAGTCAGTGCACAGATATCTCCCTGAGGGAGATGAACTGAGAAATAACCCGTCAGTGTACATATCTATCCCTGAGCAATAGGAACCGAGAGACACCAGTCAATGTACAGATATGTCCATGAGGGAGAGCGACTTGGAGACACCAGTCAGTGTACTGATATGTCCATGAGGGACAGAGACTGAGAGACACCAGTCAGTGTACAGATATCACCCTGCGGGAGCGGGACTGAGAGACTCCAGTCAGTGAACAGATATCTCCATGAGGGGAAGGACTGAGAGACACCATTCATTTTACAGATATCTTCCTGAGGGAGAGGGACTGAGAGAAATCAGTCAGAGTGCAGATATCTCCCTGAGAAAAAGGGGCTGAGAGATACCAGTCAGTTTTCAGATATATCCCTGAAAGAGAGGGACTGAGAGACACCTGTCAGTGTTCGGATATCTGCATGAGAGATTGGGGACTTCGAGACAGCAGTCAGTATACAGATAGCTCCCTAAGGGAGTGGGGACAGAATGACACTGCTCAGTGTACAGATATCTCCGTGAGCGAGAGGGACTGGGAGACACCAGTCAGTGTACAGATATCTCCCTGAGGGAGAGGGACTGAGAGACAACAGTCAGTGTACCGATATCTCCCTGAGAGACAGAGAGACTGAGAGATATCAGTGTAGAAATATCTTCCTGAGGGAGCGGGACTGAGAGACACCAGTCAGTGTATAGATATCAACCTGAGGGAGCGGGACTGAGAGACAACATTCAGTGAACAGATATCTCCCTGAGGGGAAGGACTGAGGGACAGCATTCAGTGTACAAATATTTCCCTTCGGGAGAGGGACTGAGAGACACCAGTCAGTGTACAGATATCACTTTGAGAGGGAGGGACTGAGATACAACTCAGTGTCCTAATATGTCCCTGAGGGTGTGGGACTGAGAGACCAGTCAGTATACAGATATCTCCCAGAGGGAGAAGGACTGAGAGGCACCAGTCTGTGTACAGATATATCCATGAGGGAAATGGACTGAGAGGCGAGTCAGTGCACAGATATCTCCCTGAGAGACTGAGTGACTGATAGTCATCAGTCAGTGTACAGATATCTCTGTCAAGGAAAGGGATTGAGAGACACCAGTCAGTGTACAGATATCACCCTGAGGGAGAGAGACTGAGAGACACCAGTCAGTATACAGATATCACCCTGAGGAAGAGGGACTGAGAGACTCAAGTCAGTGTCCAGATATCTACATGAGAGTGAAGGATTGAGGGACACCAGTCAGTTTACAGATATCACCCTCTGAGGCAGGGAATGAGAGACACCAGTCAGTGTACAGATATCTCCCTGAGGGAGATGGACTGAGAGATACCCGTCATAGTACATATCTATCTTTGGGCGAGAGGAACTGAGAGACACCAGTCAATGTACAGATATGTTCATGAGGGAGAGCGACTTAGAGACCAGTCACTGCAGCTATCTCCCTGAGGAGAGCGACTGATAGGCACCAGTCCGTGTACAGAAATGTCCATGGAGGAAAGGGACTGAGAGACACCAGTCAGTGACTAGAAATGTCCCTGAGGCACAGGCACTGCGAGACCAGCCAGTGCACCGATATCTCCCTGAGACACAGAGAGACTGAGAGATATCAGTGTACAAATATCTTCCTGAGGGAGAGGGACTGCGAGACAACAGTCAGTGAACAGATATCTCCCTGAGGGAAAGGACTGAGAGACAGCATTCAGTGTACAAATATTTCCCTGGGGGAGAGGGACTGAGTGACCAGTCATTGCACAGATATCACCCTGAGAAACATAGAGACTGAGAGTCATCAGTCAGAGTGCAGATATCTCTCTGAGGGAGAGGGACTGAGAGATACCAGTCAGTTTGCAGATATGTCCCTGAAAGAGAAAGACTGAGAGACACAAATCAGTGCACAGATATCTCCCTGAGGGAGAGGGCACAGAATGACACTGGTCAGTGTACAGAAATCTCCGAGAAGGAGAGGGACTGAGAGACACCAATCAGTGTGCAGAATACTCCCTGAGGGAGAGGGAGTGAGAGACACCAGTCAGTGTACAGATATCACTCTGATAGGGAGGGACCGAGAGATACAAGTTAGTGTACTGATATCTCCCTGAGGGAGAGGGACTGAGAGATACAGTCAGTGTACAGATATGTCCCTGAAACAGAGGGACTGAGAGACACCAGTCAGTGTACAGGTACCTCAGTGAGAGGGAGAGTGTCTGAGAGACACCAGTCAGTGTACAGATATATCTGTGAGAGAAAGGGACTGAGAAACACCCCTCAGTGTACAGATATCTATCTCCGGGAGTTGGACTGAGAAGCACCAGTCAGTGTGCACATCTGTCCCTGAGGGAGAGGGATTGAGAGGCCAGTCAGCATACAGATATCTCCCAGAGGGAGAAGGACTGAGAGCCACCAGTCAGGGAACAGATATCTCCCTGAGGGACAGGCACTGCGAGACCAGACAGTTTACAGATAACTCCCTGAGGGAGAGGTCTGAGAGACACCAAGCGAAGTACAGATATCTCCCTGACGGAGAGTGGACTGAGAGACACCAGTAAATGTACAGCTATCTCGTTGAGAGATTGGAGACTTCGAGACAAAAGTCAGTATACAGATATATCCCTGAGGGAGAGGGACTGAGAGACAGCAGTCAGTATACAGCAATCTCCCTGAAGGACAGGGAATGAGAGTTACCAGTCAGTATACAGATATGTCCCTGAGGGAGTGGGACTGAGAAGCACCATTCAGTGTACAGATATGTCGCTGAGTGAGTGGGTCTGAGTGACAGTCAGTATACAGATGCCTCCCAGAGGGAGAAGGATTAAGAGACACCAGTCAGTGTACAGATATGTCCCTGAGGGAAATGGACTGAGAGACTAGTCAGTGTACAGAATTCTCACTGAGGTTGGGAGACTGATTATACACCAAGTCGGAGTATAGGTATCTACCTGAGGAAGAGTGGACTGAGAGAAACCAGTCAGTGTACAGATATCTTCCTGAGAGATTGGGGACTTCGAGACACCAGTCAGTATACAGATATCTCCCTGAGGGAGAGGGTACAGAATGACACAGGTCTGTGTAAAGAAATCTCGGTGAGGGTGAGGGACTGAGCGACATCAGTCAGTTTACTGATATCTCCCTGAGACGGAGCAAATGAGAGGCGCCAATCAGTGTACAGATGTCTCCCTGAGAGGGAGGTACTGAGAGACACCAGTCAGTGTGTAGAAATCTCCCTGAGGGAGAGGGACTAAGAGACATCAGTCAGTTTACAGATATCTCCCTGAGGGAGAGTGGACTGAGAGAAACCATTCAGTGAACAGTTTTCTCCCTGAGAGGGAGGGACTGAGAGACACCAGTCAGTGTACAGATATTTCCCTGAGGGAGAGGGATTCAGAGATTCCAGTCAGTGTTCAAATATCAGCCTGAGAGGGAGGTACTGAGAAACACCAGTCATTGTACATCTGTGTCGCTGGGGAAAGGACCTGAGAGACTCGAGTCAGTGTACAGCTATCTCCCTGAGAGGGAGGGACTGAGAGACGCCAGTCAGTGTACAGATATCTCCCTGAGGGAGAGCGACTGAGAGACGCCAGTCAGTGTACAGATATTTCCCGGAGGGAGAGGGATTGAGAGACTCCAGTCAGTGTACAGATATCAGCCTGAGAGGGAGGGACTGAGCGACACCAGTCAGTGTACAGATATCTCCCTGAGGGAGAGCGACTGAGAGACACCAGTCAGTGCACAGATATTTCCCGGAGGGAGAGGGATTGAGAGACTCCAGTCAGTGTACAGATATCAGCCTGAGGGAGAGAGACTGAGCGACACCAGTCAGTGTACATATATCTCCCTGAGGGAGAGGGACTGAGAGACACCAGTCAGTGTACAGATATCTCCCTGAGGGAGAGCGACTGAGAGACACCAGTCAGTGTACAGATATTTCCCGGAGGGAGAGGGATTGAGAGACTCCAGTCAGTGTACAGATATCAGCCTGAGGGAGAGAGACTGATAGACACCAGTCAGTGTACAGATATCTCCCTGAGCGAGAGGGACTGAGGGACTCCAGTCAGTGTACAGATATCAGACTGAGGGAGAGAGACTGAGAGGCAACAGTCAGTGAACAGATATCTCCCTGAGGCAAGGACTGAGAGACAGCATTCAGTGTACAAATATTTCCCTGGGGGAGAGGGACTGAGTGACCAGTCATTGTACAGATATCACCCTGAGAAACAGAGAGACTGAGAGTCATCAGTCAGTGTGCAGATATCTCCCTGAGGGAGAGGGATGAGAAATAACAGTGAGAGTGCAGATATCTCCCTGAGGTAGAGGGACTGAGAGATACCAGTCAGTTTTCAGATATGTCCCTGAAAGAGAAAGATTGAGAGCCACAAGTCAGTTTACAGATATCTCCCAGAGGGAGAGGGCACAGAATGACACTGGTCAATGTGCAGATATCTCCGAGAAGGAAAGTGACTTAGAGACATCAATCAGTGTGCAGATATCTCCCTGAGGGAGAGGGACTGAGAGACACCAGTCAGTGTACAGATATATCTGTGAGAGGGAGGGACTGAGAGAGACCCCTCAGTGTACAGATATCTACCTCAGGGAGTTGGACTGAGAAGCACGAGTCAGTGTACAAATCTGTCCCTGAGGGAGAGGGATTGAGAGGCCAGTCAGTATACAGATATCTCCCAGAGGTAGAAGGACTGAGAGACACTAGTCAGGGAACAGATATCTCCCTGAGGTACAGGCACTGCGAGACCAGCCAGTTTACAGATATCTCCCTGAGGGGGAGGTCTGAGAGATACCAAGCGAAGTACAGATATCTCCCTGACGGAGAGTGGAATGAGAGACACCAGTCAATGTACAGCTATCTCCCTGAGAGATTGGGGATTTCGAGAAAAAAGTCAGTATACAGATATATCCCTGAGGGAGAGGGACTGAGAGTTACCAGTCAGTATACAGATATGTCCCTGAAAGAGAGGGACTGAGAGACACCAGTCAGTGTCCAGATATCTCCCTGAGGGAGTGGCAGTGAGAAGCACTATTCAGTGTACAGATATGCCCCTGAGTGAGCGGGTCTGATGGACAGTCAGTATACAGATACCTCCCAGAGGGAGAAGGACTAAGAGTCACCAGTCAGTGTACAGATATGTCCCTGAGGGAAATTGACTGAGAGACCAGTCAGTGTACAGATATCTCAGTGAGGGTGGGGGACTGATATACAACAGTCGGACTATAGATATCTAGCTGAGGAAGAGTGGACTGAGAGAAATCAGTCAGTGTACAGTTATCTTCCTGAGAGATGGGGGACTTCGAGACACCAGTCAGTATACAGATATCTCCCTGAGGGGAGAGGGTACTGAATGACATTGGTCTGGGTAAAGATATCTCCGTGAGGGAGAGGGACTGAGAGACACCAGTCAGTGTACAGATATCTCCCTGAGGGAGAGGGACTGAGAGACACCAGTTACTGTTCAGGTATGTCCCTGAAAGAGAGGGACTGAGATACACCAGTCAGTGCACAGATATCTCCGTGAGAAATTGGGGACTTCGAGACACCAGTCAATATACAGATATCTCCCTGAGGGAGAGGGGGCAGAATGACACTGGTCAGTGTATAGATATCTCCCTGAGGGACAGGGACTGAATGAAAGCATTCAGTGTATAGATATCTCCCTGAGGGAGAGGGACTTCAAGACATCAGTGATTGTAGAGAAATCTACATGAGAGGGAGGGACTGAGAGACACAAGTCAGTGTACAGATATCACTCTGAGAGGGAGGTACTTAGAGATGCAACTCAGTGTACTGATATGTCCCTGAGGGAGAGGGACTGAGAGATACCAGTCAGTGTACTGAATGTCCCTGACAGAGAGGGACTGAGCGACACAAGTCAGTGCCCAAATATCACCCTGAGGGAAAGGGACTGAGAGGCACCAGTCAGTGTACAGATATGTCCCTGAGGGAGAGGGAGAAAGAGGCACTATTCAGTGTACAGATATGTCCCTGAGGGGAAGGACTGAGAGAAACCATTCAGTTTATAGATATCTCTCTGAGGGAGAGGGATTGAGAGACATCAGTCAGTGTACAGATATCACCCTGAGGGAGAGGGACTTAGAGACACCAGTCAGTGCACAGACATCTCCCTGCGAGGGGCAACTGAGAGACGCCAGTCAGTGTACAGATTACTCCCTGAGGGAGAGGGACTGAGATACACCAGTCAGTGTACAGATATCCCTGTGAGTGGGAGGGACTGAGAGACACCAGTCAGTGCACAGATATCACCCTGAGAGGGAGGGACTCAGAGACACCAATCAGTGTACAGATATGTCGTTGGGGGAGAGGGACTGAGAGATACCAAATCAGTGTACAGATAAGTCCCTGAGAGCGAGGGACTGAGAGACACCAGTCAGCGTACAGATATCTCCATTAGAGTGAAGGATTGAGGGACAACAGTCAGTGTACAGATATCACCCTCAGAGGCAGGGAATGAGAGACACCAGTCAGTGTACAGATATCTCACTGAGGTTGGGGGACTGATATACACCAGTCGGACTATAGATATCTAGCTGAGGAAGAGTGGACTGAGAGAAACCAGTCAGTGTAAAGTTATCTTCCTGAGAGATGGGGGACTTCGAGACACCAGTCAGTATACAGATATCTCCCTGAGGGGAGATGTTACTGAATGACATTGGTCTGGGTAAAGATATCTCCGTGAGGGAGAGGGACTGAGAGACACCAGTCAGTGTACAAACATCACACTGAGAGAGAGGTATTAAGAGAAACCAGTCAGTGTACAGATATCTCGCTGAGGGAGAGGGACTGAGAGACGCCAGTCAGTGTTCAGAAAACCCCTGATAGGGAGGGACTGAGAGACACCAGTCAGTGTACAGATATGTCGCTGGGGGAAGGGGAATGAGAGATACCATTCAGTGTACAGATAAGTCCATGAGAGAGAGGGACTGAGAGACTCAAGTCAGTGTACAGATATCTCCAGGAGAGTGAGGGATTGAGAGAAACCAGTCAGTGTACAGATATCACCCTCAGAGGCAGGGAATGAGAGACACCAATCAGTGTACAGATATCTCCCTGAGAGGGATCGACTGAGAGACATCAGTCAATGTACAGATATGTCGCTGGGGGAGGGGGAATGAGAGATACCAGTCAGTGTGCAGATAAGTCCCTGAGGTAGAGGAACTGAGAGATACCAGTCAGTGTACAGATATGTCCCTGAAAGAGAGGGACTGATAGACACCAGTCAGTGTACAGATATCTCTGTGAGAGGGAGGGACTGTGAGACACCAGTCAGTGTGCAGATATCTCCCTGAGGGAGAGGGACTGAGAGGCACCAATCAGTGTATAGATATGTCCCTGAGAGGGAGCAACTGGGAGATGCTATTCAGTGTACAGATATCTCCAAGAGGGAGAGGGACTGAGAGACACCAGGCAGTGTACAGATAGTCCCTGAGGGAGAGGGACTGAGAGACCAGCCTGTGCAAAGTTATCTCCCTGAGAGACAGAGAGACTAAGAGACATCAGTCAGTGTACATATAGCTCTCTGAAGGAGAGGGACTGAGAGACACCAGTCAGTGTTCAGAAATCACACTGAGAAGGAGTACTGAGAGACACCATTCAGTGCACAGATATCTCCCTGAGGGAGAGGGACTGAGAGACACCAGTTACTGTTCAGGTATGTCCCTGAAAGAAAGGGATGAGAGACACCAGTCAGTGTACAGATATCTCCTTGAGAAATTGGGGACTTCGATATACCAGTCAATATACAGATATCTCCCTGAGGGAGAAGGGGCAGAATGACACTGGTCAGTGGAAAGATATCTCGCTGAGGGACAGGGACTGAGAGAAAGCATTCAGTGTACAGATATCTCCCTGAGGGAGAGGGACTGCAAGACATCAGTGATTGTAGAGAAATCTACATGAGAGGGAGGGATTGAGAGACACCAGTCAGTGTACAGATATCACTCTGAGAGGGAGGGACTTAGAGATGCAACTCAGTGTACTGATATGTCCCTGAGGGAGAGGGACTGAGAGATACCAGTCAGTGTACTGAATGTCCCTGACAGAGAGGGACTGAGAGACACCAGTCAGTGTACAGATATCCCTGTGAGTGGGAGGGACTGAGCGACACAAGTCAGTGCCCAAATATCACCCTGAGGGAGAGGGACTGAGAGGCACCAGTCAGTGTACAGATATGTCCCTGAGGGAGAGGGAGAAAGAGGCACTATTCAGTGTACAGATATGTCCCTGAGGGAAAGGACTGAGAGACACCATTCAGTTTACAGATATCTCTCTGAGGGAGAGGCATTGAGAGACAGCAGTCAGTGTACAGATATCACCCTGAGGGAGAGGGACTTAGAGACACCAGTCAGTGCACAGACATCTCCCTGAGAGGGGCAACTGAGAGACGCCAGTCAGTGTACAGCTTACTCCCTGAGGGAGAGGGACTGAGAGACACCAGTCAGTGTACAGATATCTCTGTAGTGGGAGGGACTGAGAAACACCAGTCAGTGTACAGATATCATCCTGAGAGGGAGGGACTCAGAGACACCAATCAGTGTACAGATATGTCGTTGGGGGAGAGGGACTGAGAGATACCAGTCAGTGTACAGATATCCCTGTGAGTGGGAGGGACTGAGCGACACAAGTCAGTGCCCAAATATCACCCTGAGGGAGAGGGACTGAGAGGCACCAGTCAGCGTAAAGATATCTCCATTAGAGTGAAGGATTGAGGGACAACAGTCAGTGTACAGATATCACCCTCGGATATAGGGAATGAGAGACACCAGTCAGTGTACAGATATCTCTCTGAGGGAGATGGACTGAGAGATACCCCGTCAATGTACATATCTATCCCTGAGCAAGAGGAACCGAGAGACACCAGTTAATGTACAGATATGTCCATGAGGGAGAGCGACTTGGAGACACCAGACAGTGTACAGATATGTCCATGATGGAGAGTGACTGAGAGACACCAGTCTGTAAACAGATATGTCCATGAGGGAGAGAGACTGAGAGACACCAGTCAGTGTACAGATATCAACCTATGAGACCGGGACTGAGAAACTCCAGTCAGTGCACAGATATCTCCATGAGGGGAAGGACTGAGAGACACCATTCAATTTACAGATTTCTCCCTGAATGAGAGGGACTGAGAGATACCAGTCGGTGTTCAGATATGTCCCTGAAAGCGAGGGACTGAGAGACACCTGTCAGTGTACAGATATCTCCCGAAGGGAGAGGGGACAGAATGACACTGCTCAGTGTAGAGATATCTCCGTGAGGGAGATGGACTGAGTGACACCAGTCAGTGTACAGGTATCTCTCTGAGGGAGAGGGACTGAGAAAAACAGTCAGTGTACAGATATCTCACTTAGGGAGATGGACTGAGAGACACCATTCAGTGTACAGATATCACTCTGAGAGAGAGTGACTGAGAGATACAACTCAATGTACTGATATGTCCCTGAGGGTGTGGGACTGAGACACCAGTCAGTATACAGATATCTCCCAGAGGGAGAAGGATTGAGAGGCACCAGTCAGTGTACAGATATATCCCTGAGGGAAATGGACTGAGAGGCGAGTCAGTGCACAGATATCTCCCTGAGAGATTGAGTGACTGATAGATACCAGTCACTGTACAGATATCTCTCTCAAGGAAAGGGATTGAGAGACACCAGTCAGTTCACAGATATCTCCCTGAGAGGGAGAAACTGAGAGACGCCAGTCAGTGTACAGATGTCTCCCTGAATGAGAGGGACTGAGAGACTCAAGACAGTGTACAGATATCTCCATGAGAGTGAAGGATTGAGAGACACAAGTCAGTGTACAGATATCTCCATGAGGGAGATGGACTGAGAGATCCCCGTCATAGTACATATCTATCCCTGAGCGAGAGGAACTGAGAGACACCAGTCAATGTATAGATATGTTCATGATGGAGAGCGACTTAGATACCAGTCACTGCAGATATCTCCTTGAGGAGAGCGACTGAGAGACACCAGTCCGTGTACAGATATGTCCATGGGGGAAAGGGACTGAGAGACACCAGTCAGTGAACAGAAATGTCCCTGAGGCACAGGAACTGCGAGACCAGCCAGTGTACCGATATCTCCCTGAGAGACAGAGAGACTGAGAGATATCAGTGTACAAATATCTTCCTGAGGGAGAGGGACTGAGAGACACCAGTCAGTGTACAGATATCACCATGAGGGAGCGGGACTGAGAGACAACAGTCAGTGAACAGATATCTCCCTGAGAGAGAGAGACTGAGAGATACCAGTGAGAGTGCAGATATCTCCCTCAGCAAGATGGACTGAGAGACACCAGTCAGGATACAGATATTACCCTGAGGCAGAGGGATTGAGAGACTCCAGTCAGTGTACAGATATTAGCCTGAGAGGGAGGTATTGAGAAACACCAGTCAGTCTACAGATATCTGCCTGAGGGAGAGGCACTGAGAGACACCAGTCAGTGTACAGATGTGTCCTGAGGGAGAGGGACTTCGAGACAACAGTCAGTGAAATGCTATCTCCTTGAAAGTGAGGGACTGAGAGACGCCAGTCAGTGTACAGATATCTCCCTGAGGGAGAGGGATTGAGAGACTCCAGTCAGTGTACAGATATTAGCCTGAGAGGGAGGTACTGAGAAACACCAGTCAGTCTACAGATATCTGCCTGAGGGAGAGGCACTGAGAGACACCAGTCCTTGTACAGATATGTCCTGAGGGAGAGGGACTTCGAGACAACAGTCAGTGAAAAGCTATCTCCCTGAACGGGAGGGACTGAGAGACGCCAGTCAGTGTATAGATATCTCCCTGATGGAGAGGGACTGAGAGACACCAGTCAGTGTTCAGATATAACATTGAGAAGGAGGTACTGAGAGACACCATTCAGTGTACAGATATCTTCCTGAGGAAGAGGGCGAAAGAGGCACCATTCAGAGTACAGATATGTCCCTGATGGAGAGGGACTCCGTGAAGAGTCAGTGTCCAGATATCTCCCTGAGAGACAGAGAGACGGGAGACATCAGTCCGAGTACAGATATCTCCCTGAGGGAGAGGGACTGCAAGATACCAGTGGGTGTACAGATATCACCCTGAGTGTGAGTGGACTGAGACACACCAGTCAGTGCACAGAAACCTTCCTGAGAGATTGGGGACTTCGAGACGCCAATCAGTATACAGATATCGCACTGAGGGAGAGGGGACTGAATGACACCGGTCTCTGTACAAATATCTCCATGAGGGAGATGGATTGAAAAGCCAGTCAGTTTACAGATATCTCTCTGAAGCAGAGGGACTGAGAGACACCAGTCAGTGTACAGATATCTCCGTGAGAAATTGGGGACTTCGAGACACCAGTCAATATACAGATATCTCGCTGAGGGAGAGGGGGAAGAATGACACTGGTCAGTGTATAGATATCTCCATGAGGGAGAGGGACTGAGAGACACCAGTCAGTGTACAGATGTCTCCCTGAGGGAGAGGGACTGACAGAAATCAGTCAGTGTACAGATATCTCCCTGAGGGAGAGGGAGTGCAAGACATCAGTGATTGTAGAGAAATCTACCTGAGTGGGAGGGACTGAGAGACACCAGTCAGTGTACAGATATCACTTTAAGAGGGAGGAACTTAGAGATGCAACTCAATGTACTGATATGTCCCTGAGGGAGAGGGACTGAGAGATACCAGTCAGTGTACAGATATATCCCTGAAAGAGAGGGACTGAGAGACACCAGTCAGTGTACAGATATCCCTGTGAGTGGGAGGGACTGAGAGACACCAGTCAGTGCCCAAATATCACCCTGAGGCAGAGGGATTCAGAGGCACCAGTCAGTGAACAGATATGTCCCTGAGGGGAAGGACTGAGAGACACCATTCAGTTTACAGATATCCATCTGAGGGAGAGTGATTGAGAGACAGCAGTCACTATACAGATATCACCCTGAGGGAGAGGGACTTAGAGACACCAGTCAGTGCACATACATCTCCCTGAGAGGGGCAACTAAGAGACGCCAGTCAGTGTACAGATTACTCCCTGAGGGAGAGGGACTGAGAGACACCAGTCAGTGTACAGATATCTCTGTGAGTGGGAGGGACAGAGAGACACCAGTCAGTGTACAGATATCACCCTGAGAGGGAGGGACTCAGAGACACCAATCAGTCTACAGATATGTCGTTGGGGGAGAGGGACTGAGAGATACCAGTCAGTGTACAGATAAGTCCCTGAGAGAGAGGGACTGAGAGACACCAGTCAGTGTACAGATATCTCCATGAGAGTGAATGATTGAGGGACAACTGTCAGTGTACAGATATCTCCGTCAGAGGCAGGGAATGAGAGACACCAGTCAGTGTACAGATATCTCCCTAAGGGAGATGGACTGAGAGATACCCCGTCAGTGTACATATCTATCCCTGAGCAAGAGGAACCGAGAGACACCAGTCAATGTACAGATATGTCCATGAGGGAGAGCGACTTGGAGACACCAGACAGGGTACAGATATGTCCATGAGGGAGAGAGACTGAGAGACACCAGTCAGTGCACAGATATCTCCTTGAGGGGTAGGACTGAGAGACACCATTCTGTTTACAGATATCTCCCTGATTGAGAGGGAGTGCAAGACATCAGTGATTGTAGAGAAATCTACCTGAGTGGGAGGGACTGAGAGACACCAGTCAGTGTACAGATATCACTTTAAGAGGGAGGGACTTAGAGATGCAACTCAATGTACTGATATGTCCCTGAGGGAGAGGGACTGAGAGATACCAGTCAGTGTACAGATATGTCCCTGAAAGAGAGGGACTGAGAGACACCAGTCAGTGTACAGATATCCCTGTGAGTGGGAGGGACTGAGAGACACCAGTCAGTGCCCAAATATCACCCTGAGGCAGATGGACTGAGAGACACCAGTCAGTGTACAGATATCTCCCTGAGGGAGAGGGAATGAGAAAAACAGTCAGTATACAGATATCGCACTTCGGGAGATGGACTGAGAGACACCATTCAGTGTACAGATATCACTCTGAGAGAGAGTGACTGAGAGATGCAACTCAGTGTCCTGATATGTCCCTGAGGGTGTGGGACTGAGACACCAGTCAGTATACAGATATCTCCCAGAGGGAGAAAGACTGAGAGGCACCAGTCAGTGTACAGATATATCCCTGAGGGAAATGGACTGAGAGGCGAGTCAGTGCACAGATATCTCCCTGAGAGACTGAGTGACTGATAGACATCAGTCACTGTACAGATATCTCTCTCAAGGAATGGGATAGGGAGACACCAGTCAGTGAACAGATATCACCCGGAGGGAGAGGGACTGAGAGACACAAGTCAGTTCACAGATATCTCCCGGAGAGGGAGCAACTGAGAGACGCCAGTCAGTGTACAGATGTCTCCCTGAATGAGAGGGACTGAGAGACTCAAGTCAGTGTACAGATATCTCCATGAGAGTGAAGGATTGAGGGACACCATTCAGTGTACAGATATCACCCTCAGAGGCAGGGAATGAGAGACACAAGACAGTGTACAGATATCTCCATGAGGGAGATGGACTGAGAGATGCCCGTCATAGTACATATCTATCCCTGTGCGAGAGGAACTGAGAGACACCAGTCAATGTATAGATATGTTCATGATGGAGAGCGACTTAGATACCAGTCACTGCAGATATCTCCCTGAGGAGAGCGACTGAGAGACACCAGTCCGTGTACAGATATGTCCATGAGGGAAAGGGACTGAGAGACACCAGTCAGTGAACAGAAATGTCCCTGAGGCACAGGAACTGCGAGACCAGCCAGTGTACCGATATCTCCCTGAGAGACAGAGAGACTGAGAGATATCAGTGTACAAATATCTTCCTGAGGGAGAGGGACTGAGAGACACCAGTCAGTGTACAGATATCACCATGAGGGAGCGAGACTGAGAGACAACAGTCAGTGAACCGACATCTCCCTGAGGGAGAGGGACTGAGAGATACCAGTGAGAGTGCAGATATCTACCTGAGGTAGAGGGACTGAGAGATACTAGTCAGTTTTCAGATATGTCCCTGAAAGAGAATGACTGAGAGACACAAGTCAGTGTACAGATATCTCACCGAGGGAGAGGGCACAGAATGACACTGGTCAGTGTACAGATATCTCCGAGAAAGAGAGGGACTGAGAGACACCAATCAGTGTACCGATATCTCCCTGAGGGAGAGGGACTGAGAGACACCAGTCAGTGTACAGATATCTCTATGAGAGGGACAAACTGAGAGATACAAGTCAGTGTACTGATATCTCCCTGAGGGAGAGGGACTGAGAGATACCGTCAGTGTACATATATGTCACTCAAACAGAGGGATTGAGAGACACCAGGCAGTGCACAGCTACCTCAGTGAGAGGGAGAGGGACTGAGAGACACCAGTCAGTGTACAGATATCTCTGTGAGAGGGAGGGACTGAGAGACCCCCCTCAGTGTACAGATATCTACCTCAGGTAGTTGGACTGAGACGCATCAGTCAGTGTACAGATATCACTCTGAGAGGGAGGGACTGAGAGATGCAACTTAGTGTCCAGATATGTCCCTGAGGGAGAGGGCCTAAGAGACACCAGTCAGTATACAGATATCTCCCTGAGGGAGAAGGACTGAGAGACACCAGTCAGTGTACAGATATGTCCCTGAGTGAAATGGACTTCGAGACCAGTCAGTGCACAGATATCTCCCTAAGAGGCTGAGAATTGATAGACATCAGTCAGTGTACAGATATCTCCCTGAGAGGGAGCAACTGAGAGACGCCAGTCAGTGTACAGATGTCTCCCTGAGGGAGAAGGACTGACAGACAGCAGTTAGTTTACAGATATCACCGTGAGGGAGAGAGAAACTGAGAGACATCAGTCAGAATGCAGATTTCTCCAGGACGGAGAGTGGACTGAGACTCACCAGTCAGTGTACAGATATCTCCCTGAGAGCTTGGGGACTTCAAGACACCGGTCAGTATACAGATATATCCCTGATGGAGAGGGATTAAGAGACACCAGGCAGTGAACAGATATCTCCCTGAGATGGAGCGAATGAGAGAAATCAGTCAGTGTACAGATATCTGCCTGAGGGTGAGGGACTGAGAGACACCAGTCAGTGTACAGGTATCTCCCTGAGAGGGAAAGCTGCGGGACACCAGTCAGTGTACAGATATGTCGCTGTGGTAGAGGGACTGAGATTTACCTGTCAATGTACAGATATGTCCCTGAGAGAGAGGGACTGAGAGACACCGGTGAGTGTACAGATATCTCACTGAGGGAGAGGGACTGGGAGACACCATTCAGTGTACAGATGTGTCCTGACGCCGAGGGACTGAGAGACAACAATCAGTGTACAGATATCTCCCTGAGGGAGAGGGACTGAGAGAAATAAGTAAGTGTGCAGATATCGCCATGAGAGTGAGGGATTGAGAGACACCAGTCAAAGTACAGATCTCACCCTCAGAGGAAGGGAATGAGAGATACCCGTCAGATATCTCCCTGAGGGAGAGGGACTGAGAGACAGCAGTCAGTGCACAGATATCTCCCTGAGAGACAGAGAGACTGAGATACATCAGTCAGAATGCAGATATCTCCCTGACAGATAGTGGACTGAGAGTCACCAGTCAGTGTACAGATATCTTCCTGAGAGATTGGAGACTTAGAGACACCAGTCAGTATACAGATATATCCCTGACGGAGAGGGATTGAGAGACAGCAGTCAGTATAGAGCTATCTCCCTGAAGGAGAGGGACCACAAGACATCAGTGAGTGTACATATATCTTCCTGAGAGTGAGGGACTGAGAGACACGAGTCAGTTTACAGATATTAGCCTGAGAGGGAGGTGCTAAGAAACACCAGTCGTTCTATAGATATCTGCCTGAGGGAGCGGCACTGAGATACACAGTCAGTGTACAGATGTGCCCTGAGGGAGAGGGACTGAGAGTCAACAGTCAGTGAAAAGCTATCTCCCTGAAAGGGCGGGACTGAGAGACGCCAGTCAGTGTACAGATATTTCCCTGAGGGAGAGGGACTGAGACACACCAGTCAGTGTTCAGATATAACACTGAGTAGGAGGTACTGAGATACACCATTCAGTGTACAGATATCTCCCTGAGGGAGAGGGAGAAAGAGGCACCATTCAGTGTACAGAAAAATCCCTGAGGGAGGGGGATTCTGTGAAGAGTCAGGGTCCAGATATCTCCCTGAGAGACAGAGAGACGGGAGACATCAGTCAGAGTACAGATATTTCCCTGAGGGAGAGGGACTGCAAAATATCAGTAAGTGTACAGATATCTCCCTGAGTGTGAGTGGACTGAGATACACCAGTCAGTGTACAGACACCTTCCTGAGAGATTGGGGACTTCGAGCCACCAACCAGTATACAGATATCGCGCTGAGGGCGAGGGGACTGAATGACACCGGTCTGTGTACAAATATCTCCATGAGGGAGAGGGATTGATAAGCCAGTTAGTGTACAGTTATCTCTCTGAAGGAGAGGGACTGAGAGACACCAGTTAGTGTTCAGATATCACACTGAGAAGGAGTACTGAGAGACACCATTCAGTGCACAGATATCTCCCTGAGGGAGAGGGACTGAGAGATGCCAGTCACTGTTCAGATATGTCCCTGAGGGAGAGGGGGCAGAATGACACTGGTCAGTGTATAGATATCTCCGTGAGGGAGATGGACTGAGAGACACCAGTCAGTGTACTGATATCTGCGTGAGGGAGAGGGACTGAGAGACACCAGTCAGTGTACGGAAATCTACCTGAGCGGTAGGGACTGAGAGACAACAGTCAGTGTACAGATATCACACTGAGTGGGAGGGACTGAGAGACACCAGTCAGTGTACAGAAATCTACCTGAGCGGTAGGGACTGAGAGACAACCGTCAGTGTGCAGATATCACGCTGAGAGGGAGGGACTGAGAGATACAATTCAGTGTACTGATATGTCCCTGAGGGAGAGGGACTGAGAGATACCAGTCAGTGTACAGATATGTCCCTGAAAGAGAGGGACTGAGAGACACCAGTCAGTGCACAGATATCCCTCTGAGAGGGAAGGACTGAGAGACACCAGTCAGTGTACAGAAATCTACCTGAGCGGTAGGGACTGAGAGACAACAGTCAGTGTGCAGATATCACGCTGAGAGGGAGGGACTGAGAGATACAATTCAGTGTACTGATATGTCCCTGAGGGAGAGGGACTGAGAGATACCAGTCAGTGTACAGATATGTCCCTGAAAGAGAGGGACTGAGAGACACCAGTCAGTGCACAGATATCCCTCTGAGAGGGAAGGACTGAGAGACACCAGTCAGTGTACAGATATGTCCCTGAGGGAGAGGGAGAAAGAGGCACCATTCCGTGTATAGATATCACCCTGAGGGAGAGGGACTTAGAGACACCAGTCAGTGTACAGATATATCCCTGAGAGTGAAGGATTGAGGGACACCAGTCAGTGTACAGATAGCACCCTCAGAGGCAGGGAATGAGAGACACCAGTCAGTGTACAGATATCACCCTGTGGGAGAGGGACTTAGAGACACCAGTCAGTGCACAGACATCTCCCTGAGAGGGAAGGCTGCGGGGCACCAGTCAGTGTTCAGATATCTCCCTGAGAGTGAAGGATTGAGGGACACCAGTCAGTGTACAGATAGCACCCTCAGAGGCAGGGAATGAGAGACACCAGTCAGTGTACAGATATCTCCCTGCGGGAGATGGACTGAGAGATACCCCGTCAGAGTACATATCTATCCCTGAGCAATCGGAACCGAGAGTCACCAGTCAATGTAAAGATATGTCCATGAGGGAGAGCGGCTTGGAGACACCATCAGTGTACAGAAATGTCCATGAGGGAGAGAGACTGAGAGACACCAGTCAGTGTAATGATATCAACCTGCGGGACCGAGACTGAGAGACTCCAGTCAGTGAACAGATATCTCCATGAGGGGAAGGACTGAGAGACACCATTCAGTTTACAGATAACTCCCTGAGTGAGAGAAACTGAGAGACATCAGTCAGAGTACAGATATCTCCCTGAGGGGGAGGGACTGAGAGATGCCAGTCAGTGTTCAGATATGTCCCTGAAAGAGAGGGACTGAGAGACACCTGTCAGTGTACAGATATCTGCGTGACAGATTTGGGACTTCGAGACACCAGTCAGTATACAGATATCTCCCGAAGGGAGAGGGGACAGAATGACACTGCTCAGTGTAGAGATATATCCATGAGGGAGATGGACTGAGAGACACCAGTCAGTGTACAGATATCTCCCTGAGGGAGAGGGATTGAGAAAAACAGACAGTGTACAGATATCTCACTTAGGGAGATGGACTGAGTGGCAACATTCAGTGTACAGATATCACTCTGAGAGGGAGTGACTGAGAGATACAACTCAGTGTCCTGATATGTCCCTGAGGGTGTGGGACTGAGAGACCAGTCAGTATACAGATATCTCGCAGAGGGAGAAGGACTGAGAGGCACCAGTAAGTGTACAGGTATGTCCCTGAGTGAAATGGACTGAGAGGCGAGTCAGAGCACAGATATCTCCCTGAGAGACTGAATGACTGATAGACATCAGTCACTGTACAGATATCTCTCTCAAGGGAAGGGATTGAGAGACACCAGTCAATGTACAGAAATCACCCTGAGGGAGAGGGACTGAGAGACACAAGTCAGTTCACAGATATCTCCCTGAGAGGGAGCAACTGAGAGACGCCAGTCAGTGTACAGATGTCTCCCTGAGGGAGAGGGACTGAGAGACTCAAGTGAGTATACAGATATCTCCATGAGAGTGAAGGATTGAGGGACACCATTCAGTTTACAGATATCACCCTCAGAGGCAGGGAATGAGAGAGACCAGTCAGTGTACAGATATCTCCCTGAGGGAGATGGACTGAGAGATACTCGTCATAATACATATCTATCCCTGCGCGAGGGGAACTGAGATACACCAGTCAATGTATAGATATGTTCATGATGGAGAGCGACTTAGATACCAGTCACTGCAGATATCTCCCTGAGGAGAGCGACTGAGAGACACCAGTCCGTGTACAGATATGTCCATGGGGGAAAGGGACTGAGAGACACTAGTCAGGGAACAGAAATGTCCCTGAGGCACAGGAACTGCGAGACCAGCCAGTGTACCGATATCTCCCTGAGAGACAGAGAGACTGAGAGATATCAGTATACAAATATCTTCCTGAGGGAGAGTGACTGAGAGACACCAGTCAGTGTACTGATATCACCATGAAGGAGCGGGACTGAGAAACAACAGTCAGTGAACAGATATCTCCCTGAGGGGGAGGGACTGAGAGATACCAGTGAGAGTGCAGATATCTACCTGAGGTAGAGGGACTGAGAGATACCAGTCAGTTTTCAGATATGATCCTGAAAGAGAAAAACTGAGAGACACAAGTCAGTGTACAGATATCTCACTGAGGGAGAGGGCACAGAATGACACTGGTCAGTGTACGGATATCTCCGAGAAGGAGAGGGACTGAGAGACACCAATCAGTGTACAGATATCTCTCTGAGGTAGAGGGACTGAGAGACACCAGTCTGTGTACAGATATCACTCTGAGAGGGAGGGACTGTGAGATACAAGTCAGTGTACTGATATCTCCCTGAGGGAGAGGGACTGACAGATACAATCAGTGTACAGATATGTCCCTCAAACAGAGGGACTGAGAGACACCAGTCAGTGTACAGGTACCTCAGTGAGAGGGAGAGGGACTGAGAGACACCAGTCAGTGTACAGATATCTCTGTGAGAGGGAGGGACTGAGAGACACCCCTCTGTGTACAGATATCTACCTCAGGGAGTTGGACTGAGACGCACCAGTCAGTGTACAGATATCACTCTGAGAGGGAGGGACTGAGAGATGCAACTCAATGTCCTGATATGTCCCTGAGGGAGAGGGACTGAGAGACCAGTCAGTATACAGATATCTCCCAGAGGGAGAAGGACTGAGAGACACCAGTCAGTGTACAGATATGTCCCTGAGGGAAATGGACTGAGAGACGATTCAGTGCACAGATATCTCCCTGAGAGACTGAGAGACTGATAGTCATCAGTCAGTGTACAGATATATCTCTTCGGGAGAGAGATTGAGAGACACCAGTCAGTGCACAGATATCTCCCTGAGAGGGAGCAACTGAGAGACGCCAGTCATTGTACAGATGTCTCCCTGAGGGAGAAGGACTGACAGACAGCAGTCAGTGTACAGATATCACCGTGAGGGAGAGAGAAACTGAGAGACATCAGTCAGAATGCTGATTTCTCCCTGACGGAGAGTGGACTGAGACTCACCAGTCAGTATACAGATATATCCCTGAGGGAGAGGGATTAACAGACACCAGGCAGTGAACAGACATCACCCTGTGAGGGAGGTACTGAAAGACACCAGTCAGTGTACAGATATCTCACTGAGAGGGAAGGCTGTGGGGCACCAGTCAGTGTACAGATATCTCCCTGAGAGGTAAGGCTGCGGGACACCAGTCAGTATACAGATATATCCCTGAGGGAGATGGATTAACAGACACCAGGCAGTGAACAGATATCTCCCTGAGAGGAAGGGAATGAGAGACATCAGTCAGTGTATAGATATCTGCCTGAGGGAGAGGGAATGAGAGACACCAGTCAGTGTACAGACATCACCCTGTGAGGGAGGTACTGAGAGACACCAGTCAGTGTACCGATATCTCCCTGAGAGGGAAGGCTGCGGGGCACCAGTCAGTGTTCAGATATCTCCCTGAGAGATAAGGCTGCGGGACAACAGTCAGCGTACAGATATGTCGCTGCGGGAGAGGGACTGAGATATACCAGTCAGTGTACAGATATGTCCCTGAGAGAAAGGGACTGAGAGACACCATTCCGTGTACAGATTTGTCCTGACGCCGAGCGACTGAGAGACAACAATCTGTGTACAGATATGTCCCTGAGAGAAAGGGACTAAGAGACACCGGTGAGTGTACAGATATCTCCCTGAGGGAGAGGGAATGAGAGATATAAGTAAATGTACAGATATCTGCATGAGAGTGAGGGATTGAGAGACACCAGTCAGAGTACAGATATCACCCTCAGAGGCATGAATGAGAGATACCCGTCAGTGCGCAGATAGCTCCCTGAGGGAGAATGACTGAGAGACACCAGTCAGTGTACAGATATCTCCCTGAGGTAGAGTGACTGAGATATATCACTCAGTGTACAAATATCTCCATGAGAGACAGAGAGACTGAGAGACATCAGTCAGAATGCAGATATCTCCCTGACGGATAATGGACTGAGCGTCACCAGTCAATGTACAGATATCTCCCTGAGAGATTGGAGACGTCGAGACACCAGTCAGTATACAGATATATCCCTGGCGGAGAGGGATTGAGAGACAGCAGTCAGTGTACAGCGATCTCCCTGAAGGAGAGGGACTACCAGACATCAGTGAGTGTGCAGATATCTTCCTGAGAGGGAGGGACTGAGAGACACGAGTCATTGTACAGATATCACCCTGAGAGGGAGGGAGTGAGAGATACAAGTCAGTGTATAGTTATGTCCCTGAGGGAGAGGGATTGAGAGACACCAGTCATTGTACAGATATCTCCGTGAGAAGGAGGGACTGAGTTACACCAGGCAGTGTTCTGATATCTCCCTGAGGGAGTGGGACTGAGAGACCAGTCAGTATACAGATATCTCCAATAGCGAGAAGGACTGAGAGACACCAGTCAGTGTACAGATATCTCCCAGAGGGAGAAGGACGGAGAGACACCAGTCAGTGTACAGACATGTCCCTGAGGGAAATGGGCTGAGAGACCGGTCAGTGCACAGATATCTGCCTGAGAGACTGAGAGACATTAGTCAGTGTACAGATATCTTTCTTAGGGAGAGGGAGAAAGAGGTACCATTCAGTGTACAGATATGTCCCTGAGTGAGAGGAACTCTGTGACGAGTCAGTGTACAGATATCGCCCTGAGAGACAGAGAGACGGGAGACATCAGTCAGAGTACAGATATCTCCCTGAGCGAGAGGAACTGCGAGATACCAGTGGGTGTACAGATATCTCCCTGAGTGTGAGTGGACTGAGATACACCAGTCAGTGTACAGATACCTTCCTGAGAGAGTGGGAACTTCGTGCCACCAATCAGTATACAGATATCTCGCTGAGGGAGAGGGGACTGAATGACATCGGTCTGTGTACAAATATCTCCATGAGGGAGCGGGACTGAGAGACAACAGTCAGTGAACAGATATCTCCCTGAGGGAGAGGGACTGAGAGATACCAGTCAGTTTTCAGATATGTCCCTGAAAGAGAAAAACTGAGAGACACAAGTCAGTGTACAGATATCTCACTGAGGGAGAGGGCACAGAATGACACTGGTCAGTGTACGGATATCTCCGAGAAGGAGAGGGACTGAGAGACACCAATCAGTGTGCAGATATCTCTCTGAGGTAGAGGGACTGAGAGACACCAGTCAGTGTACAGATATCACTCTGAGAGGGAGGGACTGAGAGATACAAGTAAGTGTACTGATATCTCCCTGAGGGAGAGGGACTGAGAGATACAGTCAGTGTACAGATATGTCCCTCAAACAGAGGGGCTGTGAGATACCAGTCAGTTTTCAGATATGTCCGAGAAAGAGAAAAACTGAGAGACACAAGTCAGTATACAGATATCTCGCTGAGGGAGAGGGGACTGAATGACATCGGTCTGTGTACAAATATCTCCATGAGGGAGAGGGATTGAGACACCAGTCAGTGTACAGATATCGACCTGAGGGAGACGGACTGAGAGACACCAGTGAGTTTTCATATATCTTCCTGAAAGGGAGGGACAGAGAGACAGCAGTCAGTGTACAGATATCAACCTGAGAGGGAGGGACTGAGAGATACAATTCAGTGTACATATGTCTTTGTGCGAGTCGGACTGAGAGGCACCAGTCAGTGTGCAGATATGTCCCTGAGGGATAGGGACTGAGAGACCAGCCAGTTTAAAGATATCTCCCTGAGAGTCAGAGAGACTGATGTCATCAGTCCATTTTACAGGTATATCCCTGAGGGAGAGGGGACTGAGAGACACCCGTCGGAGTACAGATATCTCCCTGAGGGAGAGGGATTGAGTGATAGCATTCAGTGTACAGATTGCACCCTGAGGGAGAGCTACTGAGAGACACCAGTGAGTGTACAGATATCTTCCTGAGAGGGAGGTGCTGAGAGATGCCAGTCAGTGTACAGATATCTCCCTGAGGGAGAGGGACTGAGAGACACCAGTCAGTGTACAGATACCAACCTGAGAGGAAGGGTCTGAGAGACACTAGTCAGTGTACATATATGTCGCTGGACGAGAGGGAATGAGAGACAACAGTCCGTGTGCAGATATGTCCCTGAGGGAGAGTGTCTGAGAGACACCAGTCAGTGAACAGATATCTTCCTGAGGGACAGGCACTGCGAGACCAGCCAGAGTACCGATATCTCCCTGAGAGAAAGAGAGACTGAGAGATATTAGTGTACAGATATCTTCCTGAGGGAGAGGGACTGTTGGAGGCAATAGGCACCTGCTAAATATATCGAAACCCATATAGGTTTAAAGTGGCCACATATAAAGTGGCTGCACAAGCATGATGGGAACTCAGTTAGCAATTAACTATTGACTAAGGCTGACCGAGCAATGACCTAGTGAGGCCCACGACTGGGAATGCCTTGCATCATCCACTTGAGATAAGATAACTATAACGAACCATTATAGTACCTGGTGTGGAATGTCCTTAATCAAGGACTTCGCACAGCAAGGACCCGAGGAACAAAGATAAGGGGAGACCTATCTCACATAAGGAGGTCATTAATCAGCCCGAGCTGACAAAAACCGACCATACTGCCCATGAGGGACAAAAGTCTGTATACAGTATCTCCCTTTCAATTCCATCAATAAAATCAGTGATTTCATGAAGTAAGATATGCAACCATGGCCGGGAAAATAACCTGTCCTCTTTAATACTGGTATTCAGATTCACTGTTACTGCTGTAAATTTCAAAGAGATCTTGTGTTGGACAGTGTGAACTCAGTAGCAGAACTTTGAACGATATGATCCAGATTTGAACCTCTGTAGGCATACGTTCAGCTCCGTTTCCCTCCCAGCAATGAACTCGTGTTGTATGTTTCTGCCATTTTCAGATGGATGGGGATTTCCAAAATGATTCTGTAAAGACTGAACTTATAAAGAGGAAGAGTGAAACCCTGAAAGATTTTGCTTACAATGGGAGAACCTGCTGCTGGATTTTGGAAATTCTGATATTACTTAGCAACCTTCCATTCAAAAGTCTGTATTTTCAAATCTGCACAGTAAATTCAATTCCCGCAGTGCAACCTCGCAGAGTGAGATTAAGATGGCTTAGTTTTGTACATTCAGGGGGGTTAATGATTAAATGATGGGAAGTGATGTATTGATCTGAGCAATATGCAGATCTGAAATATGTTTTATATATATTTCAACATAATATACATTGTAAAGAAGATTGTATGAACCTTTTGACTGCATCTAACTTGAATTACTAACGAGCAGAGACATTTACTTTCCTTGGAAACTCTCATTAATTCCAGTCATTGAACAGGGTAAATTAACGCATCTGGTCCGGCACTTTAGATATGGAACAGAAAGTATGTTATAATCTACATATATTATACACAAGTAGAAATTCATAACAAAAAATCACTGGCACAGCATGACGAAATGATTACTTTACATTCAGACACTGTCCCTGAACCATGAAACAGGTCCGCTCATAAGTAAAATTCCCGTGTACACCATGACCTACTGATTATTTTTGCAAATATGACGTTTGTTGAAATTGGTCTTTGGGAGAATTGGATTGTCCCCCTTGCCTCTCCTCGATATTTAAATATATTAAATCCGATAATTATTTCAGCGGGAATAAAGTCTAATGCTGCTGTGAGCAACTGATTGCGTTCACGCGGTTGGGGGTAATATATTAGCATAGAAACATAGGAACATAGAAACATAGAAAATAGGTGCAGGAGTAGGCCATTCAGCCCTTCTAGCCTGCACCGCCATTCAATGAGTTCATGGCTGAAAATGCAACTTCAGTACCCTCTTCCTGCTTTCTCGCCATACCCCTTGATCCCCCGAGTAGTAAGGACGTCATCGAACTCCCTTTTGAATATATTTAGTGAATTGGCCTCAACTACTTTCTGAGGTAGAGATTTCCACAGGTTCACCAGTCTCTGGGTGAAGAATTTTCTCCTCATCTCGGTCCTAAATGGCTTACCACTTATCCTTAGACTGTGACCCCTGGTTCTGGACTTCCCCAACATTGGACACATTCTTCCTGCATCTAACCTGTCTAAACCCGTCAGAATTTTAAACGTTTCTATGAGGTCCGCTCTCATTCTTCTGAACTCCAGTGAATACAAGCCCAGTTGACATAGTCTTTCTTGATAGGTCAGTCCCACCATCCCGGGAATCAGTCTGGTGAACTTTCGCTGCACTCCTTCAATAGCAAGAATGTCCTTCCTCAAGTTAGGAGACCAAAACTGTGCACAATACTCCAGGTGTGGCCTCACCAGGGCCCTGTAGCAACACCTCCCTGCCCCTGTATTCAAATCCCCTCGCTATGAAGGCCAACATGCCATTTGCTTTCTTAACCGCCTGATGTACCTGCATGCGAACCTTCAATGACTGATGTACCATGACATCCAGGTCTCGTTGCACCTCCCCTTTTCCTAATCTGTCAACATTCAGATAATAGTCTGTCTCTCTGTTTTTACCACCAAAGTGGATAACCTCACATTTATCCACATTATACTTCATCTGCCATGCATTTGCCCACTCACCTAACCTATCCAAGTCACTCTGCAGCCTCATAGCATCCTCCTCGCAGCTCACACTGCCACCCAACTTAGTGTCATCCGCAAATTTGGAGATACTACATTTAATCCCCTCGTCTTAATAATTAATGTACAATGTAAACAGCTGGGGCCCCAGCACGGAACCTTGCGGTACCCCACTAGTCACTGCCTGCCATTCTGAAAAGTACCCATTTACTCCTACCCTTTGCTTCCTGTCGGACAACCAGTTCTCAATCCACGTCAGCACACTACCCCCAATCTCATGTGCTTTAACTTTGCACATTAATCTCTTGTATGGGACCTTGTCGAAAGCCTTTTGAAAGTCCAAACATACCACATCAACTGGTTCTCCTTGCCCACTTTACTGGAAACATCCTCAAAAAATTCCAGAAGATTTGTCAAGCTTGATTTCCCTTTCACAAATCCATGCTGACTTGGACCTATCATTTCACCATTTTCCAAATACACTGCTATGACATCCTTAATAATTGATTCCATAATTTTACCCATTACTGAGGTCAGGCTGACCGATCTATAATTCCCTGTTTTCTCTCTCCCTCCTTTTTAAAAAAGTGGGGTTACATTGGCTACCCTCCACTCGATAGGAACTGATCCAGAGTCAATGGAATGTTGGAAAATGACTGTCAATGCATCCGCTATTTCCAAGTCCACCTCCTTAAGTACTCTGGGATGCAGTCCATCAGGCCCTGCATATTTATCGGCCTTCAATCCCATCAATTTCCCCAACACAATTTCCCAACTAATAACGATTCCCTCAGTTCCTCTTCCTTACTAGACCCTCTGACCCCTTTTATATCCGGAAGGTTGTTGTTGTCCTCCTTAGTGAATACCGAACCAAAGTACCTGTTCAATTGGTCTGCCATTTCCTTGTTCCCCGTTATTACTTCCCCTGATTCAGACTGCAGGGGACCTATGTTTGTCTTTACTAACCTTTTTCTCTTTACATACCGATAGAAACTTTTGCAATCCGCCTTAATGTTCCCTGCATGCTTCTTCTCATACTCCATTTTCCGTGCCCTAATCAAACCCTTTGTCCTCCTCTGCTGAGTTCTAAATTTCTCCCAGTCCCCAGGTTCGCTGCTATATCTGGCCAATTTGTATCCTTAAGTATCTTTCGCCAATCTATCCTAGCCAATTCACGCCTCATACCTTCAAAGTTACCCTTCTTTAAATTCTGGACCATGGTCTCTGAATTAACTGTTTCATTCTCCCACCTAATACAGAATTCCACCATATAATGGTCACTCCTCCCCAAGGGGCCTCGCACAATGAGATTGCTAATTAATCCTCTCTCATTAAACAACACCCAGTCTAAGATGGCCTCCACCCTCGTTGGTTTCTCGACATATTGATCTAGAAAACCATCCCTTATGCACTCCAGGAAATCCTCCTCCACCGTATTGCTTCCAGTTTGGCTCGCCCAATCTATGTGCATATTAAAGTCACCCATTATAACTGCTGCACCTTTATTGCATGCACCGCTAATTTCCTGTTTGATACCCTCTCCAACATCACTACTACTGTTTGGAGGTCTGTACACAACTCCCACTAACGTTTTTTGCCCTTTGGTGTTCTGCAGCTCTACCCATATAGATTCCACATCATCCAAGCGAATGTCCTTCCTAACTATTGCATTAATCTCCTCTTTAACCAGCAATGCGACCCCACCTCCTTTTCCTTTTATTCTATCCTTCCTGAATGTTGAATAACCCTGGATGTTGAGTTCCCAGCCCTGATCATCCTGGAGCCACGTCTCCGTAATCCCAATCACAACATATTTGTTAACATCTATTTGCACAGTTAATTCATCCACCTTATTAATGATACTCCTTGCATTAAGACACAAAGCATTCATGCTTGTTTTTTTAACACCCTTTGTCCTTTTAGAATTTTGCTGTACAGCATGATAGAAGATTGGCTATCGAACAGCAAACAGTGAGCAGGAATAAATGGTTCATTCTATGGGTTGCAACCAGTAACTAGTGGGGTGCCACAGGGATCAGTGCTGGGACCCCAATTATTTACAATCTATATTAACCACTTGGAATAAGGGACTGAGTGTAACGTAGCCAATTTGCTGACGATATAAATATGGGAGGAAATGCAATGTGTGTGGAGGCCACAAAAAATCTCCAAAAGGACATAGACAGGCTAAGTGAGTGGGCAAAAATTTGTCAGATGTAGTATAATGTTGGAAACTGTGAGGTCATGCACTTCGGGAGCAGAAATCGAAGAGCACGTTATTATTTAAATGGGGACAGATTGTACAGTGGGACCTGGGGGTTACTTGTGCATGAAACACAAAAGGTTAGTATGGAGGCACAGCAAGTGATCAGGAAGTCCAATGGTATCTTGGCATGTATTGCAAAGGGGATCGAGTATCAAAGCAGGGAAGTCTTGCTGCAGCTGTGACCACACCTGGAACACTGCGTGCAGTTTTGGTTTCCATTTTTAAGAAATGATATACTTGCTTTGGAGGCAGTTCAGAGAAGATTCCGGGGATGAGGGGGATTACTAATGAGTAAAGTTTGAGTAGGTTGGGCCTCTTTTCATTGGCATTCAGAAGAAGGAGAGGTGATTTCATCGAACGTATAATATTATGAGGGGGCTTGCAGAGAGTATGTTTCCACTGATGGGGGAGACTACAACTAGGGGGCATGAACTTGGAATAAGGGGCCTCCCATTTAAAACAGAGAAGAGGAGAAATTCCTTCTCTCAGAGGGTTGTAAATCTGTGGAATTCGCTGCATCAGAGAGCTGTGGAAGCTGGGACATTGAATAAATTTCAGACAGAAATAGACATTTTCTTAAACAATAAGGGGATAAGGTGTTATGGGGAGCGGGCGGGGAAGTGGAGCTGAGTCCATGATCAGATCAGCCATGATCTTATTGAATGGCAAAGCAGGATCGAGGGGTCGTATGGTCTATTCCTGCTCCTATTTCTTTTGTTCTTCTGTACTTGTATTAGCATGGATAGAGGATTGGCTAACAACAGAACAGAGAGAGTTGCGATAAATGCGTAATTTTCAGGTTGGCAAACAGTAACTAGTGGGGTGCCACACGGAGGAGTGTTGGGTATTGAACTTTTTACAATCTATATTAATGACTTGTATGAATGAACCGAGTGTAATCTAGACAAAATGCTGATGATACAAAGATCGATGGGAAAGCAAGTTGTGACGATGGTGCAAAGAATCTGCAAAGGGATATAGATAGGCTAAATCAGTGGCCAAACATTTGGAAGATGGAATATAACTTGCGAAAATGTGAGGCTTTAGTAGGAAATATAAAAAAGCAAATTAGTATTTAAGTGTGGAACTAGTACAAAATGCTGTAATACAAAATGATCTGCCGGTTCTTGTGCATCAAATTCAAAACGTTAGTATGCAGGTAGAGCAAGTAATCAGGAAGGCAAATGGAATGTTGGCCTCAATTGCAAAGGGGATGGAGTATAAAAGTAGGGAATACCTGAGACAACTGTACGGGGCTTTGGTAAGACCACACCTCGAGTACTGCATGCAGTTTTTGTCTCCTTAAAGAAGGATATTCTTGAATTGGAGGCAGTTCAGAAAAGGTGCACAATGTTGAAACCTGAGAAGAAGTGTAGTCATACAAAGAAAGATTGAGCTGGTTGTGCTTATACTCTTTGAAGTTTAGAAGAGTGAGAAGTAATCTTAATGAAACGTCTACGATTCTGAGGGGGCTTGACACAGGTTAGATGCAGAAAGCATCTTTTCCCTCGTGGGGGAATCGAGAACTAGGGAACATAGTTTCAGAATAAGGGGTCGCCCATTGAAAACAGAAATGAGGAGGAATGTATTCTCCCAGAGGGTGGTGAATCTTTGGAATGATCTACCCCAGAGAGCTGTGAAGGCTGGGTCTTTGAATCTATTTGATGTGGTGATAGACTGATGTATCAATGATAATGGAGTCAAGGTTTATGGGGAGTAGGTGGAGAAGTGGATTTGAGGCTCGGATCAGATCAGCCATGAACTTATTGAAGGGCGGAGCAGGCTCGAGAGGTCAAATGGCTTACCCCTGCTCCTAGCTATTCTGTTCCTATGTCCATAGGACAATCTTCCATCGCATCAATTACATTAGCATGCATTATATACTTCCAGAAATCTGGGACGGTCTCAGTCAGAGATACTGCATTAATTCAGTTACTACACGTTGATCTGATATATGAGTCCAAGAATTTCATAGAGAATCAGATTGCAATTCCAATGCAGTCCATTAGCTCAGATTGGCTATACATTATATACCTGTCCAAAAATCTCAGAGAGTAACGGTATCACATCAAAAAGTAATACAGACTGAACTACACATTATATGCCATTTCAAGAATCTCAGAGAGAATCTGACTGAGATAGAGTCCAAACAAATAAATACACAAGAAGTTGGAGCAGCAATAGACCATTCTGACCGTCGAGGCTGCGGCACTACTCAGTGAGATCAAGGCTGATCGTCTATCTTAACTCCAATTTTCTGTCCTGTCACCATATCCCTTCATTCGCTTAATATCCAAAAATATATTGATCTCTGTCTTGATATACTCCAAGACTGAGCCTCCACAGCTCTCTGGGGTAACGAATTCCAAACATTAACCACCATGTGAATGAAGAGTTTTCTGCCAATCTCTATCCTAAACGGCCGAACCCTTATTCGAAGACTGCGAACCCTAGGGTTAGATTCCACTGCCAGAGGAAACATCCTCTCTGCATCTACCCTGTCAATCCCTGTAAGAATGTGGCGTGTTTCAATGAGATCACCTTTCATTCTTCAAAAAGTGGAGAAAACATAGGTCTGCTCTACTCAATCTGTCCTCAAAGGACAATCTCCCATCCCATCAATTCCAGTAGTGCAGATTGAACTACATATGTTATACCATTCCAAGAGTCTCAGAGATAATCTGACGGAGATGCAATATAAGAATATAAGCACATACGAATAGGGAACAGGAAGAGGCTATTCGGCCCCTCGAGCCTGCTCCGCCATTTAATGAGATCATGGCTGATCATTACCTCAACTCAACTTTCCTGCACGAGCCCCATATCCCTTGATTCCCTTGATATCCAAAATTCCACCAAAAACTGTCTTGAATATTCTCAAATACTGATGGGTCGAAAGTGGGCATGGCTGCTTTTGAGGCGGTGTCAACGCCTGAGTGCTCATTTTAGTGTCACGCGTCAGATGCCGTCTGAAACTGCGAAATTGAGTTTTGACACCCGAAGGTGAGAGAGCAGCACGAAAAGTGACGATACACGCTCATCGTCAGGCACCAACAGGGCGGGAGGTCTGGAGGCCTACTGCATTTTGTGACAGACGTTTACCGGCATGCGAGCTTGAAAAACGGGAAGAAAAACAGAACAAACACTTCTCCGACCTAGACCCACACTTCACCATTGGTACAACTAATGCATCAATGCCGAAAGGAAGAATGAAATTAAAACGTAGCTTGCTCTCTGCCGGCGTTAACGGGCGGCGTTATCAAGCAAATTACAAAGATTCTCCACCCTCTGAGCATCTGTTCGATTAGCACAGACATAATAATCTCTGTCTTGATATACCCAAAGACTGAGCCACCACAACCCTCTGCGGTAGCGAATTCCAAAAATTCACCACCATCTGAGTGAAAAGGTTTCTTCCCTTCTCTGTCATAAATGACCGACCATTTATTCTGAGACTCTGACCACAGGATCTAGACTACTCAGCCAGAAGAAACATCTTCCCTGCATCTACCCTGTCAAGCCGTGTACGAATTGTGTTTGTATCATAAGATCACCTCTCATTTTTCTAAAATCTAAAGAATATAGGTCAACATTGCTCAATTTCTCCTCATAGGACAATCCTCCAACTCATCAATTACATTAGAACAGACTGAACCACACATTCGGTATGAGCAAAATCACAGACCCAGACGGAGATCCAGTATTAATCTAATGAGTACAGGCTGACCTGCACAATATATACCAGTCGATGACTTTCATAGAGAATCAGACTGCGATGCCAATGCATTCCAATAGCACAGATTGAGCTGTACATTATATACCAGTCCAAAAATCGCTGAGACTAAAATTGGTACATCGAATAAATAAAGGTTGAAATATATCAAAAAGCAATACTTACCTTGCACTCTGCTGACGCTAAAATACGGCGTTACCAAGCGAATTTCATTCCTGAGATTTCCAAATCCCTCTGTGTACGGAAGTCCAAATAGTCACCTCACACTGTCAGTCTATTCGATCAGAACAGGCAGAACTACTTTTTACATCCCAGTCTAAAATTCTCAGACAATGTCTGACTCAGATACCGTATGAATTCCACGAGCACAGATAGAAGTACACATTATATAGCAGTATAAAATTGCCAGGAAGTGTCAGATTGGCATACAGTATAAATCCTGTATAAATACAGTATAAATCACTGAGAACTCAATTTTGAAGTGGAAGCAAGTCTTCCTCGATTTCAAGGGACGGCCTATGTTGATTATGATGATGATAAATATTTCAGCACGGACAGAACTACACATTATATACCAGTCCAAAAACGGCAGGAAATGTCAGACTGGCATGCAGTATAAATAGTGTATAAATGCTGTATAAATATCTGAGAACGCACTTTCAGAGTGAAATCAATCTTCCTCGATTTCGGGGTACTGCTTATATTGAGGATGATGATAATAAATACTACAGCACAGACAGAACTACAAATTATATATCAGTCCAATTGTGTCAGACTGCGCCAGACTGAGATAGAGTATCAATTCCATAAGCAACGATAGAACAACACATTATTTAACAGTACAGAATCACAGCAATTACCAGACTGAGATACAGCATCAAGTCCATCGGTTTTGTGTGAATATATTATATACCAGTCCCAACATCGCATATTTCGACGTCCATCTTGACTCTCGCTTCAGCTCATCCGCTGCTGAAGCAATCATCCATGCCTTCATTACCTCTACACTTGACTCTTAAAATACTCTCCTGTTTGGCCTCCCAAATTTTACCCTTGTCAACCCGACGTGATGCAAAACTCGGCTACCCCTATGCTAACTCGCACAAGTCCCGTCAACCATCATCCCTTTGCCTGCTGGCCTATAGTGGCTCCCGTTTAAGCATTGCCTCCATTTCAAAATTCTCAGCCTTTTGTTCAAATATCTACATGGCCTCGCCCCTCATTATCTGTAACATCTCCTCCAACCCCATGATGCGCTCCAATAATCCTGCCCTTATTATCTCTGATAATAATCGCTCAACCATTGCTGGCCGTGTCTTCTATTGCCGAAGCAAACCCAAGATCTGGAACACCCTCGCTAAACATCTCTGCCTCTCTACACTCTTTCCTACTTCAACACGCTTCTTTAAACCTATCTCGTCACCTGCTCTCATTTCTCCATAAGCGGCTCGGTGTTAATTTTTTTTAAATTTCACAAAACAGTGAAGCGCCTGAGGACGTTTCACTAAGTTCAAAGCGCTACATAATACAATTTGTTGTTGTTGTTTCAAGATGCACCACTGATTTAAAGATTAAAAGTTGTCTGAATCGCCATCTGTCCGTCATGGATCAGCGCCAAGCGCACTTGTCTCTGATTTAAAAGTTTCAAACCTGCCAAGCATTTTATACATTTCAATAACATCAACGCTCATTCTTTTAAAATTGAGAACATCAGCACAATCTACACAAATTCGCTTCTTATTGGAAAGCCTTCATCTCTCAGGAATCAATCAGGCGAACCTTGATTGCATCTCCGTAGAAATAGTGGATACATTGGTGATCATTTTCCAAACAGTCTATCGAATCTGGATCAGTTCCTATGGACTGGAGGGTAGCTAATGTAACACCACTTTTTAATAAAGGAGGGAGAGAGAAAACGGGTAATTATAGACCGATTAGCCTGACATCAGTAGTGGGGAAAATGTTGGAATCAATTATTAAAGATGAATTAGCAGCACATTTGGAAAGCAGTGACAGGATCGGTCCAAGTCAGCATGGATTTATGAAAAGGAAATTATGCTTGACCAATCTTCCAGAATTTTTTGAGGATGTAATTCGTAGAGTAGACAAGGGAGAACTAGTGGATGTGGTGTATTTGGACATTCAAAAGGCTTTTGACAAAGTCCCACACAAGAGATTGGAGTGCAAAATTAAAGCACATGGTTTAGGGGATAATGCTTTGACGTGGATAGTGAACTGGTTGGCAGAGAGGAAGCAGAGAGTCGGGATAAACGGGTAATTTTCAGAATGGCAGGCAGTGACTAGTGGGGTGCCGCAGGGCTCAGTGCCTGGACACCAGCTATTTACAATATACATCAATGATTTAGATGAAGGAATTGAGTGTAATATCTCCAAGTTTGCAGATAACCCTCAGCTGCGTGGTGGTGTGAGCTGCGAGGAGGATGCTAAGAGGCTGCAGGGTGACTTTGGCAGGTAAGGTGAGTGGGCAAATGCATGGCGGATGCAGTATAATGTGGATAAATGTGAGGTTATCCATTTTGGTGGCAAAAACACGAAGGCATTTATTATCTGAATGGCGGCAGATTAGGAAAAGGGGGAGGTGCAACGAAACCTGGGTGCCATGGTACATCAGGCATTGAAAGTTGGCATGCAGGTACAGCAGGTGGTGAACTAGGCAAGTGGCATGTTGACCTTCATAGCTAGGCGTTTTGAGTAGAGGAGCAGGGAAGTCTTACTGGACTTGTATAGAGAATTGATGAGGCCCCATCTAGAATATTGTGTTCAGTTTTCGTCTCCTAATCTGAGGAAGGACGTTCTTGCTATGGAGCGAGAACAGCGAACGTTCACCAGACTGATTCCCGGGATGGCAGGACTGACATATGAGGAAAGAATGGATCGACATTCACTGGAGTTTCGAAGGATTTGAGGGGATCTCATAGAAATATATAAAATTCTGACGGGACTGGACAGGTTAGATGCAGGATGAATGTTCCCGATGTTGGGGAATTCCAGAACCAGGGGACACAGTCTAAGGATAAGGGGTAGGCCATTTAGGACTGAGTTGAGGAGACACTTCTTCACTCAGAGTTGTTAACGGTTGCAATTCTCTACCGCAGAGAGTTGATGCCAGTTCATTGGATATATTCAAGAGGGAGTTAGATATGGTCCTTGCGGCTAAAGGGATCAAGGGTTATGGAGAGAAAGTAGGAAAGGGGTACTGATGTGAATGGTCAGCCATGATCTTATTGAATGACGGTGCAGGCTCGAAGGGCCGAATGTCCTTCTCCTGCAACTATTTTCGATGTTTCCTCTAAAGTATATTTACGTCCTTATGTAAGGAAACAAAACTGTACACAATACAAATTCTCCGTTCTTTTATCGCACCAATGAAGAAGCGAGAGATAGCCGAAGTTTCCAGGAGCCGAAGTGAATCCGAGCTACGTTTGAAATTGTATTAATTTACATATTTAGAAGAAAGTTGCTGGACAGAGTCCCGAATCAGTGAGAGATTCCCCGAAACTGTTGTTGAATAGCATTTATATCAAAAATCCCTTGAACTATTTGCCTATTAATTCAGAGCGGGGCATCGCCTGTAAAATCAGTCTAAACATGCAAAGCACAAAACCGCCAAACAGGGTTTTAAACCCGACGACTCTAAAATTAAGAGAATAAGGCTCGACTGAGCCATCCAGACACAAGCCATTATCACAAACCGGAAAATTGCAATCACCTGACCCAACGCATGTAAGCTGACCCATCACCTGAAATTGATCAATAGACAATCACTGAACTTAACACATATAAACTTAGAAACATAGAAACATAGCAATTAGGTGCAGGAGTAGGCCATTCGGGCCTTCGAGCCTGCAGCACTATTCAATATAATCATGCCTGATCATGCAACTTCGGTAACCCATTCCTGCTTTCTATCCATACCCCTTGATCCCTTTAGCTGTAAGGGCCACATCTAACTCACTTTCGAATATGTCTAATGGACTGGCCTCAAAAACTTTGTGATGGAGAATTCCAAAGGTTCACATTTCTCTTAGTGAAGAATGTTCTCCTCTTCTAGGTGCTAAATGGCTTACCCCTTATCAATATACTGTGACCCCTGGTTCTGGACTTCGTCAACATCGGGAACATTCTCCCTGCATCTAACCTGTCCAATCCCGTCAGAATGTTATATGTTTCTTTGAGGTCCATCTCATTCTTCTAACTTCCAGGGAATATAAGCCGAGTCGATCCTATCTTTCTTCCAATGTCAGTCCTGCCATCCCTGGAATCAGTCTGGTGAACGTTCACTGCACTCCCTCAATAGCAAGAATGTCCTTCCTCATATTAGGATACCAAAACTGTACACAATATTCAAGGAGTGGCATCACCAAAGCCCGATGCATCTGCAGCAAGACCTCCCTTCTCATACACTCAAACCCTGTCGTTATGAAGCCCAACATACTATTTGCCTTCTTCACCGCCTGCTGTACTTGCATGTCAACTTCCAATGACTGATGTACCACGACACCTAGGTCTCGTTGTACCTCCCCTTTTCCTAATCTGTCATCATTTCAGTTAGCATTCTGCCTCCCTGTTTTTGCCTCCAAAGTGGATAATCTGACATTTATCCACATTATACTGCATCTGCCATGGTTTTGCCTACTCACCTAACCTGTCGAAGTCACCTTGCAGCTTCTTAGCATCCTCATCACAGCTCACACTGCAACCCAGCTTAGTATCATCAGCAAACTTGGAGATGTTACATTCAATTCCATCGTCCAAATCATTAATGCATATTATAAATAGCTGGGGTCGCAGCACTGAACGTTGTGTTACACCACGAGTCACTGCCTGCCATTCTGAAAAGGCCCCGTTTATTACTGCTCTTTACATCCTGTCTGCCAGCCAGTTATCTACCCACGTCAATACATTACCCCCAATACTATGTGCTTTAATTTTGCACACTAATCTCTTGTGTGGGACCTTGTCAAAAGCTTTGTGAAAGTCCAAATGCACTACATCTACTGTTTCTCCCTTGTCCACTCTACTAGTTACATCCTCAAAAAATTCCAGAAGATTTGTCAAGCATGATTTCCCCTTCATAAATCCATGCTGACTTGAACCGATCCTGTCACTGCTTTCCAAATGCGCTGCTATTACGCCTTTAATAATTGATTCCAACATTTTCCCCACCACCGATGTCAGGCTAACCGGTCTATAATTCCCTATTTTACCTCTCCCTTCTTTTATAAAAAGTGGGATTACATTAGCTACCCTCCAATCCATAGCAACTGATCCACACTCTATATAATGTTGGAAAATTATCACCAATGCATCCATTATTTCTAAGGCCACTTCCTTATGTACTCTGGCATGCAGACTATCATGCCCTGGGGATTTATCGGCCTTCAATCCCATCAATTTCGCTAACACAATTTCCTGACTAATAATGATTTGCTTCAGTCCTCCTTTTCGCTAGACCCTCGGTCCTCTAGTATTTCTGGAAGATTATTTATATCTTCCTTAATGAACATAGAACCAAAGTATTTGTTCAATTGGTCTGCCGTTACTTTGTTCCCCATTATAAATTCGCCAGATTCTTACTGCAAGAGACCTATATTTGTCTTCATTAATCGTTTTCTCTTCGCATATCTATAGAAGCTTTTGCAGTCAATTTTTATGTTTCCTGCAAGCTTACTCTCTCATTATATTCCCGACCTACACCCCCTCCTAATTAAAGCCTTTGTCCTCCTTGCTGCATTCTAAATGTATCCCAGTCCTCAGGCTTGCTGCTTTTTCAGGCCAATTTATATGTCTCTTCCTTGGATTTGACACTATTCCTAATTTCCCTTGTTTGCCACGATTGAGCCACTTTCGACTTTTTATTTTTTCGCCAGACAGGGATGTACAAATGTCTACAATTGCCTATCCACTGTCAAGCCTTTAAGTATCATTCTCCAGTCTATCCTAGCCAATTCACGTTTCATAACATCGAAGTTGCCTTTCTTTAAGTTCAGTACCCTAGTCTCTGAATTAACTGTGTTACTCTCCATCCAAATGAAGCTTTCCACCACATTATGCTCGCTCTTCTCCAAGGGGCCTCGCACACCAAAATTATTAATTTATCCTAACTCGTTACACAAAACCCAGTCTTGGATGGCCTGCTCTCCAGTTGGTTCCTGGACATATTGGTCTAGAAAATCATCCTTTATACACTCCAGGAAATCCTCCTCCACCGTGTTGCCACAAGTTTGCTTAGCCCAAACTATATGTAGATTAAAGTCACCCATGATAACCGATGCACCTTTATTGCATGCATCCCTAATTTCCTATTTGATGCCATCCCCAAACTCACTACCGCTGTTTCTTGGTCTGTACACAACTCCCACTAGCGTTTTCTGCCCTTTGGTGTTCCGTAGCTCTACCCACACAGATTCCACATTATCTAAGCTAATATCCTAGTTTACCATTGCTTCAAGCTCCACTTGAACCAGCTACGCGACTGCACCTCATTTTCCTTTCTGCCTATCCTTCCTGAATGTTGAATAACACTGGATGTTGAGTTCCCAGCCTTGGTCACCCTGGAGCCATGTCTCCATTATCCCAATTACGTCATATCTGTAAACTATTTCTGCACAGTTATTTCCTCCACTTTTTTACGAATGCTTCTCACTTTGAGACACGGGGCCTTCAGGCTTGTTCTTCAACAGTCTTTGTCCTTTTAGAATTATGTTGTAATGTGTCCTTTCTTGATTTTTGCCTTTGATTTTTCTGCCTTCCACCTTTCCTTTTCTCCTTTCTACCTTTTGCGTCTGCCCCCATTTTACTTCCATCTATCTCCCTCCATAGATTCGCATCCCTCTGCCATATTAGTTTAATCTCTCCTCAACAACATTAGCAAACAGTCCGCTTAGGACATTGGTTCCGGTCCTGCCCAGGTGCAGACCGTCCGGTTTGTATTGGTCCTATCTTCCCCAGAACAGGTTCCAAAATCTCAGGAATTTGAAACCCTCGCGCTTGCACCATTCCTCAAGCCACGTATTCATCTTGACTATCCTTCTATTTGTACTCTGCCTGGCACGTGGCACTGGTAGCAATCCTGAGATTACGAATTTTGAAGTCCTCCTTTTTAATTCAACTCCTAGCTCGCTAAATTCAGCTTGTTGGACCTCATCCTGTTTTTTTAACTATATCGTTGTTACCTATTTGCACCACGACAACTGGCTGTTCAACCTGCACCTCCAAAATATCCTGCAGCCGCTCCGAGACATCCTTGGAACTTGCACCAGGGAGGCAACATGCCACCCTGGAGTCTCGATTGCGGCCGCAGAAACGCCTATCTTTTCCCCTTACAATAGTATCCCCTGCCAATATAGCTCTCACACTCTTTTTCCTGCCCTCCTGTGCAGCAGAGACACCTATGGTGCCATGAACATGGATGCTACTGCCTTCCCCTGATGAGTCATCCCCCTCAACAGTACCCAAAGCAGTGTATCTGTTTTTAGGGAGATGAACCCATGGTCCTCCGGAACTATCTTCCTTCTACTGCTCTACCTGTTAGTCACCAATTTCCGATATGCTTGAGTAACCTTTAGCTGTGGTGTGACCCACGCACTAAGCGTGCTATTCACGGCATCATCAGTATCGCGGATGATCCAATGTGAGTCCATGTGCAGCTCCAGTGCCTCAATGTGGTCTGTAAGGAGCTGCAGCTGGACACACTTCCTGCACACATAGCAGTGACCCAGCAGCCACAAACTGAGCAAGACATAGTTATCTAAACCAAAACATGTAAACTGACTGATCACCCAGAAATTCCTCCAGTACCAATTAACCGAACCAGGAACAGTAGAGTTATACATCACCCTAAGATGATGCCAACGCACGGTCTAATTCAGTGATCAGCTGGCAGTTAACATTGACAGTTACATTGCGGAAATCGGAAATTCAAAGCATATTAGAGTCGGAATAAATCGATTACATGGATTACACAGTTACAGCGAAAGAATAATGCGTTTGAATGCTCAAACAGGCGTGAGAGAACCGATCATGTGATACCTATTGACACTATTAGGGACTATCCAGAAACATCACTGACCAGAGGGTTGAAGGCAAAAGGTAGAAACCAACATTAGTGCTAATATCGAAAAGATCTGGCTGAATTATCTGTGAGAAGTTTTGAATTCTGGTGTTCATGGAGAGGCTGCTGATCACTTGAGCGGATGCCTGATTCTCACACAAACGAAACCTGCACTGAGACATTCAGGTTGCCTTACCTATTAGTGATAGGCAGCTGGGCTCAGAAGTGTGATAGATTATTGCAACTCATGGTTAGAATAGAACGGAATATATTTAACATGAGGTATTGAAGATGAACACTCAGAGCATCGGAATAATTGAAACATTGTCCCTTCAATCATCAAACTGCCTGTCTGGAGAACCCAAAGAGATTTGGTAAAGTGATCTGTTCAATTACGAAAGTCAAGCTCAGTAATGAAGATACTAATGCAGCAGATTTTGGTTAGAGGTGCTAATGCAACAAAGAAAACATTAAATTGACTGTTCCAGAAGGCGTGCTGCGAATTTTGATCAATTTGCCAAAGTGTGATTCGGGCTCTTTGGAAACGTACAGATAAGGAGGCGGCGAGAGGATGAGGGAACCGCTGTCAACACTACTTTCCATCTGGTAGCGTCAGTCTGTGTAACCCAGGGGAGCGAAAATTCAAAGTCACTGGAAAGCTGATTCTAATCAACAGGAAGGTTATCACAGCAGACAGACTAAAGTGAAAAAGTGAACTCTCCAGCAAACAGTCCAGGAGACAGATAATTTGAAGGAGAGCTTGAAGATGGTCAAGATAAACAACAAGGAGGAAACTAATGAGTATTGAGCCTCCCTGTCTCCCGAATAAGAAGATTTGGGAATATTGAGCTGCGAGTTCCGCCACTAATATAAAGTTTGGTTGAGTCGCTATCTGTCTCCTTAACTCAGCTTGGAGCGCACTCACCTCTGAGGTTGAAAGTCCAAGCCCCCTATGAATTCTATAATTTTAAATCAGGTTGCCTCTCATTCTTCTAAACACGAGAGTATACAGGTCCATTTAACCCGATGTCTCCTTATCGGACTGACCTCACATCCAAGAAATCAATCTGATGAAACTTGATTGCACGTCCTCTAAAGAAAGTTTGAAGTTTCCTGAAGTGTGGAGACCAAAACTGTAAACAGTACAAATTATTCGGTATTTTCTCCAACCGATTGGTGCTGAATGAAGCCACAGCCAGAAGTCCCAGTGAGCCGAACTGACCCCGAGCTGCGGTTGAAATTGTATTAATTTACATCTTTAACATCAAGATGCTGGAGAAAGTCCGGAAACAGCGAGCGATTCCCTGAAACTGTTGTCGAATGGCATTGATATCAAGCACCCCTTGTACTATTTGCTATTTATTCAGGGCAGGATTCACCTTTGAAATCAGTCTAAACCTGCAAAGCACAAAACCGCCAAACGGGCGTTTAAACCCCACCACTCTGAAAGTAAGAGAATGATGCTCGACCGAGCCAGACAGGCCCAAGCAATGATCACAATCTGACTGATTGCCTAGCCCAACACCTAGCTCAACACATGTAAGCTGACCTATCACCCAGAAACTGACCAATTTGCCATAACCGAAGCTAACACTTCCAAAATGACAAAGCAGACAGAGACTGAACAAGTGCCCATTGTATAAACCAACATGTAAACTGACCGGTCATCCAGAAATTGGTCCAGGACCAATTAATTTAACCAGAAACATTAACGTTATGCATTCCCCTAAAATGGTCTAATCATTAAGTGTTAGGTGGACAGATTAACCGAGTTACATTGCTGATGTAGGAAATTCAAAGTATATTCGACTCTGAATAAAGCGTTTACAAGGAATAAACAGTAAAAGGTGGGGAACAACGGGGCTGAATACTCAATCAGGCGTGCGAGAATCGATCATAACTGGAGGTACATATTTATGCAATTTGGTACTGTCCAGAAAATACACTGACCAGACAGTCTGATGGCGAAACTGAGCTACCAACGTCTGTCCCAATATCGATCAAATCTGGATACATTTTATGTGAAAAGTGGTGTTTTCTGTCCTTCTTGGAGAGGCTGCTGATCACTAGACTGGATGCCTGATTCTCACACAAAGGAAACCTGCCTTGAGATACTCAGGTTACCTTATCCCAGTAGTGCCAGTCAGCTGGGCACAGCAGTATGAGAGTTTCTTCCCACCCATGCTTACAATAGAATATCATATGTTTAAACAGAGATGTCGAGGATGAACACTTAGAGCCAAACATTGATTCAAGAATGTCCCGTCAATCTTCAAACTCCCTGTCTGGAATACCCTTATTTCCCTATTGGATTTATGAGCAACTATATTTTATTTATTGCTCCATAGTTTTGGTTTCTCCCTCAAATTTAAATATTTTCTTCACATCGACCCTGCTCAACCCATTCATAATTTCCCAGCCCTCTTTCAGCCCTCCTCTTAATAACCTGAGCTGCTTCCAGCACCACCCAATACCCTCAGCACCTCCACACACTACCCAAAATCCTCAGTCCCTCTCCACCCCACTAAATATCCTCGGCTCCTCCCCACACTACCCAATATCCTCAGCTCCTCCACACACTACCCAATATCCTCAGTCCCTCTCCATCCCACTAAATATCCTCGGCTCCTCCCCACACCACCCAATATCCTCAGCTCCTCCACACACCACCCAATATCCTCAGTCCCTCTCCATCCCACTAAATATCCTCGGCTCCTCCCCACACCACCCAATATCCTCAGCTCCTCCACACACCACCCAATATCCTCAGCTCCTCCCCACCCCACCCAATATTCTCAGACCCTCCTCACCCCACCCAAGCTCCGCAGGCCCTCTCCAGCCCACCCAATATCCTCAGACCCTCCCCACCCCACCCAATATCCTCAGACCCTCCCCACCCCACCCAATATCCTCTGACCCTCCACACCCCAACCAATATCTTCAGCCCTTCCCCACCCCACCCATTATCCTCAGACCCTCTCCAGCCCACACAATATCCTCAGACCTTCCCCACCCCACGCAATATCCTCAGACCCTCCCCACCCCACGCAATATCCTCAGCTCCTCTCCACCCCACATATAATCTTGATCTGCTTTCCACCCCACATAATATATTCAGCTGCTCTCCACGCCACATCATATCCTCAGCTCCTCCCCACCAAAACATAGTATCGTCCGTGACTCGCATCCCAAACTAATATCCTCAGCTCCAACCCACCAATTTTACCTCTATTCTTTTTTACTGAATGGGTCAGAAACTCATTTTAGCGCGACATTTTCACAAGTAGGCAAAGTTTCAAACAACAATATTTACAACAGCTTTTACAACAACGACAGCAGCAGCAAGCACTGAAAAGCATATATAGAGATATGATATATTGGCACCCCACCGGCTCAAACCATGAGACAATCATACAAGGTTCGATACAGGTTTAAAATAATTTCCCTGCTTTTGAATTATAATCCTCTGGGACTGAACTACAGTGCTTTATTTGCACGTTGATGTCTTATTAACCTCTGTTGCTACGTTTAGTGATTTGTGTAACTGAACCCCAAAATCCCTTTGCAAATCTACCCCATTTATTCTCAGTTTCCCCAGGGTAAGTAGAGTCCGTATCCCTCGTGCCAAAATGCACCACCTCACACTTATCTATATTGAAAATCGTTTGTTATTTACATGCCCATTATGCAAGTGTTTTTATGGACGAAGTAATTAACAGCTTTTACTTCGTCATATAAACACCATGTTTTTTAAAAAATGTCAATAATGAGAGGTATACAAAGGGGCTGCATAATAATGTATTAATACTTCAGAAACGTGACTCACACAGTCGTGCATCGACAAACAATCCAAAAGACCAAGGTGAGCTGAAAGGGGCTTATCTATTCGTACAATTTGTATTAATTGTAAAGTGGTCAAATATTAGCCCATCCCCCATGTCGCCATAGCAATGGCTGCACAAACATCCCCCTTGCAATAAAGGCCAACATTCCATTTGCCTTCCTGATTACTTACTCTACCTACATACTAACTTTTTGTGTTTCATGCACAAATACTCCAAATACGTTTCAATCAGTTTGCCTCTCATTGTTCTAAACACCAGAAGAAACAGGTCCAATTAACTCAATCTCTCCTCAAAGGACAGCCCTCATATCCAAGGAATCAACCTGGTTACCTTGATTGCACAGACTCTAAAGGAAGTTGTAAGTCTCATCAGCTAAGGAAGCCAAAAATGTACACAGTACAAATGAGTCGTTGATTTCTCGCACCGATAGGTGGTGAGTGGAACACTGCCCGAGGTCCCAGTGAGCTGAAGTGACCGCGAGCTGCGGGTGTATTTAAATAAAATGCAATCATTAGCAGCAAGAATCTGGAGTTAATCTCGAATCAGGGATCAATACCCTGAGACTGTTGCCGAATAGCATTTATATCAAACATCCCTTGAACTATTTGGCCATGAATTCAGAGCTCGGGATCGCCTATGAAATCAGCCCAAAACAGCATAGCACAAAACCGCCAAACGGGGGTTTCAACCCCAACAATAAAAAATTACAAGAATCGCGCTCAACTGAGCCAGGCAGGCCCAAGCCATTATCACAAACTGAACAATTGCCTATCACCTAACACAACACATGTAAACTGACCCAGCAACCTCAAACTGACCAACGCATCATTAAATAAACCAGCACATGTAAACTGACCGTCACCCAGAAATTGCTCCAGTACTAAGTAACTAAACAAGAAACGTTAAAGTTAACCATCGCCCTAAAATGATGCCAGCACTCGGTCTAATTCAGAGGTAATTAAGTATTGGCTGGAAATATTAACCTGGTCACATTACCGATGGATCAAATTCAAAGAATATTCGAGTCTGAATAAAGCGATTGCATGGAATAAACAGTGAAAGGTAAATAGCAATGGGGCTGAATGCTCGGAAGGCGTGAGAGAAGCGATTTACCGTGATATACATGTTGACACAATGAGAGAAAGCCCAGAACCATCAATGACCAGACAGCTTGATAGCGAAAGGTAGAACCCAACGTTAGTGCGAGTATCGATCAAATCTGGATGCTTTTTCTGTGAGAAGTGGAGAATTCTGTTCTTCTTGAAGAGGCTGCTGATCACTTGACTGGATGCCTGATTCTCACGCAAAGGGAAACATGCACTTAGACACTCAGGTTACTTTATCCCATAAGTGCCAGTCAGGTGGGCATAGCAGTGAGAGAGTTCATTCTCACTCATGTTACAGTGGAACAGAATATATTTAAATAGAGCTATTACGGACAAACTCTCACAGCAAACTAATGAATAAAACAACGTCTCTTCAATAGACAAACTCCCTGACTGGATAACCATAGTAGATGCAGATCAGACAACAATAGCTAAACTAAAATGTTTAACTGCGTGAGTCAGGCTCAGTAAAGAAGATTCGATTGTCTGTATTCGTGGAAAAGTTCTCAGAAACGTTTCATCAATAGTAATGTTTTGGAATCTAAAGGAATGAAGGACAAGCGGTTCGGGTTGAAAAGATGAGGTCAAAGATTTGCCATGGTCTTAATGAATAGCGGCGCTAGCTCGATTGCATATGTGGCGTACTGCGGCTCATAATTCTTATGTCGTTATGTTGTTAATGTCTCAGGGAATAAGATTTTTACCCAAACTCTGTCTTTATTGAGCAGAAAAATGGATGAAGATTTAAACCCATGAGCAAGAGCTGCAGGGAGAGCCGCCTCTGCTGGAACATTGCCAGTACAGTATCAGGTACATTCAGAATAGGGTTAGAGATTCTCATCTGTGTACCTGTGGCTTAAAGAGATACCACAAATCGCTGAACTGGAAATTGCATCGCAACACATATGAATAAAAAGCAATGTGAAATTGCAACTGTGCTCATCCTGTTATATATGCTTAATATATCGGAGGTTTTGACTATTTTACTGATCGTTGCGATTCTTTTCTATTTGTTGAATTTGCAGCAAATTGAACATCACGGATGCAGTGCAATTGTCATTGAGGAGATTTAGCACACGGTGCAGGGTGGGAGATTTGAGAATTTAAAATGTTGCACAGTGTCATTGTTTAACTGCACTGGTTTTTGAATCCTGCTCGCAGCGGACCTGCTCAGTGTTGGACACAATGCCTGCAATAGTCTGCATTCTTTAATCCGTGGAAGGATTTTGGATATTTCTATTCCGCTTTTCAAGAGACTAATGCATCGGCTAGAAACCTATGGTCTACTAATGGAGCAAACGTTGCTTTAAGGAGTTATTTCAACAAAGGAAAAGTTAAACTGACTGTTCAAGTAGGCGTGCTGGAAATGTTGTCCAAACTCCGAAGTGTGATTTAGGCTGTCTGCAAAGCTACAGAGAAGGAGGCGTCGAGAAACGGTGGGGAAACGCCGTCAACACTAGTCGCTGTCTGGTAGCGTCAGTCTGTGTAACCATGGGGGAGAGCAAATTGAAAGTCAATGGATAGCCGGTTCTAGGCAGCCCGATCGGTCTCACAGCAGCCGGTGCAACGTGATGAAGAGAACACTCTCCAGCAAACAGTCCAGGAGATAGACAAACCGAAGGGGAGGTTGAAGGGAGTCAAGAAAAACATCAAGGAGGACACGAAGGAACACTGAGCCTTTCCTTTTCCCGAATCAGAAGAATTGGCAATTTTTTTTTTTTTATTTCAAAATATACTTTATTCATAAAAAGAATCTGTACAGTACATTCAATGGCATTTCATTACATTTCGTTGCGGTCAGCAATCCCATACAATACATCTGGGTGCTGACGGCAGTTTCGTTCGTTACATTTCTCGTTTTTCTGTTCAACTGCGATACAGTACAATAAACAGGGTACATTGTGGTACATTTACACAAATTACATTTCATGTGTTACAATACAGAGCCCGGAATGGGTGATGGTACATTTACATTTTTTCTTTTCAAACTTGCATTTCATAACACACCTTACATTGTACATGGCACTACATTGATGTTTACAGGATTGGTGCTCTATGTACACAAAGTGTAAATTACAAATACAAATACAAATACAGCCCGAGGGAGTTTGGTGCTGATTTCTGCCCCCGGGTTTTCCGTGGCGGAAGGGTTTTAGACTGTGGCCCTACCCCACCGTGCCTTTGCGGCGACTGCACCAATTTTCAGTGCGTCCCTCAGCACGTATTCCTGGATCTTGGATTGCGCCAGTCTGCAACATGCGGACGTGGTCATCTCCTTGTTCTGGAAGACCAGCAAGTTTCGGCAAGACCAAAGAGCGTCTTTGACCGAGTTGATGGCCCTCCAGCAGCAGGTGATGTCTGTCTCGGTGTGTCCCCCTGGGAACAGTCCGTAGAGCACAGAGTCCTGTGTTACGGAGCTGCTTGGGATGAACCTCGACAGCAACCACTGCATCTCTTTCCAGTCCTGCCTTGCGAAGGGGCAATCCTGAAGGAGATGGGTGACAGTCTCGTCCGCCCCGCAGCCGGCCCGGGGGCACCGTGCCGTGCTGTGAAGGCGTCGGCTGTGCATGAACACTCTGGCGGGTAGGGCCACCCTCACCGCCAACCAAGCTACGTCTTGGTGCTTGTGTGTAAGCTTTGGCGATGAGACGTTCTGCCAAACAAGTTCGACCGTCCGCTCAGGGAACCACCCGACAGGGTCCACCCTCTCCTTCTTTCGGAGGGCGTCCAGGACCTTACGTGCTGACCACTGTTTGATGGCCTTGTGGTCAAAGGGGTTTCTTTTGAAGAACTTTTCCACTAAGGACAGGTGGACAGGCATGGTCCAACTGGTGGGGGCGTTTCGCGGCAGCGTGGCCAGACCCATCCTTCTCAACAATGGAGAAAGGTAGAACCTCAGCACGTAATGACACTTGGTGTTTGCGTACTGGGGGGCTGTGCATAGCTTGATGCAGCCGCACACAAAGGTGGCCATCAGGATGAGGGCCACGTTCGGAACGTCCTTTCCTCCACTGTCCAGAGATTTGTACATCGTGTCTCTGCGGACACGGTCCATTTTGGATCTCCAGACAAAGTGGAAGACGGCTCGGGTGACTGCCGCGGCGCTGCATCGTGAGATGGGCCAGACCTGCGCCACATACAACAACACCGAGAGCACCTCGCTCCTGATGACCAGGTTCTTGCCTGTGATGGAAAGGGAGCGCTGCTCCCAAAATGACAGTTTCTGTCTGACCTTGGCAATACGCTCGTCCCAGTTTTTGGCGCATGCCCCGTCCGCTCCGAACCATATTCCCAGCACCTTCAGGAAATCTGGTTTGACGGTGAAGGGAATGGAGGCTCGGTCGGTCCAGTGACCAAAGAGCACGGCCTCGCTTTTGGTGCGGTTGACCTTTGCTCCCGAGGCCAGTTCAAACTGGTCGCAGATTGCGAGCAATCCGCGGACCGACTGCGGATCCGAGCAAAAGACGGCGACGTCGTCCATGTACAGCGAGGTTTTGACCTGGGCGCCTCCACTGCCTGGGATCGTCACCCCTCTGATGCCCGCGTCCTTCCTGATGGACTCGGCAAAGGGCTCGATACAACATACAAACAAGACAGACGACAGAGGACAGCCTTGCCTGACTCCAGATCTGATTGGAAAGCTTTGAGCTTCCCACCCGTTGATTAGAACTGCACTACTGATGTCTGTGTAGAGCAGTTTGACCCAATTTCGGATGCCCTCCCCGAACCCCATTTTGGAGAGCACGTCCATCAAGTACGTGTGCGATATCCTGTCAAAGGCTTTCTCCTGGTCTAAGCTGATTAAACAAGTGTTCACCGTCCTGTCCCGCACGTAGGCGATCGTATCCCTGAGTAGCGCGAGGCTATCGGAGATCTTCCTGCCGGGGACAGCGCAGGTCTGGTCCGGGTGAATCACCAGCTCAAGAGCAGACTTGACCCTGTTGGCGATGACCTTTGACAGGATCTTGTAGTCCACATTGAGCAGCGAAATGGGCCGCCAGTTTTTGATTTCCTCCCTCTCCCCCTTCTGCTTGTAGATGAGGGTGACGATGCCTTTCCTCATCGATTCTGACATGCTGCCGGCCAGAAGCATACCTCCGTACACTTCCAGCAGGTCCGGGCCTATCCAGTCCCACAGAGCCGAGCACAACTCGACCGGTAAGCCATCGCTTCCGGGAGTTTTATTCGTCTCGAAGGACCGGACGGCCTTTGTCAGCTCGTCCAGAATTAGCGGGTGTTCCAGACTCTCTCGCTTGCCGTCGTCTAAGACATCCGAAATAGACGACAGGAAAGACTGGGAGGCCGCGCGGTCTGTGGGCTTGACGTCGTACAGCCTGGCATAGAAGGATTTGCTGATCCTCTGCATGTCAGGCTGCGAAGACGTCACAGAACCGTCTTCTTCCTTTAGGCTGGTGATCACAGAGCTCCCCCTGTGTACCTTTTGGAAGAAGAAACGCGAACACGTCTCATCCTGCTCGACGGAGCGGACTCTGGATCGGAAGATGATCTTGGAGGACTCCGAGGCAAAGAGCGAGGCTTGCTGGCCCTGCACCTCTTCAAGTTCCTCCGCGACATCGACCCCCATCGACTGCAGCAGGAGCAGGTTTTGCATGGAGTCGGGATAATTCCCTCTGTCTCCCTCTCGCCTCCTGAACACCTTTGAGGATGAAGAACCTCTTGATGTTCGTCTTGATTGTTTCCCACCAGTGCATCGGGGAATCGCAGAGGGGTTTTACGGTTCTCCAACCGTTGTAATCCCTCTTGAGTTCCTCAATGTTTTCCGGAGTCAACAGTTTCACGTTCAGCTTCCATATCCCTCTGCCAACTTTCTGGTAGTCCTGCATGTGACAGTCAGCCAGTAGGAGGCAGTGGTCAGAGAAGAACACCGGCGTGACGTCGGTGGATCTGACCTTGAGCGTGTGGGACACAAACAGGAAGTCAATTCTGGAACGGACGGACCCGTCTGGTCTCGACCAGGTGTATCTGCGCGGTGCTCCGTCTGCAGGGTTGCTGAAGACGTCGCACAGCTTGACATCTTTTACCGCATCCATCAGGAGTCTGGACGTGGCGTCCAGTTTGCTGTCGGCTCTGCTGGATCGTCCAGCCGCATCGATGATGCAGTTGAAGTCACCGCCCAGAATGACCGGCCTGGACGTTGCCAGCAGCAGTGGGAGCTGCTGGAAGAGGGCCAGCCTCTCGTTCTTCACAGCTGGAGCGTAAACATTAATTAACCTGAGAGGGGAGTTTTTGTACATTACATCTGCTACGAGGAGGCGGCCGCCCACCACCTCCTTAACTTCGGTGATGGTGAAGTGGCCTCCCCACAGCAGAATGCCCAAGCCGGAAGCTCGGCTGTCGTTGCTCCCTGACCAAATGGATGGTCCATGGGTCCACCATCGTGACCACTGCCGGTAACTGCTGGAGTACGGCAGGCCGCACTCCTGCAAGAACAGCAGGTCCGCTTTGACCTTGGCGAGGTACCCCAAGGTGGAAACACATCGCGTAGTCGATTACACGCTACGCACGTTAATACTAGCAATTTTTAAATCCATTTTTACGCTATGTTTTACATTTACATACATTGCAGTTCAGATACATCGTTTTCAATTTCAGGTGAACCGTTTTCAGTTCCCCCATATTCCACAATGGCGATTTCCAGCATGTCTAAGTTATTACTATTTACATCAAATTCCACATTTACTGCACCTGGGGTGGCGTGGTCATCATCGTCCTCTGCTGTGGGGATGTTTTGACCAGGGGACTGCTGCAGTTCTGCGATTAAGTCCTCAATGTTCTCTGCAGTGTCCTCGCCTGGTGTTGGTGGTTCCCCCTTTCCTTCAGTCGCGGCGGTGTCGAGCTGGTGTGCGTCGACCGTTGCGTTGCTCCCGGTGTTCCGGAGGTGTGGTGTGCTGGGCACTTCGCTGCTCCCGTTATCCCGGGGCTGGTCTGCGTTGGTTTCTCCTTCGCTCCCGGTTTCCCGGAGCTCGTGTGCGCTGGGACCTTTGTTTCTCTCTGGTTCCTGGGGCAGGGCTGTGTTGGTCGCTTCCCTGCTCCCGGTTTTCCGTGGCCGTGGGATGGCGCATTGCCTCTTCTTCAGGCGGTGGCACTTTTCCTCATCAGACAAGCTGCCGTCGCTGGTTTCTGCCGAGCTTGGTGGTCGCCTCTTGGCCTTGCGCCTTTTCCCGACTATCTGCCATTCCGCTTCCTCGTCTGATGTCAGCTCGTCTCTGGGTTCGGTGCTCTGGGGGCGAGGTTCGCTGCTGGCTGCTGGTGGCTCGCAGCTCGCGGTAGCAGTCTTCTCTTCCTCGCCGTCTTGTCCCGAGTTCATGGTCGGGGGGAGGGTGTGGCTCTCCTCTGGAGCGTTGTGTTCGTCAGCTTCCTCCTCCTCTGGTGCAAAGTTCTTTGCTGCCTGCGCATAGCTGCGATTGCGTTTGGGGCAGTTTTTGTAAAGGTGCCCCGCCAGACCACAGAGGTTGCAGCACTTGGTCTCCTTGCAGTCTTTTGACTGGTGGCCCTCGTTCTTGCAATTTCGGCAGATGACCGTCTTGCAGCTTGCCGCCACATGGCCTGCCTTCCCGCAGGTGCGGCACACGTTGGGTTGGCCAGCGTACACCATGTAGCCCCGGCTTCCTCCGATGGAAAAGCTGGAGGGTGGGTGCAGGATGGTTCCGCTGGCGTCCACCTTCAAGGTGGCCTGGATCTGGCGCTTGCTGGTCCATATTCCGTGCCCGTCTTTCACGTCACTGCTGCTTCCTGCCCCATCGACAAACCTGTTGAGGAAATTCAGCATATCGATGACGGGGATGTGGGGGTCGTACATTTGCACTGTGATAGTGTGTCTTCTCTGCGACGGGAGGGTGAACAGCGGCTCCCAAGTTATCACTGAGCGCACCGGTTCACTCGCCTCCTTCAAACCCTTCAGGAACTTCAGGCAGAGGGTGACGGTTCTGAAGGTCACATCGAAGTAACCTCTCTTCGGGAGGTCCTGCAAGGCGAAGACGTCGGCGACTTTCATGCCACATGTTCCCAGCAGGATTTTCTTCACGAAAAGTTCCCGGTTGATCATTGTCTGTCCTTCCACTTTCTTTACTCTATTGCTCTATTAATGAAGCATATGGCACAGAATGGCATTTAACATCCTGTTCACCTTGTCCGGCAGCCTTCAAAGATTTGTGTAAATATGCCCCCAGGTCTCTATGTCCTTGATCTCCCTTTCAAAGTGTATAATTTAGTTCATATTGCCTCTCCTCAATCTTCCTACCAACATACCTTACTTCACAATTCTCTGTGTTAAATTTAATCTGCCATGTGTCTGACCATTTGAATCAGAGTTAGGGTTATGTTGTAAGCGAAGGGTTTGGATTTGGATTGTAATACCATCCTGGAAGTGTAGGCTCAGGTCATGGACTTCTCTGTAGCTCTCAGGCCTTCCAGCTTGAATACAGTTGCTGGGCATTTTGGGGCTGTTGAGGCTCCACTGATATCGTATTCGATTAATGCAAAATTGGTAAGTAGCTTTTCTTATTTCTTTTCTCTATCAGTAAGTACCATTGTTGTTGCCAAATTAAGTTTACCTAAGGGTTAAGTGATGGCAGGCCAGCTTGGACATGTGTTATGCTCCTCCTGTACTACATGGAAGTCAGGGACGCTTCCGGTGTCCTGATGACAACGTGTGCGTGAAGTGTGTCTCTGTATCACAGTCTCAGTCTCAGCTTTATCTCACTCCCCCTGCTGGTGTGTCTCTGTATCACAGTATCAGTCTCACCTTTATCTCACTCCGCCTGCTGGTGTGTCTCTGTACCACAGTCCCAGTCTCAACTTTATCTCACTCCCCCTGCTGGTGTGTCTCAGTATCACAGTACTAAGTCTCACCTTTATCTCACTCCCTCTGCTGGTGTGTCTCTGTACCACAGTCTCAGTCTCACCTTTATCTCACTCCCCCTGCTGGTGTGTCTCTGTATCACAATATCAGTCTCACCTTTATCTCACTCCCTCTGCTGGTGTGTCTCAGTATCACAGTACTAAGTCTCACCTTTATCTCACTCCCTCTGCTGGTGAGTCTCAGTATCACAGTATCAGTCTCACCTTTATATCACTCCCGCGGCTGGTGTGTCTCTGTACCACAGTCTCAGTCTCACCTTTATCTCACTCCCCCTGCTGGTGTGTCTCTGTATCACAGTATCAGTCTCACCTTTATCTCACTCCCCCTGCTGGTGTGTCTCTGTACCACAGTACTAAGTCTCACCTTTATCTCACTCCTCCTGCTGGTGTGTCTCTGTACCACAATATCAGTCTCATCTTTATCTCACTCCCCCTGCTGGTGTGTCTCTGTACCACAGTCTCAGTCTCACCTTTATCTCACTCCACCTGCTGGTGTGTCTCTGTACCACAGTCTCAGTCTCACGTTTATCTCACTCCCCCTGCTGGTGTGTCTCAGTATAACAGTACTAAGTCTCACCTTTATCTCACTCCCTCTGCTGGTGTGTCTCAGTATCACAGACCCAGTCTCACCTTTATCTCACTCCCCCTGCTGGTGTGTCTCTATACCACAGTCTCAGTCTCACCTTTATCTCACTCCCTCTGCTGGTGTGTCTCTGTATCACAGTATCAGTCTCACCTTTATCTCACTCCCCCTGCTGGTGTGTCTCTGTAGCACAGTATCAGTCTCACCTTTATCTCACTCCCCCTGCTGGTGTGTCTCTGTATCACAGTTTCAGTCTCACCTTTATCTTACTCCCCCTGCTGTTGTGTCTCTGTATCACAGTATCAGTCTCAACTTTATCTCACTCCCACTGCTGGTGTGTCTCTGTATCACAGTATCAGTCTCACCTTTATCTCACTCCCCCTGCTGGTGTGTCTCTGTATCACAGTATTCAGTCTCACCTTTCTCTCACTCCCCCTGCTGATGTGTCTCAGTGTCACAGTACTCAGTCTCACCTTTATCTCACTCCCCCTTCTGGTGTGTCTGTGTATCACAGTATCAGTCTCAGCTTTATCTCACTCCCCCTGCTGGTGTTGCTCTGTATCACAATATCAGTCTCACCTTTATCTCACTCCCCCTGCTGGTGTGTCTCTGTATCACAGTATCAGTCTCACCTTTATCTCACTCCCTCTGCTGGTGTGTCTCTGTATTACAGTATCAGTCTCAGCTTTATCTCACTCCCCCTGCTGGTGTGTCTCTGTATCACAATATCAGTCTCACCTTTATCTCACTCCCCCTGCTGGTGTGTCTCTGTATCACAGTATCAGTCACACCTTTATATCACTCCCTCTGCTGGTGTGTCTCTGTACCATAGTATCAACCTCACCTTTATCTCACTCCCTCTGCTGGAGTGTCTCTATATCACAGTATCAGTCTCACCTTTATCTCACTCCCTCTGCTGGTGTGTCTCTCTATCACAGTATCAGTATCACCTTTATCTCACTCCCCCTGCTGGTGTGTCTCTCTATCACAATATCAGTCTCACCTTTATCTCACTCCCCCTGCTGGTGTGTCTCTGTATCACAGTACACAGTTTCACCTTTATCTCACTCCCTCTGCTGGTGTGTCTCAGTATCACAGTCTCAGTCTCAACTTTATCTCACTCCCTCTGCTGGTGTGTCTCTGTATCACAATATCAGTCTCACCTTTATCTCACTCCCTCTGCTGGTGTATCTCTGTATCACAGTATCAGTCTCACCTTTATCTCACTCCCTCTGCTGGTGTGTCTCTGTATCACAGTATCAGTCTCACCTTTATCTCACTCCCTCTGCTGGTGTGTCTCTGTATCACAGTATCATTCTCACCTTTATCTCACTCCCTCTGCTGGTGTGTCTCAGTATCACAGTATCAGTCTCACCTTTATCTCACTCCCTCTGCTGGTGTGTCTCTGTGTCACAGTTTCAGTCTCATCTTTGTCTCACTCCCTCTGCTGGTGTGTCTCTGTATCACAATATCAGTCTCAACTTTATCTCACTCCCTCTGCTGGTGTGTCTCTCTATCACAGTATCAGTCTCACCTTTATCTCAATCCCTCTGCTGGTGTGTCTCTGTATCACAGTATCAGTCTCACCTTTATCTCACTCCCTCTGCTGGTGTGTCTCTGTATCATAGTATCAGTCTCACCTTTATCTCACTCCCTCTGCTGGTGTGTCTCTGTATCACAGTATCAGTCTCTCCTTTGTCTCACTCCCTCTGCTGGTGTGTCTCTGTATCACAATATCAGTCTCACCTTTATCTCACTCCCTCTGCTGGTGTGTCTCTGTATCACAGTATCAGTCTCAACTTTATCTCACTCCCCCTGCTGGTGTGTCTCTGTATCACAGTTTCAGTCTCACCTTTATCTTACTCCCCCTGCTGTTGTGTCTCTGTATCACAGTATCAGTCTCAACTTTATCTCACTCCCACTGCTGGTGTGTCTCTGTATCACAGTATCAGTCTCACCTTTATCTCATTCCCTCTGCTGGTGTGTCTCTGTATCACAGTATCAGTCTCACCTTTATCTCACTCCCCCTGCTGGTGTGTCTCTGTATCACAGTATTCAGTCTCACCTTTCTCTCACTCCCCCTGCTGATGTGTCTCAGTGTCACAGTACTCAGTCTCACCTTTATCTCACTCCCCCTTCTGGTGTGTCTGTGTATCACAGTATCAGTCTCAGCTTTATCTCACTCCCCCTGCTGGTGTTTCTCTGTATCACAATATCAGTCTCACCTTTATCTCACTCCCCCTGCTGGTGTGTCTCTGTATCACAGTATCAGTCTCACCTTTATCTCACTCCCTCTGCTGGTGTGTCTCTGTATTACAGTATCAGTCTCAGCTTTATCTCACTCCCCCTGCTGGTGTGTCTCTGTATCACAATATCAGTCTCACCTTTATCTCACTCCCCCTGCTGGTGTGTCTCTGTATCACAGTATCAGTCACACCTTTATATCACTCCCTCTGCTGGTGTGTCTCTGTACCATAGTATCAACCTCACCTTTATCTCACTCCCTCTGCTGGAGTGTCTCTATATCACAGTATCAGTCTCACCTTTATCTCACTCCCTCTGCTGGTGTGTCTCTCTATCACAGTATCAGTATCACCTTTATCTCACTCCCCCTGCTGGTGTGTCTCTCTATCACAATATCAGTCTCACCTTTATCTCACTCCCCCTGCTGGTGTGTCTCTGTATCACAGTACACAGTTTCACCTTTATCTCACTCCCTCTGCTGGTGTGTCTCAGTATCACAGTCTCAGTCTCAACTTTATCTCACTCCCTCTGCTGGTGTGTCTCTGTATCACAATATCAGTCTCACCTTTATCTCACTCCCTCTGCTGGTGTATCTCTGTATCACAGTATCAGTCTCACCTTTATCTCACTCCCTCTGCTGGTGTGTCTCTGTATCACAGTATCAGTCTCACCTTTATCTCACTCCCTCTGCTGGTGTGTCTCTGTATCACAGTATCATTCTCACCTTTATCTCACTCCCTCTGCTGGTGTGTCTCAGTATCACAGTATCAGTCTCACCTTTATCTCACTCCCTCTGCTGGTGTGTCTCTGTGTCACAGTTTCAGTCTCATCTTTGTCTCACTCCCTCTGCTGGTGTGTCTCTGTATCACAATATCAGTCTCAACTTTATCTCACTCCCTCTGCTGGTGTGTCTCTCTATCACAGTATCAGTCTCACCTTTATCTCAATCCCTCTGCTGGTGTGTCTCTGTATCACAGTATCAGTCTCACCTTTATCTCACTCCCTCTGCTGGTGTGTCTCTGTATCATAGTATCAGTCTCACCTTTATCTCACTCCCTCTGCTGGTGTGTCTCTGTATCACAGTATCAGTCTCTCCTTTGTCTCACTCCCTCTGCTGGTGTGTCTCTGTATCACAATATCAGTCTCACCTTTATCTCACTCCCTCTGCTGGTGTGTCTCTGTATCACAGTATCAGTCTCACCTTTATCTCACTCCCCCTGCTGGTGTGTCTCTGTATCACAGTTTCAGTCTCACCTTTATCTTACTCCCCCTGCTGTTGTGTCTCTGTATCACAGTATCAGTCTCAACTTTATCTCACTCCCACTGCTGGTGTGTCTCTGTATCACAGTATCAGTCTCACCTTTATCTCATTCCCTCTGCTGGTGTGTCTCTGTATCACAATATCAGTCTCACCTTCATCTCACTCCCTCTGCTGGTGCGTCTCTGTATCACAGTACTCAGTCTCACCTTTATCTCACTCCCCCTGCTGGTGTGATCTGTATCACAGTATCAGTCTCAACTTTATCTCACTCCCTCTGCTGGTGTGTCTCTGTATCACAATATCAGTCTCCCCTTTATCTCACTCCCCCTGCTGGTGTGTCTCTGTATCACAGTATCAGTCGCACCTTTATCTCACGCCCTCTGCTGGTGTGTCTCTGTATCACAATTTCAGTCTCACCTTTATCTCACTCCCTCTGCTGGTGTGTCTCTGTATCACAGTATCATTCTCACCTTTATCTCACTCCCTCTGCTGGTGTGTCTCTCTATCACAATATCAGTCACACCTTTATCTCACTCCCTCTGCTGGTGTATCTCAGTATCACAGTATCAGTCTCACCTTTATCTCACTCCCTCTGCTGGTGTGTCTCTGTATCACAATATCAGTCTCACCTTTATCTCACTCCCTCTGCTGGTGCGTCTCTGTATCCACATTATCAGTCTCACCTTTATCTCACTCCCTCTGCTGTTGTGTCTCTGTATCACAATATCAGTCTCACTTTATCTCACTCCCTCTGCTGGTGTGTCTCTGTATCACAATATCTGTCTCACCTTTATCTCACTCCCTCTGCTGGTGTGTCTCTGTATCACAATATCAGTCTCAACTTTATCTCACTCCCTCTGCTGGTGCGTCTCAGTATCACAGTATCAGTCTCACCTTTATCTCACTCCCTCTGCTGGTGTTTCTCTCTATCACAGTATCAGCCTCACCTTCATCTCACTCCCTCTGCTGATGTGTCTCTGTATCACAATATCTGTCTCACCTTTATCTCACTCCCTCTGCTGGTGTGCCTCTGTATCACAATATCAGTCACACCTTCATCTCACTCCCTCTGCTGGTGTGTCTCTGTATCACAGTGCTCAGTCTCACCTTTATCTCACTCCCCCTGCTGGTGTGTCTCTGTATCACAGCATCAGTCTCACCTTTATCTCACTCCCCCTGCTGGTGTGTCTCTGTATCACAGTACTCAGTGTCACCTTTATCTCACTCCCCCTGCTGGTGTGTCTCTGTATCACAGTATCAGTCTCACCTTTATCTCACTCCCTCTGCTGGTGTGTCTCTGTATCACAGTATCAGTCTCACCTTTGTGCCCAACATGTCTGTGGTAGCCGAAAAGCAGCTGTCCGGCCTAATCGCACTTTCCAGCGGTTGGTCCAGTGCCCTGTAGGTTACGGCACCTCGGTGCATATCCAGTTACCTTTTCAATGAGATGGGAGATTCTGCCTGTACCTCCCTTTCAGGCAGTGAGTTCCAGACCTCCACCATCCTCTGAATGAAAAGGATTTCACCTCGATCCCCTCAAATCCTCTACCAATTCCTTTACATCTATTCTCCCTGTTTATTGATCACTCTGCTAACGGAAATAGCTCCTTCCTATCCACTCTATCTCTTCCTCTTTTACGTTGTACACGACAATTGAATCTCCCCTCGGCCTTCTCTGTTCCAAAGAAAACAACTCCAGCCTATCCAATCATTCCTCATAGCAAAAATCCTCCAGTCCTGGCAACATCCTCGTTTCTCAGCTCTGTACCCTATCTAGTACAATCATATATTTCCTGTTATGTGATGACCGGAACTGAACGCAGTACTCTCGCTGTGGACTAACTAGTATTTTATAGATTTAATACATAATCTCGCTGATCTTGTATTCTAAGCCACGACCAATAAAGGCACGTATTCCGTATGCCTTTTTAACCACATTATCTCCCTGTCCTGCTACCTTCAGGGATCTGTGGACGTGCACTCCACGGTCGTGGAGTACTGGGGCAGTTTGGGTCTCATTATTCAAGCGGGGATATAGTTGCCTTGGTCGTGGTAAAACGGAGGGTCACTAGATTGATTCCTGGGATGCGAGAGCTCTCTTATGGTGATAGATTGGGTTGAATGCACCTCTGCACTCTGCATTTTAGAAGAATGAGAGATGCTGTCATTGAAAGATACAAGATTCTGAAGGGGATTGATAGCGTTGATGCTGGAGTGTCTAGAACTAGAGGGCATATTTTCAGGATAAGGGGTCAGCCATTTTAGAACGAGAAGAGGATGAATTTAATCGCTGAGAGCGTTGTGAATCTTTGAAATTCTCACTCTAAAGGACTGTGAACGTGGCGTTGTTGAATCTACTCAGGGCTGAGATAGATAGATTTTTGAGCTGCAGGAGAATCAAGTGATATGGATATAATGCAGGAAAGTGGCGTTGAGGGTGATGATCAGCCATGATCATATTGAATGGCGGAGCAGGATCGAGGGGCCGTATGGCCTACTCCTGCTCCTATTTCTTATGTTCTTGTATAACTCGCCACCTTCCCATGAAAAACTCCTCAGAACGGATAACATTAATCCTGTCCTATCTCCCTTAACTCCTCCTGATCTCTTGGCCCTCTTGCTGTTTGCTCTGAGAAACCCCTCTGGGTGAACTTGACTGGCAAAATGCAAGTTGTGTGTGGATTTAAATAATCATGTTTATAAAAACTCTGGCACCTGCAGTAGATGTTTAAGATCAGCAGGTGGCGACAGTGATCGTATTGAAGCAGGAATCATGCAGAGGCGGCTGTTGCTGAGCAGATAAATCACCATCTGCATTATTGGAACAAGTTATATCATCGTTATCAATCAATAATTACTAATACTCAGATTATTGCTCAATCCACTTTTAAGAGAGCATTCACCCTTACAATTAATCTGATGGAACAATAGAGATTGAGTTAATTTCAATCCAGACTTTGGTAAATATTTCAAACATGAGAACATAAGAATTAACTACAGAAGTAGGCCATCTAGCCCCTTGAGCCTGGTCCGCCATTCAACAAGATCATGGCTGATTTGGCCGTGGATTCAGCTCCACTTACTCAAGGCCTTGAAGATGGTGCAGAAGAGGAATCCTAGAATTCTACCAGGAATTAGTTATTTCAGATATACAGAGACGTAAGAAACTGGGATTGAGGAGAGAAGGCGAAAGTATGATTTAATAGAGGTGATTAAAATGATGAATGTTTGTGATAGAATCATAGAGGTTCATATTACACTAGATTCTGTCTCTATTTATATTACACTAGACCCTGTCTCTGTTTATATTACACTGGACCCTCTCCCTGTTTATATTACACTAGACTCTGTCTCTCTTCATATTACGCTAGACCCTGTCTCTGTGTATATTACACTGGACCCTCTCCCTCTTTATATTGCACTAAACCCGATCTCTGTTTATATGACACTAGGTCCTGTCTCTGTAAATGTTACACTAGACCCTGTCGCTGTTTATATTACACGAGACACGCTCACTGTTTATATTACACTCGGCCCTGTCTCTGTTATATTACATTGGCCCTGTGTCTGCTATATTAAACTAGACCCTGTCTCTGTTTATATTACACGAGACCCTGTCTCTGTTTATATTACACTAGACCCTGTCTCTGTTTATATTACACGAGACCCTGACTCTGATTATATTACACAAAAACCTTTCTCTGTTTATATTACACTAAACCCTGTCTCTGAGAATATTACACTCGACCCTTCCCTGTATATATTATACTAGACCCAGTCTCTGTTTATATCACACTATACCATGTCTCTGTTTATACAACACTAGACCCCGTCTCTGTTTATATTACACTAGACCCTGTCTCTGTTTATATTACACTAAGGGGGCCCCAACCGTTTACATTGTACATTAGTGATTTAGAAGAGGGGATTAAATGTAGTATCTCTAAATTTGCGGATGACGCTAAGTTGGCTGGCAGTGTGAGCTGCGAGGAGGATGCTACGAGGCTGTACAAATGACTTGGATAGGTTAGGTGAGTGGGCAAATGCATGGCAGATGAAGTATAATGTAGATAACTGTGAGGTTATCCACTTTGGTGGTAAAAACAGAGAGACAGACTATTATCTGAATGGTGACCGATTAGGAAAAGGGAAGGTGCAACGAGACCTGGGTGTCATGGTCCATCAGTCATTGAAGGTTAGCATGCAGGTACTGCAGGCGGTTAAGAAACCAAATGGCATGTTTGCCTTCATAGCGAGGGGATTTGAGTACAGGGGCAGGGAGGTGTTACTACAGTTGTACAGTTGGTGAGGCCACACCTGGAGTACTGTGTACAGTTTTGGTCTCCTAACTTGAGGAAGGACATTCTTGCTATTGAGAGAGTGCAGCGAAGGTTCACCAGACTGATTCCCTGGATGGCGGGACTGACATATCAAGAAAGACTGGATCAACTGGTCTTGTATTCACTGGAGTTCAGAAAAATGAGAGGAGGATCTCATGGAAACGTTTAACATTCTGATGGGTTTAGACAAGTTAGATGGAGGAAGAATGTTCCCAATGTTGGGGAAGTCCAGAACCATGGGTCATAGTCTCAGGATAAGGAGTAAGCCATTTTGGACCGAGATGAGGCGAAACCTCTTCAACCAGAGAGTGGTGAACCTGTGGAATTCTCTACCACAGAAAGTTGTTGAGGCCAATTCACTAAATATATTCAAGAAGGAGTTAGATGTAGTCCTTACAACTAGAGGGATCAAGGGGTATGGCGAGAAACAAGGAATGGGGTTCTAAGTTGCATGTTCAGCCATGAACTCATTGAATGGTGGTGCAGGCTCGAATGGCCGAATGGCTTATTCCTGCACCTATTTGCTCTGTTTCTATGTTTCCTGTCCCTGTTTATATTGCACAATACCCTGTCTCTGTTTATATTACACGAGGCCCTACTCTGTTTACATTACACTAGGCCCTGTCTCTGTTAATATTACACCAGACCCTGTCCCTATTTATATTACACGAGGCCCTGTCTCTGTTTATATTACACGAGGCCCTGTCCCTATTTATATTGCACGAGGCCCTCTCTCTGTTTATATTACACGAGGCCCTGTCTCTGTTTATATTACACCAGACCCTGTCTCTGTTTATATTACACCAGATCCTGTCCCTATTTATATTACACCAGACCCTCTCTCTGTTTATATTACACTAGGCCCTGTCTCTGTTTATATTACACCAGACCCTGTCCCTATTTGTATTACACAAGAACCTGTCTCTGTTTATATTACACGAGGCCCTGTCTCGGTTTATATTATACTAGACCCTGTCCCTATTTATATTACACAAGACCCTGTCCCTATTTATATTACACAAGATCCTGTCTCTGTTTATATTACACGAGGCCCTGTCTCTGTTTCTATTGCACCAGACCTTGTCCCTATTTATATTAAACAAGACCCTGTCTCTGTTTATATTACACTAGACCCTGTCCCTATTTATATTACACAAGACCCTGTCCCTGTTTATATTACACAATGCCCTGTCTCTGTTTATATTACACGAGGCCCTGTCTCTGTTTATATTACACGAGGCCCTATCTCGGTTTATATTACACCAGACCCTGTCTCTGTTTATATTACACTAGACCCTGTCTCTGTTTATATTACACTGGGCCCTGTCTCTGTTTATATTACGTGAGGCCCTGTCTCTGTTTATATTACACGAGGCCCTGTCTCTGTTTATATTACACGAGGTCCTGTCTCTGTTTATATTATACCAGACCCTGTCTCTGTTTATATTACACTAGGCCCTGTCTCTGTTTATATTACACCAGACCCTGTCCCTAATTATATTACACAAAACCCTGTCCCTGTTTATATTACACGAGGCCCTATCTCGGTTTATATTACACCGGACCCTGGCTCTGTTTATATTACACTAGACCCTGTCTCTGTTTATATTACACTAGGCCCTGTCTCTGTTTATATTACACTAGGCCCTGTTTCTGTTTATATTACATGAGGCCCTGTCTCTGTTTATATTACACGAGGTCCTGTCTCTATTTATATTACACCAGACCCTGTCTCATTTTATAATACACTAGGCCCTGTCTCTGATTATATTACACTAGATCCTCGCTCTGTAAGAAAGAGAGAAAGATGATAGACAGATATTGATAATCGTAAATATATGTTTGTGTGTGTGAGAGGATGTAATCATTTATTTAACTTCGGAGCACATTTCTTCTTGGTATTAGCTATCAGCAGCTCTGTGTAACGTATATTTATCTGGTATTGTGTGGGTAATATTTGTGTTGAGCGGATGGTTTGAACCTTGTAACACTCTCCCAGAGATGGACTGGGATTGAGGGACAGGACTGAAGGTGAGCAATTAATTGCACCTTGCACTCCTTGGTGGCACACTGTGTGTTTGAGGTTACTAATTCACACTTGTGTTGGCATGTGCCAATTTCTCCCAGTTCTTTAATGTTGAGGACTGTTTTTCCTATTTTCTATTGAGCTTTCAAATGACCCACTGACTGTGTCAGACAGAGCCTGGAACCATGACATCAAAGCACCGCCGTATGGTCGGCCGCAGGATCCTAATATCCACTGTGTTCAACAGCTCTCATTTGGTTGAGTGGAACGCAAAGAGCACACACACAGCCGTTGCTATATAAGAACATAAGAAATAGGAGCAGGAGTCGGCCATTGGGCCCCTCGAGCGTGCTCCGCCAGATAATCAGCTCATGATATGATATTGGCCTCACCTCCACTTTCCTGCCTGTCCACATAACCCTTGACTCCGCTATAGTTCAAGAATCTGTCTATCTCAGCCTTGTATATATTCAATGACCCAGCTTCCACAACTCTCTGGGGTAGAGAATTCCAAAGATTCAATACCATCTGACAGAAAAAATTCCTCCTCATCTCCGCCTAAAATGGATAACCCCTTATTCTGAAACTATGCCCCGTAGTTCTTGATTTCCCACACGCGGGGAAATATCCTCTCAGCATCTACCCTGTCAAGCCCCTTCAGAATCTTAGATTCATCAATAGGACCACCACTTATTCTTCTAAACACCAATAAGTACAGGCGCAACATGCTCAACCTTTCCACATAAGACAACCCATTAATTTTCGGAAACACCCTCGTGAACCTTCTCTGAACTGCCTCCAATGCAAGTACATACTTCCTTAAATAAGGAGACCAATACTGTACGCAGTACTGCAAGTGTGGCATCACCAATACTTTGTACAGTTGGCGCAGGACTCCCCTGCTTTTATACTCTATCCCCCTTGCAATAAAGGTTAATTTTACATTTGCCTTCCTAATTACTTGCTGTGCTTACATGCTAACTTTTTGTGTTTCATGTACAAGAACCCCGTTCGCCCCCCAGGTCCCCCTGTACTGCAGCATTCTGTAGTCTGTCTCCATTTAAATATTACTTTGCTTTTTTAGTCTTCCTACCGAAGTGCATAACCTCATATTTTCCCACGTTATAATCCATCTGCCAATTTTTTACCCACTCATTTAACCTATCTTTTTGCAGACTCTTTGTATCCTCTTCACAACTTACATTCCCACCCATCTTTGTATCCAGCAAATTTGTCGACAATACACTCAGTCCCTTAATACAAGGCATTAACATAGATTGTAAAAAGTTGGTGCCCCAGCACTGATCCCTGTGGCACCCCACTAGTTACAGTTTGCTAACCTGAAAATGACCCATTTATCCTGACTGTTTTCTGTTAGTTAGCCAATCCTCCATCCATGTTTCCCCCAACACCATGAGCTCTTACCTTGTGTAGCAACCTTTTAGGTGGTACCTTATCGAATGTCTTTTGGAATCCAAATACAACACATCTAGCAGTTTCCCTATATGCACCCTGTTCGTTACATCATCAAAGAACTCTAATAAATTTGTCAAACATGATTTCCCTTTCATAAAACCATGTTTATGCTGCTTTGAATTTATTATGATTTTCTAAATGTCCTGCTACTACTTAATATAGTTAAGGTGGAGATAGACCGATTTTTGAACGATAAATGTGTGAAGTGTTATGGGGATCAGGGAGGGAAGTGGAGCTGAGCCCAGGATCAGATCAGCCATGATCTTATTGAATGGCTGAGCAAGCTCGAGGGATCAAGTCTCACTTTTCAGATCTTGGTCTGTAGCCCTGTAGGTTACGGAATTTCAAGTGCACATCCAAATAAATTGTGAACTTTTTGAGTGTTTCTGCCTCTACCAACCTTTCAGGCAATGAGTTCCGGATCTCTACCACCCTCTGGGTCTGAAGTTATCCCCTCAAATACCCTATAAACCTCCTACCAATGACTTTAAATCTCTGCACCCTGGTTGTTGACCCACCTGCTAAGGGAAATAGGTCCTTTCACACTCCTCTTCCCTTATTGCAATGTCTGCATCACCCCTCCATTTGTGCAAACAGATGCAAATTATGCATTAAGATCCATATCCACATCTTCTGCCTCCAGAAAGAGATTACCTTCAGGGTCTCTAATAGGCCCCACTCTTTCTTTAGTTATCCTCTTGCTCGTAATGTATTTATAAAATATGTTTGGCTCTTCCTTGATTCTTTTCATGCTCTCTCTTTGCTTTCCGAATTTAAACCCTGCACTTTATACACTCCTCTCGGATTCCTGCAGTAGTGAGCCCTCCGTATCTGCCATAAGACTCCCTTTATTCCGTTATTCTACCCTGTATGTCTCTTGATATCCAAGGAGCTCTAGATTTGTTAGTGCCACGCGTTTCCTTCACGGGAACATATTTAGTCCGAACCCTCCGGATCTCCACCATGGATGCCTCCCACTGCTCTGACACTGATTTACATTCCTGCAGCTGTTTCCGGTCCACCTTGGCTAAATCACATTTAGTTTCATAAAATGTCCTTTACCCCAATTGAGAACGTTCATAAATCAAAATCCTGCTGATGCTGGAATCTGAAATAAAAACAGTCAATGCTGTAGATGTAAGTGGATCAGGCAGCATCGCTGGAGAAAGACAATGTTAACATTTCAGATCAATATCCTCGCCACTCCCCAACCCTGCCCCACCCCGCGAGTATATTGGGCCTGGCTCTGTCAAGCTGTAAACCTTGCAGCTTGTACAGGTCCCACCTCCCCGGAAGAGGTCCCAATGCCTCAAGAATCTAAAGCCCTTCCTCCTGCACCATATCTCCAGCCATGCATTCATCTGCTCTACCCTAGTTCTGTACTCACTAGCTCGTGGCGCCGACAGTAATCATTGAGATCCTCCTTTTTAATCTCTCTCCTAGCTCCCTAAAATCTACCTGCAGGACCACATCCCTTTTTCTACTGATGTCTTTAGTGCCGATATGGACCAGGACCTCTGTCTTTTTATCCTCTCCCCAAAAAATGTCTTGCAGTCGCTCAGTGACCTCCTTGAGACTGGCATCAGTGAGGTAACATACCATCCTCAAGTCACGTCTGCGGCCGCAGAAACGCCTGTAAGCTCCCTGAAGTATCGAATCACCCACCACTATTGCTCTTCCATTCATCTTCCTCCCCCACAGTGCAGCTGTGCCACGTATTTCCCCTCGTTTGGAAAAGGATGTAACACTTCCTAATCTCTGGAGAAATTGACTGATACCTTCACTGTTTTGCATCCAACCTGATCCAACATGTTTCGGAATGTCTGGTGCAGTAATAACTCAGGCAGGGCCGAGGGTAAAACTAGAAGCACCAGTCTTTGTGTAGTAATTGAAAAAATATTTTGCAATAATAACTGAATGGGGTGATAGTATCACACGGATAGAAGCCGGGTCTACTTTCACAATACAAGAAACACATTCTATAGAATACAACAGAGACAAGGTCGAGAGTAATCATAACACAGGCGTGCACTAGAACTGGAATAACAGGGGCATGTTATTTTCTAATTACAGCAGAGGCCGGGTCTAGTGTAACAATTCCAGAGACAGAGTCTCATACCATAATAGTGGAGACAGAGTGCAGTGTAATAAAAGCAAATGCATGGCCCACTGTGAGAGTAACAAAGACAGTGTTTGATCCAATAATAACAGAGACAGACTCTCGTGTTCTACTGATCACAATGCTGGATCTAGTGTGATGATCACACAGGCAGTATCTAGTGCAGAAAAACAAAGATTGGGTCTCATATAACAGTGTGTGCAAGCCAGGGCCTATTATTATAATTACAAATGCATTGCCTAATGTGTAATAACAGAGTCAAGACCCACTGCAGTATGAATGCGTTGGGATTAGTGTAATTTCACAGGCACAGTCTAGTGCAATGGGAACACAGTCGATAATGTCAGTCTTGGCTCAGTGGTAGCAATCTCACCCCTGAGTCAGAAGATCGTGGCTTCATTTCTCACTCCAGAGACGTGAGCGGAGAATCTATGTTGACACTCCGGGTGTCAGTACTCATGTAGTGCCATCTTTCTGATCAGGGGCTAAACCGAGGCACCGCCTGCACTTTCAGGTGGCAATAAAAGATCTCCCGGCCACTATCAGAGAAAGAGCAGGGTAGTTCTTCACGGGTGTCCTGAGCCAATAATTGTCCTGCACCAAACCTCACTAAAACAGCGTATCCTGTTCTTATAACATTGCTGTTTTTTGGATCTTGCTGTGCGAACAATATGTGCTGAGTTTGCAACATCATCATCATCATCATAGGAAGTCCCTCGTAATCGAGGAAGGCTTGCTGCCACTCTTAACGTGAGTTTTTAGCCTTCCAATACTGGAACCACAGTCCCTGTCAGAGCTGGGAACGATAGTCGTTGAGGGGAAGAGTGGGTGGGACTGGTTTGCCGCATGCTCCTTCCACTGCCTGCGCTTGATTGCTGCGTGCTCTCGGTGATGAGACTCGAGGTGCTCAGCGCCCTCCCGGATGCACTTCCTCCACTCCGGGCGGTCTTTGGCCAGGGACTCCCAGGTGTCAGTGGGGATGTTGTACTTTATCAGAGAGGCTTTCAGGGTGTCCTTGTAACATTACCCCTGCCCATCTTTGGCTCGTTTGCCGTTTTCCTACATTACAGCAGTGACTACTCAACAGTAAGTACTTCACTGGCTGTAAAGGTGCTGAGGTTGTGAAAGGTGTAAAATCCAAGTCTTTATGTTTATCCAATAACTATAGACACGTGCTTGGCTTCTATTCTCTGGAACAGAGAAAGTTCAGGGGTAATGTGACAGAGATTTTTCGGGTTTTGAAAGGAATCGATCAGGCAGATAGAGAGAACCATTTTCCGCTCGTGGTGGAGTCAAGAGTAAGGGGTGCTACCCTTAAAATCAGAGCCATGTCATTCAGGAGAGAAGTTAGGAAACGTCTTCACACCAATGGTGGTAGAAGTGTGGACATTTCTCACAACCAGCAGTAGATGCCGGGTCAATTCATCATTTCAAACCTGAGACAGATAGAGTTTTGCTAATTAAGCGTATTAATGGAGCCAAGAAGGGTAGATGGACTGATGATGCAGATCGGCCATTATCTCTTTAATTAAAACGTTACTTTGCAGGTACAGCAATTGATCAGGAAGGCCAATGGAATCTTGGCCTTTATTACAAAGGGGATGGAGTATAAAAGCAAGGACGTCTTGCTACAGTTATACAGGGTATTGCTGACACCACACCTAGAATACTGCCTTCAGTATTGGCTTCCATATTTAGAAAGGATACACTTGCTTTGGAGGAAATTTAGAGAAGGATCACTCGGTTGTTTTACAGAGATGAGGGGGTTCACTTATGAGGAAATGTTGAGTAGGTTCGGCCTCTACTCATTTTAATTCAGAAGAATGAGAGGTGAACTTAGAGAAACGTATAAGATTATGAGGGGGCTTGACAAGATGGATACAGAGAGGATGTTTCCACGGATGGGCGTGACTAAAACTAGAGGGCATAATTTTGAATAAGGGGCTGGCAATTTAAAACTAAAATGAGGAGCAATTTATTTGCTGAGAGGGTTGTAAATCCGTGGAATTCACTGCGTTAGAGAACTGTGGACGCTGGGTCATTGAATACATTTAATGCAGAGAAAGACAGATTCTTAACCGATAAGTGATTAAGGGTTTATGGGGAGTGGAAGCGAAGTGGACCTGAGTCCATGATCAGATCAGCATTGATCGTATTAAATGGCAGAGAAGGCTTGAGGGGCCGTAAGGCCTACTCCTGCTTCTATTTTTTATGCTCTTATGTAATTGGCTATTGATACAGGATCGAGGGGCAGAACAGCCTCCTCGTGTTCCTATGCTCCTGTGTAATAGATGCGAGGTGTATAGTGTTACGAGAGCAGAAATAGGAGCTGGTTTAAGAATAACATAGGGAAGTGACAACAACAGAAGCGAGGTCTGGTGTTACAATAAAGGGGTGGACGAGGACTGAAAGCTGGTAGTTACCGTGAGCCCATTTGAGGCCTTGAGAATGGCTCGGTCCCTTAACCAGATTACAGGTGTTGGATCCTGGGGCAGCATTACTGCCTGGGCGTGACGATGAAAATTACATCCAGGGTTTTAGTGTAACTGTAACAAAGGGTGTTTTTTGTGGTAAGATAGTCGGT